>NW_024962252.1:75380190-75625949 GCF_019238085.1 Lagopus leucura | reverse complement strand
TTTTCTTTCTTTTCTTTCTTTTCTTTCTTTTCTTTCTTTTCTTTCTTCCTCCCTCCCTCCCTCCCTTCCTTCCTTCTTTTTTTTCTTTCCCTGATGTATAGATAATAGTTTGAATTCAGAATCAGTTACCTTCTTTTACGTTAGGCTTCTGGCTAAAACCGCCCTGCTTCCCACTACATTTCTGTCCTTGGTTGCAAATGTAGCAGCCTTTATTGTATCAAGTCACCAGCAATACAGTGGTTAGGGGATACTTTGAGGTGAGTTGGAATAAACATTACATTTTTGCTCTCGTTCTTCATTTTATTTGTTATCAAATTCTGGTGAGAAGTAAGAATTACAATTACAGAATTTGTTTAATAAGCAAAAAACTTGGGTGATTTTCTATGAATACAGGAATCTGGAAATTTTCACTAGTTTTTTTTTTTTTTTTTTTTTTTTTTTTTTTTTAACTTGAATTTAAAAAATAGGATAAACACAGTCCAGCTTAGCTGCATAAATAAACATTGCTCACACATATTGCACAACAGTTTTAAGGAGCACCTCGCTGTGCTCATATCCACTATATTTGGTCTCCATAAATGTTCAGCAACTGTCAATGAATGTCAGTTCCTCTTTGCTCAATGCAGCCCAGGCAAGCCAAAAGATTGGACACCCACAGTAGTCTTTAACATTCAGAGGTGAGGATGTAGGTTGTTCTGTTTTCTTTCTCTACCCACTTTGAATGCTCCTGAATGCTGCACAGGTGTTCTCCATGCCAGCCCGATGTGTGACAGTCTATATGACAATGGACTTAATGAGGTGAAAGTCCTAGTAGCTTAGGCTAAGTGGGAAGTTTGGTATATAGAGATGACTATATAAGACTAGAGTTAGAATTTTCTTTTTAATTTTTCAGTATTCTTCAAAGCTGAAGTAGAAACAAGATTGGAAGGAGGAGAAAGAGAGTCTGTATTCTCCTGAGTGAACAAGGACTTTGGCTGTTTGAACTATCTGAAAACCATTCTGGGTTGTTGTTGTTTTTTGTTTGTTTGTTTGTTTGTTTTTCTTTTTTCTATTAATTTTTTATTTTGAGAATAAGTGGTTTACATACCTTACTTCTTTTCCTTCATTTTAATAAAAAATACACAAATACCCCAGTTACATGTTTAATCATGACTTAGCTCAAAGTGAATGGTTGAGAACCTGTGATGTACCTTGCCCATCAATCAGGCATGTAGGCCAGGGTAGGCAAAAGTTGGTGGCCTGCCACCTTTTGCTTGCTTGGTGTTGATACTGGAGCTTGCCCTGTCAACTGTGGCTGTGTCCTTATAGTTGAGCAGGAGCACAAAGGCTGTGAAATGCAGTTAGAAGCAGGCAGAAGGCTTTGCATTATGAATCATGACAAGCGTGATGAGTTCACTTTCTGTGTTATAACTTCACTTATGCAGTACAAGCTCCCTATTAGGGTGTCAGTGGCTCAGCAACGTGCTGCTCTATTTTGAGATCTTACAGCTCTGCGGGCAGTATGCTGGGCACCTGCAACATCTCCTCTGGCTGAGACACACTTGCACTCAGATCCTGCCATGCTCGCTTGTCTTTCCTGAAATCTGGTTTTTGGCCTCTTCTATGCAGATTCCTCTCTGCCCCCAAGGTCTTCGAGCTGGGACAGCTTTCTGGCTGGGGCCAGTCCAAATTCCCACCTCTCTCTCCCTATTCTTAGAGCTGAATGTGTTGGAGAAAAATGTTTTTCTCTCACTGGGCTGCTCTAAGAGTGAGATATTATTTACTTCATACAGATAACAGCTTGTTTCACCTCTGAAACTCATGGATTATTTTGTTTTAATTTAATTTGGCACGCTGTAATTTTTTCTTATATCTCACTATTTTTAGAATCCAGCTAAATTCAGTGAAGTCTCGTGGCAGTGCATTTATAGGCAAATTACAGGAGCCCAAGAAAATAAGAAAATGATTTCTCAATGCAGGAGGTCTGCTCATCAAGACATTTTCTTCTACAATAGTACAGAAGAAGAATCATACAGAGCCAAAAGCTGATATTAATATAAATAATTTTGCAATCATTGTCTTTTATGATCATACACTGTTTCACACCTTTAGGCTGATATTACGGGTGTAACATTGTTGCCAATTTTAAGTGAAATTGAAGCATCACAGAGCAAGGAAAGAACTCCATTCCTATGCTATTGGGAATGACCGCTATAACATCAGTCACTGCTACAACAGACACAAGTTGGCTTTCCTGGTGCTATAGGAACAGGAAGGTGATACAGTCCCTATTCCTGGAGGTTTTCAAGAAAAGGATAGGTATTTTTTGAAGTGACGTGTCTAGAGCAGTCACAGGCATGCGCTGATAGGTGGACTAGATGATCTAAGAGGTCTTTCCAACATTAATGTTTCTATGTTTCTATTCCTGCCCTGGTCAGGGAGAAGGGTCATATGATATTGTAAGACACATACAGGTTGGTCTCATCCCTTGCTCTTTGCTGGAAACCTCACATGTAAATCCTTGCAGGATTCCCTCGGACTGCTCTGTTCCATATTTTCAGTTATTTTCCCTAATGAAACAATCTAGCAGAACTAATCCAAACATCGACTTAATTAATCAACATTTGGCAGTCTATAACTTCACGCTCCAGTCCAAATTACTTGTGACAACTTTCTTAATATGCAACCAAAATATCTGCAGGGAGTCTCTGCCTCAATCAGCTGGCTGGATAGCTTGTCTTCAATTTATTTAATATATGTTAATAAAGCTGCAATAAACCTTTTCCCCCTAGCTGCCCATAGAGCATTTCACAGCAGAAAATAATATTATGTCACCTTAAGCTCACCTTAAAAAGACCAAAAACAGTCTCTCATAATGCAGTAATATGTTACTTTGGTCATGAAAGCAGGAGAGAACATGCAGGTACTGGTTAAGGAAAAGCTTATACTGAGCATCTGACAGATAAATGTTCATAGGTTCATTTAGTGCTTAATTTGACCCTTTTTTAAGATTGCAGCTAAAAGCTGACTTACTTCCATTAAGAGCCTGCTGTTTTCTGTTGGTGTGAGAGAATAGTGTAAGAAAAAATAAATCCATTGTTGATCAATTAGATATTCAATACTGTTGTTGTGCTTGAGGAGAAGAAATTGTCTCCACTGCAAGTTTTATAATCAGAAATATTTCTATATTTCTGTTTTCTTTTCAGTTGCAACCTCCATTTTTCAGTTCTGGTTGTGTTTTATTAAGTTGAAGACATAGTTGTCTCAGAATACATTGTGTTGATACGTACTTGAGAGCTGAAAATCCTGGTTGGATTCAGATCTGATCTAGATGAACAGCTCCTCTCTTCAGAAAGACTTAAATCCAGTCACTTGACCTAAACATGCCTGACCTGGAAAAAATGGACATGGATGTGTGCTCATAGCTTTCCTAGTGTGCAGAAGATGTGTGGGAGAACAAAGAAAAGAATGTATCAGTCCTGCATTTCACAGCTGAGGAAATCCAAACCTGAAGTCTGAAGAATATTATTGATTTGACATCAGACAAATCATAACTGTTTTCTACTCTTTACTTCCTAACTCTATCTCATCTTAATGAGGACTTAAGTGATTTTTTACAATGCAGGAGGATTGGAATTTGCTGGAGGAATGGAAATTGCTTGCATAAACAAGCAATGGTTTTGATTTATCTGTTATCTAGTGTTATCTGTGCAGTTTCTATGCGTTTTTGTGTTTATGTTCTGTTACTTCAATTTTAGTTGTATCTCCATCTTCGTGTGCATCTTTAGAAACAGACAGTTGACAACAAATTTAATTTGTCCAGACCACCAAGAAATTGGTGTCTCAGTAAGTTCAGGAATGCTAGGATCCAGTGAATCCCAAAAACAAGCAGACTTTGCAGAGATAGCTGTAGGCCTAAAGCTGTGTGTGCAGCCAGCACACTGGAATAGCACTCACTGGGTGCCTCTTGCTGGATTGCAAGAAAACCAGAGGTGCAGAATCCTACTCCTTCAGGTGCTAGGCAGGTGATTATCACACCAGATTGTATGTGAAATGATTTCAGTCCACAAACTAAAGCTATTTAAAAAAAAAAATCAGTGGAAAGTTGGTATCATACACCTCTACACTGAAGTCCCCAGGAGGTGCTACAGTTGGGATGGGGATCTCAATAAAGACAATTCAGTTTCTACCCTTGGGAAGGACTGTTGGGAAGCAGTCTGAATGCATCTACTGGTTATTTTAAAAAAGTACATTGCTTAGAAAGCACGTCTTCTGTGAATCTATCATCAGCCTACAGTACCAGCAGGGTTTATATCACCTCTGAGAGAGTTATTGAAAAGGGGGAAAAGGAAGGAGTGAAATGAGTACCGATGCAGAGTTGTGGTTGGATGGACTGTCAGTTCCATGAGTGGTGCTTGCAGCCTGGTCTGTTCACTGGCTGTTAACTGTAGACACACAAAGCCTTAAATGGAAAGAGGGGTTCCATGAAGTGCCTTCCAAGTACAGCTCTCAATGCATCACCTTGGCTACAAGCATGACTTATTTTTGTGTGAGGAGTCCCACAGGTTTCTGCTCCTGGTGGTTTGGGGAGTACCACTTCAATGTAAGTAACTATACCCTTCTTAACTTACTTTATTAAATAGCCAACCTAATTTTGTGGAGTCAACTTCAACAAGGGCTGCTACAAAGAGTGATTTAGACTATCTCTATGATTGTTTTCTCCCTGATACGATTGTTTTCGTATGCTTGTGTGGATATCCAAGTAGAAGTGAAAAAAAATATGCATAATAGTAATTTATGTGGACAGTTGGGCTGGATGATCTGGAAGGTCTTTTCTATCCTTGGTGATTCTATGATTCTATGAACTTAGAGTCATCAATGGTAATAAATTCTACCTAAAATTGCTCAAAAAACTGGCTGAGGAACTAACAGGATCTATTACATTTTTTTTCCTAAATATAAGAATATCAGTAGAACTCCCAAAGTGCGGATGCTTATTAACACTGTTCCAGAGTTTAGAAAGGGCAAGTGTGATAGCTAAGATAAGCATAGAGCAATTAACCTGATAAGGTTCCTTGGCAAAAAAATGAAGAAATTGATAGAAGAATCAGCTAATACAAGATTAAGTATGGTAATAGAATTAATACTAGTCAATATTTTTTTTTTTTCATGGAAAAAAGATCTTGTCAAGGAAACCTAATTTAATTCTTTGATGAGATTATAAGTTTGGTCGATGAGAGAAACTGCAAAGACATAATAGACTTTTGTGTGGCATTTCACTCAGTACCACATGAAATTATTTTAACAAAAATCTCTATGCAATGTCGTGAAGTGAACATTGAATAGATAAAAGCTGACTGTCTGACAAATTTAAATGCTATCTGTTAGTAAGGAAACATCAATAAATGAAAATGTTTCTAAATGGGTAACCAGAGGATTCAGTTTTAAATCCAGTTCTATTCAGCATTTTCATCTACTATGTGACAGTAAATAATAATAAAATCATAGAAGATGAACCACTGAGTGGCAAAAACAATAACTTGTTAGCCGCATGGGGCAATCAGCTTCCACTGGATCAGCTAGAAGTATTTCCTGTTCAAGACAAAGTCGGATCCGTATAGGAAGAGGCAACTCAGTGTCTTGGTGTGATCACCTCAAAGATGCACCCCAGTTAAGTGAGTTATCTGGCTGAATCCAGGGATAGCTGGGTGAAATAATATGGCCTGTGGTAGACAGAAGGTCAGATAAACTGAGATATTGTCCCTTTCTGGTGTTAATCTCTGTGTCCATGAATATCTGAGTTAGGTACTGCGGTTATATTTGTTCTTGGCTAACTATGGCTACTTTGATTTATTAAAGCTTTCCACCTCTTCAGTGGCATGTATTTTTCAGCTGGAGATCAGAAACCACGGTACGCACTGCGGGCAGTTGCTCATCTGACCTGAGAAATGGTTTACTGATAGCATTTGTTTGTAAGGAGTTACAGTAGATAATACTTACACAGTTCATATCATTTATTATATTCACAGTGTTAGTGGAATCATTCTAAATAATATTTATACCAGAGCTCCATGATAGTTCTCAGTAGCAGCAGCAAAAGCTTAAAATGCTTTTTTGCATTTGACATCAGAGTTCATTCCTTCCTACCACCCAGGTAGAGTAGGAAGCTGAAACTTCATTTGCTGACTGTGCTACACAACAATGTGCTTCTAAAGGCTGCTGCATAGAAGTGCTAGTTTTAGCACTTCTTTTCTACTTTTATTAGCCTTCCATTTTGCAGTGTACAGACCAGTAAACTTACCTGTCCTGCTTATAGATTATTATTCCTTATTCAACACGCTCACATGAAAAATCATTGCCATATTGGGTTCATTTTTTCAGTGTCTTGAAATATTACCTATTTTAGTGTTCCCCAACCACTGTTCTTATTTACAGACTTGAAAGGCAAAATATATTCAATGGTTGAAGGATAATTACTGTAATGTTTTTGCAAGGTATTCAACACTGTGATCTCCAGCCCATCATTAAAATTTTGTGTTTAGCTTAAATCATGGAAGTATGTACAGCTTCATGCATAGTGACTTTTTTTCTTCATACAGGTTTTTAAAAATAATAAATATATTACCCTTCTATAAAACCCTTACGTGTGCATGTATGTGAAATGCACACTTGCAGCACTGCAAACTGCTTCTGATGGGTTGCTTGCAGTGAGTTTGAAAATTTGACATGTATGTGTTTCCTTAATGTTTTCTGAGCCCAACAATATAGGAGAAATGAGTCACTGTCACTCATCTTTTTGAGCATACTGCTGCCACTGATGATGCATGAGATCCTGGAGGGAGTGAGATCTTTGAGCAGGGATCATCATTTTGTTCAGGCAATTTCCTTAGTAACTTGCTTTTTGGCTCACAGCATTGATAACTCATTTTCTCTCGTATTTCTGCCAGTTCCCTCATTGCTGGTGTGGTTTTTACCAGGGGTTGCATCTGCACCATTCTTGACATCCAGTGAGCAGTCCTCCAAAGTGTGGAAAGGCTGTTTGGCTGTCATTGTCCAAGAAACCTCTCCATGTACTGTAGATAGAAAAGGCAAAGGCAAACACCCTGTGGGAAACAATTGGTGGGTCTGATTGGTGTAATTCCTGCAAGGAACTTCCAGTGAGGGGGATGAAATTTGTCAGCTGTTCCACTGTTTGGATAGCCTGAACCATCATCTCTTAGAGATGGCAGGAGGTCTGAGATACACAAGCTACTCAAAGCCCTGTGTTGGACACAAGCAGCAATGTTTACCAGCAGCATATCTAAAATCCCAGGAGGTTTGTACGTAAAGCTTGTAACCTTATCATGTAACAACCCACAGTGTTCTTGCATTTTGTTTTCCTTAGTGTCTTGACTCTTCCTGTCCACACCTAGCTGGCAAGAATAGAGTTAAAGTCTAGGGGATGATCATAGCTTTTCAAATTTCAGTGGAAATTGTCTCTCTTTTTCTCCCTGACGTGCTGTTGCAGAGAAAAACAGCTGTGCATGTTGTAGCTATTTTCCATTCTGAGCTCTATTTGTGACTTCTGTGTGTGACTTTAAGTAGAAACCAGGGTGAGTCATTCTCTTACTCCTTAAACCCAATCCCCTGGAGAAGGGCTCTGTAAACCATTACCAGTCCATATGCCACCCAGTCCCTTGTTGATTTTCATTTAATTGGACTGAGTCTAGATTTAGAGTGCTTGCCAGTAGGGCTTTTGCTTTCTTCTTTAAAAAATAAAAAATCTTGAGGGGTGGATGGAGGTGTTTTTTTGTGAGTGCCATCTTTTCAGCTCATCTTCTTGGCTAAGCTAGGCAGCCTGCCATGGTGATACCATAAATCCATCTGGAAGCAAAAAGAGGAGAAGAAAGTTCCTGTCTACAAAGATGAGATGCATAAATAATCTTCTCTGCCAGATATGTGCAAGAGGCAAATAACAATGTTCTTTAATGTGAGATCAGGTTACACAAAATGAGGATGTCATTGGTTAGAATGCCAGGCCCCCATGGGTTGTGGTAGCAGCATACAAGTCCTTACCAGTTTTGTCAGTCTCGTTATTTTCTTGGTGCCTCAGAAGATCAGATCAGGCTATCAGAGTTCTTTTTATCTCTACACTCTGTTCTCCATCAGATTAATCTCACAAAGAGGCAGGTTGCTTCTCTGTTCTGCCAGCAGCCTCCATATCTCAGATGTGCCTTTTGTTTGAGAAACATATATGCCATAAGGTGTTTTAATTACAGTCATTACTATACTGCCTATATAGACTGGTTAAATAGTATCTCATACTAGGGTGATTTGCTCATTAAGCCCAGGGTATGGGCTGCAAAACAGAAGGTACCATACGCTGGATACAAGAGTCAGGACAATTCTCATGTGAAGGTATAATTTTTAATGGCTTCCTCTGTTTATAAAGTAGTTGCAAATGATCTTACTGCTTTTGGGAGCATGAGACTGACTGCAGTGGATAAAATGGAGGAAGACAGGCTGACAAACGCTAAATCTTTTCACAGCCCCAGCCTATTCAACTCATTTTTCATCTGTAGTGTCCATCTCTACCCATATCTATTTGATGTCCAGGTGCTTCCCTGAAGGCATTAACCACAGACTTTGATCTCAGCATTGTTTTGTTCCGTCAAAGCAAGAGCTGCACGGACCAAATCTCTGTTTTCACCTGCTTCCCTCTATATTGAGGGAATACTCTGAGATTTCTTGTGAGCACGCCTCATCTGGTCTTTGTGTCAGTCAGGACACTGCTACATTGTCTTCTAAAGGTTTAATGTTCCAGACTGTGTCTTTTCCCCAAACAGGTTTTTGTATGGCAAACTGAGGTATTTTCTCTCTCCAGGTTTCAAGCACTCCCAAAGCTGGTATGTTACCCTTCACAGTCTTCAACTGTGGGCAGTATTCATAGAATCATAGAATCATAGAATCACTAAGGTTGGAAAAGACCTAAAAGATCACCCAGTCCAACCGTTCACCTATTCCCAATAGCTCCTACTAAACCATGTCCCTCAACACAACATCCAGTCTTTCCTTGAACACCCCCAGGGTCGGTGATTCCACCACCTCCCTGGGCAGTCCATTCAGGATCTTTCTGATCAATTCATACATATGTATACTTTGTTTGTTTGTTTCTTTGTTTTTATTGTTCGTTTGTTTTACCAAAAAAGAAAATCTGCAATTGAAAAATGTGCTTAGAGTTTTCCTTCATAATGAGCAGGTGAAATAGTATGTGGAAGAAATATAGGTAGAAATGCACTAACATCCTATTAATTCTTCTCCTCTAATTCTGGTATTGATCCTACTTACTAGGTCTTATTTTCAGAGACTGCTTCTAGGAAGGAGGCACAATGAGGCCCTCCAGAAGCTCCTGTTTAATTGTTTCAACATCAATAACTATTGTACAGCTGTTATAGTTCCAGCTGTAACATATACAGGCAGAATTATCCTGAGTGGTAGAAATATGGAGTAGGACATAGGTTCTGTTGTGTGGGTTTTTTATTATTATTATTTTTTGTCTTTTGCTTCCTGGGAAGTTGAGACACCTGCTCCAATGATATGATTGCCCAGTGTCCTTGCAACAAGTGTTTCCTGGCAACCCAGCCCAGTTAGACAGTTAGATCAGCATCTGTTGTTACATTTATTCACTGAAGAGAAAGGAAAAGCTGGTGCTTGGTTTAAATTTCAAGCTATTTGAAGTCTTCTGAGGTCCTACAGTCAGATTCTTGTAGAGATACTCACCCCAAGGCTGTCTGATTCATAGCTGAACAAACAGCTTTTCTAGCCATCTCCCTTGAAGTAATGTGAATTGTACAAGGCAAATTCTGCTTTGTGTTAGCACTCCAGCATGGAGTTCTGTCCTCTGTCCCCTGTAATTGCTCATTTTCTCAGAAGGTTTTCACAGGTCTGACTTAGAGGGAAGCTTGGCATTGCAGCTGAATCTCAGCTAATAATTCTGCTGATGATACATGAGTCAGGTAGTTTTCTGTGCTTTGTCTTGTATATGAATTATCCCTGAGCTACTAGGAGGAAAAAGTGAATGAAATTTATCACTGACAAGATGTAAGCCACTGGGAATTCATATTTCCATGGAAAGAAGGACTGCCGTGACATGTTCTTTTTCAGAACATGCTTTCTTCACCTTCAGATTGTGTCATGAAATTTCTGTGGAGAGTCTTAGGGTTTACTTAGATGGAAGTGTCTAAGGACACCACTACTGAAAAGTAGCTAAAGCAACTGGAGTTTCTTTTTACAACACTGAGATTCACTCAGATAACTAAGGAGCATGAAGCCCTGTCTGTGGAGGTGTTCAAGGGTAGGTTGGATGGGGCCCTGGGCAGCCTGGTCTAGTATTATATGTAGAGGTTGGTAGCCCTGCCTACGGCAGGGGAGTTGGAGCTGGATGATCCTTCAGGACCCTTCCAGTCAAAGCCATTCTATGATTCTAAGCACAACAATTTCCAACCTAATTAAGAAAAAAAAAAGTTTGGCCTAGGAATGCTGTGAGAACATTACAGATGAAAATTCTCTCTGAAGTCTCCTCCAAAACACTTACAACAAAACTTGAAACTTATGTTTAATATAGAGATGAAGGACTTTTTTTGTTTTTTATGTTTTTGCTTGGTGTCACTCTATTACACTAACATTTCTCAGACACAAATAGAATGTATTCCCCACTAGGTCTTGCTGGTGAACTTGCAAATGGTGTTTTTACATGCTGGAAATTTTATGAAAACTAGAGATGAAGGAGAAACTACCACTGATAGAGCTAATGAGAGTAACTGTCTACTTTTAAGAAGAAATGACTTAATGAGTGTTTCCTTGTTCTATAGAAAAAATTATTGCACTCTGCAATATTGATGCAATCACTCTCTGCATTTTTTTTAACATCTCTCAAATTATCTGTGCTTGAAATATCCATACAAGGAAGTCATCCAGAAGTACTGTAGTAGGAATGGCAGCTGTTAAACAGCTATATATGTGTGAGGGAGTGGGCAAGAATAGAGCGAAAATGCAGATCTCTTCCCGGTAGTGCATTATCACAGAGTGAGGATCTCAGCACAAATTATTCTCTACCCATTAAAGCACTTTTATAGGCAGAAATAAGTGAAGCTGATTCTTCTTTTGAACAGGCAGCCTCATCAAATATTCAGTACCCAGGAGTACACTGATCACTCTGCATTGGATGTTTTTCTCCATTCCCATTTTTTCTCCTGCATCAGATTTCATGAGCTTCTTTCCATTCCACGTGTCCTGACAGGAGCAACAAATTCCTGTGACAGGAGTAGGTAGGGACTAAATAAAAAAACAAGGAAGAACATCAGGAGCCACAATTAAGTCTTCCTTTCATCTTCAACTCTGAGATCAGATTTCACAGCTACTGGTCGAAGGAAAGAAGATTGGAGAACAGAGGGTAGGGACAGTTTAAAATCCCTATCACCTACTTTGTAACCAGAACGCTGCCACTCCCCTGTGGTTCATTGCCTGGCTGTTCTGTCAGTGTTGTTAGGTAGATTCAAAGCCAGTGTAAATGCACGCAGCACCAGCAGATTCAAAGGAGCTACCAGCTAGGAGATAAGCAAAATTTGGACTTTGGTGATCCGATTTCGTAATGGTTTTCAGGCACTCAGGGAGAAACCTTTATTATTCTTTCTCAGTGGCTGTATTTTGTATTATACTAGCAGAACTTAATGCAATTAAGAAGACTTACTTGTATTATACTAGCAGAAAAAAAATTGAATCCCACAGAACTCTTGCTCAGCAAGAAAAATAACCATCTAAGAAGTTCCAGTTGTTTTGAGATTCTTTTTATTTTCTATTAATAGTTGTCCTTCTAGTGTCGTGATTTAGTCTTAGAAGTAATGGAAGCAATAGGAAGTCAACTGTATGTAAGAGGGAGCTGGGACAGTTTGAGGCAAACCCACAGAGCAGAAGAAATGCCAGTGGCTTGCTGCTGAGGAAGGATGAATAGTATCCTAGAAAATTAAAAGCAAATCTTGAAGTCATGATATTTGGCAGTATAGTAATGGAGAGAGAGCTGGAGAGTGTAGGTGGAACTGCTGCAGAAATATCAACTCTTGGTTAAAAATAAATGATTCAATAGAGGACTCCTTACAGTTCACATTTATAGAAGAAAACTAAAAAATGCAATCCAGGTTTGTGTATCCCAAAGGTAAAAGGAAAAAGCTTCTTTTAGAAAATATTTTTGATTTCGTTGTGGGGAAACTTGTGTCACAGCTTGAACTGATGATTGAGCACCTGGTGGAGGGAGTGGCTGGCCCTGGAAACTCAGGTGCAGGCAATTCACATGTGTTTCCCATGTGACCAGAGCTCTCCAGGCTCATTGAAGGACTAGTCTCTAAACAGAGAACATTTCCTGGTTGAGGGTTACTTCATGGGGAAGAATGTTCCAGAGACCCTCTTACCCACTTGGGTGGGTCAACCTATTATTGATGTTCTTGAATGTGCTTTGCTTGATAACGCAAAGAAATTATCAGAAGCAGTTTTATCGTTTCTTAGGGCTAACTCTAACAGATGTGTCTTGGTTCATGATATCTTATTGTATATGCTGCTCAGGGCTGAAATGCTGCCGAGGTCTAGCCCCAGCTTTCCAGAGGAACAGTATGAGTTCTGGATCTATTTTTACATCTTGAGTTCTGGATGTATTTTTATCTGTTGAGTCCTGAGAAGTCTTCACTGTAGCTGGTTCTAATGACCAACCTGCTTCCTGTCTCCAGGCACCTTTCTTTCTTCTAACATTCCTCGGGACTCAGATATTACTAAAAGAGAGGCCTTCTCTACACCTTCCTGGAACAGGAGATTGGTAAGTACTGTTTTAATCTCCCTTTCCTTTGTGTTCGGCTCTATTTCTGAGAATCAATCTTTGTTGAGCCTTTCATTCTGAGCAGCTTTGCAATGAGTTTGCTCAGTGCTGTTTACATTGAAGTAGAAGGCTGGTAAAGCAAGTTACTCTGAAGGATGAGAGAAAGGCCAGGCAGTGTATTTTATGGTTGAACTTAACCATAGGTAACTTTATTCAGTTCTGCAGACTCTCATAAAATGCTCTAAGATGCTGCACAAATTCATTTTTACTTTTCATGATTTTCCCTCTGTGATATTGCTCTGGTCCTTACTTTCCTCCAGTCCTTATTTTCCTCCTCCTACATAGGTAGCAAGTGAACTGTCCTAATGCAAAGCCCTTAGCAAGCTGCCTGCAGGCCCTTCTCTCTTGTATAGAAGAGGTTTTACACACAGTGCATGGCTGGAGTTTCTGCTTGAGATGGCATCTGTGACCTCAGTGGACTGAAGTTCTGGGCTAAATTTTAGTCTGCTGAGGTTTCATAATCAGTGAATTTACCAGCTATTTCCTGATACCAACTGATTTTGAAATGAGTTAATTGCCCTTTACTTTTTTTTCTTCTACGTTTATATTTTTTTTAACTGTACTTTGATATATTAGAGTTCTAAAGTATTTGGGTCTTTTATCATGACATGAAAGTTCCTGGGAGCAGGTATTATCCTGATATTTAACTATACCTGAATTCTATTTTCAATTTTCTATATATCTGATATTCTTTGGTTCTGGGGATCTTAATATAATTAAAGGTGGACATTCATGTGCTGGTGCTTATGTACACAACTCTTAAGTCTATATGAAGTTAATAATAAATTCAGGCATATTTCATAATATACTTTTGGACAAACACTTTATGGTATGTAAGCCTCATTCTCAAAAATGACATTAGAGGATCTGTTCTTTTGTCCTTTTTAAAACATATTGGGATAGGCTTGTTGTGGTTGTAAGACTTGTTCACAGCACTCCATGCTTCTTTGAGGATGTATGGTCTTTACTAAGTCTTCTGTACCTTAGGAGAGTGACCCAACTGCTTGCTATTGTGTGTTCTGAACTGAGCTGTCCTTTTGAAGCTTGAAGTGGAACTACTTCATGTTTGCCTTAAATATTCACAAAGTGGAAAAACTGATTTAGCTACAAAATTAAGGCTATTTATGTGGTTTCTTGTCTCTGTGCCAGTGCATATTTACAGAAGTGTTACCTTGGCTTCAAAAGACAAGAGTGAAATAGGAATGTTTCTGACTGTTGTTCAGCTCAGTGGTTGAAGCAAGCTCTTGTGAGTAGGAGACGCTGGTTGAAATCCTTCTTTTGGACATTGTTAGTGGGAGCTTCAATCCCATTCAAGCGCAATGGCGTAACAGCTGTGCTGTACTACACACCCTCTTTTTTTCATTTACTTTCTGAAGCTACTCCTCTGTTTAATCAAATGTGTTTCCAAATGCTATACTTTCACACTGGAATAGAAAGTACTGTAACTTCAGTGTTCAAAAAAATGCTTGCCATTATATGTTTTCTGCTTCAACCATGGATCGAAACTCAGCACCTCCACGCAAACTTAGATATAATCCCTCCCATTCCAAGTCTAAGTGCTAATAAAGTGTTCCTCTCTTTGCTCCAACACACTCTCTGCTCTAATATATCTTTGTCTCCACTTCCACTTTATGTAGAGTTTTGAGGAACTTCAGGAAGAAAGAAACTTTCTATTTCTTTCATTGCCAATCATTTATTTTAGGAGAACTAACTTCAGATAGATTGAAAATACCATAACGATCATGACAGCAGTGAAAGGTATGGAAGATATGGACGTTGGATAGATTTCTGATGCCATTTCACTGATTGCCCCTGATTACTTCCTGGGTTTTTCCATTATCTTGTGCTAATTTAGGAAGTTGAATTACCAAGCTGTGGGAAGTTAAAAGCAACATATTCAATGTTTTTCTTTTTTAATTAGTCTCACTCCATCTTCCTCAGCTCCCTTTCTCTTCTAGCAGGAAGCCATCTGATAGTTATTAGACAGCTGCATAACCAGCTGGTTGGAGGTCTCCAGGCTAGTGATTACTTTGGTAAGATCTACAAAAAGTCAGCACTCTGTATCCTAACAAAAAGGCAAAGCGTCTGCCAGCTTTGCCTGCACTTCTGAATGCATGGAAAGGGAGCTATCAACCTGCCATTCTTATGAACTCAAAATATTGAGAGAACTGGGCTTTACAACAGCTATAGAAGATAGCACTCTCCCTCTATCTCATTTCTAAAGTACCTATTGGTTTGGTGTCTAAATTGCTAGCTTAAATCCTCTTCTTGTTCTTTCAAAAGGCATCTGTTCATGTAATAGTGAAGCAGTCTGGTCCTAACACGGTACCACAAATCAATGTGTGCACAAATAACCTGGCTTTGTGAGTTTCTCTCTCTAACACTCAGCTCCATGGCTATTCTCTGAGCAAAATGATAAGCTTGGGTTGGGGTCAGAGGCACTAAAAAACTCTGCCAACAAAAGGAAAACGGTATAGCCCATAGGAGACCTGTAAGCAAGTGCTGAGGAGATTCTAGTTTGGCAAGTGACAGAAAATCATATGGAGACAAGATAAACAGAAAGAGCATGCTGGGGATATTTAAGAAGGCAGTTGAAGGAATCAACGTTTCTCTGCTTCACTAGGTGCTTAATGTCAAATAATGTCAAACTTTGAGTATAATGGATGTAGAAGAAGAGAGTGTAGGTGAATGTGTGTTGGTGCAGCTCCTCAGTGCCATGCTGTGCACAGATAGCTGGCATCTGACATGAGAGCTTAGACCTTGAATAGATGCTTGGGAGGGGGAGATGAAAGCAAGTATGTGGATAATTAACTGCAAAAGTAGAAGACAGCTATTCTTTTATTCATCTTCTGCTCTTTTTAGAGTATGTGTTGGAATTTGTTCTGTGCCCCAGCCACCTTAACAATCAGTTACAAGTAGTGGGCTAAATAAGGGGTGCACCTGTGAATAGATCCACTGCTGCTCAATGTAGCTTTGGAGAGAAGTGATGGCTTGCACAGAATGATAGCAAAAACGGCAGAGGGTTCTGACACACCATGTGGGTACATCTCCCCTGAGAGACAGCAGCAGCATATGATATGGACAGAAAAAGCATTTCTAAGCAAGAAAATGCCTACAAATCCAAAAATGGTTAAAACTGTCACCTTGCTTCCCACCTGGAAGCTTACTAGAGGTCAATGAAATGCATGGAGCAAATATAAACTGCTCCTAGTGTGCAGCCTGTTGGGTTGCAGCATACCGTGCTGGCTGCAGACTGAATATTTTGGAGATGTAGCTGCATGGGATGATCATTAAGATCATTCTTGTCCCTTATCTTGAATAAAAGTGTCGTGGCCTCAGCGGACATACGTAAGATGTTATTCTGTTAACTTCTGTGTCTCAAAGCTTGCCGGGGACACAGATGGACTTGTTCAAGTCCAGACAAGTCCCGAGCAAGGACCGTGAAATCCTTTGTCTTAAGGACACAGATGGACAAGTCCAGGCAAGCCCTGGGCAAGGGTTGTGAGATCCTTTGTCTGAGGGATGCAGATGGACAAGGCCAGGGGCAACGAGAGCGAGATGAGCTGCAGCTAAATAGCTGTGAAGTGCTCCTTTGTGCGGACCTATCTCAGGACGATGGCCATCTTAGAGGGTACTCAGTGACTCTTGCTCAAGGCCCGTCTTTGTCACATAGGCAGGAGAACAAGGAGGACAAAAGAGGAACCGAAAACCACGAGGGTAGAGGGATTCCTGACGATCAGATTCCTCGGGAGGTGAACTCCTGCATGCTGTCGAACTCTCCTGTGCCTGCTGCCTGAGTGCTGCTGCTGCTTTGAGGATTGGCTCCTCGACTTCCTCGTCTACCTGCTTGCTGTCCAAGGCCGGCCTCGCTGCTGCTCCCAGCCCCCCGCTGTGTCTGCCTGGGACCGTGGCAACACCAATGTTCATAAATCCATGGGACCCGATGGGATGCATCCACGGGAGCTGGCAGAGGTGATTGCTGAACAGCTTTCGGTCATCTTTGAGAGGTCTTGGAGGACGGGGGAGGTGCCTGAAGACTGGAGGATAACCGATGTCACTCTGTCTTCAAGAAGGGCAAGAAAGAAGATCCAGGTAATTATAGGCCAGTCAGCCTCACCTCTGTCCCTGGAAAAGTGATGGAACAGCTTGTGCTGGATGTCATCTCCAGACAACTGGAAGAAAAGGAGGTTATCAGGAGTAGTCAGCACGGGTTCACCAGGGGGAGGTTGTGCTTGACCAACTTGGTAGCCTTCTATGATGTTGTCTCTGGCTGGATGGATGGGGGGAGAGCAGTGGATATAGTCTACCTTGATTTCAGCAAGGCATTTGATACTGTCCCCCACAACATCTTTATAACAAAGCTGAGGAAGTGTGGGATGGATGAGTGGACAGTGAGGTGGGTTGAGAACTGGCTGACTGGCAGAGTGCACAGGGTTGTCGTTGGTGGTGCAGAGTCCGGTTGGAGGCCTGTAACCAGCGGTGTTCCTCAGGGGTCTGTGCTGGGTCCAGTCTTGTTCAACATCTTCATCAGTGACCTTGATGAGGGGATAGTGGCCGCCCTCAGCAAGTTTGTGATGATACGAAGTTGGGAGGATTGGCTAACATGCCTGAAGGCTGTGCTGCCATTCATTGAGACCTGGGAAGAAAAAAAACAGATGAGGTTTAACAAAAGCAAGTGTAGAGTCTTGCATCTGGGGAGGAATAATTGCATGCACCGGTACAGGTTGGGGGATGAGCTGCTGGAGAGGAGCTCTGCAGAGAGGGACCTGGGTGTCCTGGTGGACAACAGGTTGGCCATGAGCCAGCAGTGTGCCCTTGTGGCCAAGAGGGCCAATGGCATCCTGGAATGCATTAAAAAGAGCATGGCCAGCAGGTCAAAGGAGGTGATCCTCCTCCTCTACTCTGCCCTGGTAAGGCCTCATCTGGAGTACTGCGTCCAGTTCTGGGCTCCCCAGTACAAAAAAGACAGGGATCTCTTGGAAAGAGTCCAGCGGAGGGCCACGAGGATGGTGAAGGGCCTGGAGCATCTCTCCTCTGAGGAAAGGCTGAGTGAACTGGGTCTGTTCAGCCTTGAGAAAAGAAGACTGAGAGGGGACCTGATCCAGGTCTGTAAGTATCTAAGGTGTGGGGGGCAGAGTGGCGTGGCCGGACTGTTTTCAGTGGTGAGTGGAGACAGGACAAGGGGAAACAGCCGGAAACTGCAGCATAGGAAGTTCCACACAAATGTGCACAAGAACTTCTTTACAGTGAGGTGACGGAGCACTGGAACAGGCTGCCCAGGGAGGTGGTGGAGTCTCCTTCTCTGGAGATGTTCAAGACCTGCCTACTTGTGCGACCTGCTGTGGGGAACCTGCTTTGGCAGGGGGGTTGGACTCGATCTCTGGAGGTCCCTTCCAACCCCTTACAATTCTGTGATTCAAACGCCGTGCAACAGGACCGCTGCTGGATCCTCTTCTTGAAGAGCTTTTTTGTCTTAAATTCATTAACATTCTGTCTCTTAAGATTAGCTGTCACCAAACCATCTAATAGTAGCATCCAGTGCTAGTGATACACTGTTTTTTCCCAGATTCTGCCCTACATTTTTTTTTTTTTTTTGAAACCATAATCTTAAAAAACCCATTATTTTTACTTTTTTCTAGTGCTTTATCATTTCATGATACATATTCTGAGGCTATAAGTAAGTACTGGACTCCACAGGATAAGAAAAAACCCTGCAGAAAAGATTAAAGTTAAACATCACCAGAATCAATCAGAAGTCAATGAGCACTCCTGGCTCACATGTGGATGCTGGGACTCTGTGACTGATGATAAACGTGTAGACAAGATAACCCAGTAGGTCTGCATGCCATACTTATATGGTCATCTATTTTTATTTGCACAACTATAGATATCGGTGGGGAACCATCTGCAGCAAACAATTTGTTTGATGGATTAGGCACTCTTTTTAGTGTGTTTACAAACAGGCTTTTCTCATTGTTTGGAATGATGAAATCAATGGTTGGTGTGCAAGTGTTTCAGCAGCATATTTCTCACCAGCTAGACGCTACTTGGTGAGTGATCGCAGTGATCGCATTGCATTTTTACTGTATGCTATTTGTTTCAATCCCAGACAACTTTCATGATGACAGCTGCAACGTAAGCAGCAAGTTCATGTGACAAAAAAGCAAGTATAGAAACTTCATATGCTTAATTTCTTCTTCTTTTTTTTTTTTTAAATATCTTTTCCTTTTTACTTTGAACATCTCTTTTCATTTTGAAGTTTACATTAAAGAAAAAATATTAGAGCAAGTTTCTCAACAGTAGACCAAGAGTTGAAGTGAAAAAAAATTACATTATATTCAGATTAAAATTCTGAGGTTTGTACTTAAAATTAACCAAAATCTCTGAAAATCTCTGTGAAGAGCTTCACCATACCTGTTTTTTATATATATATATATATATATATATATATATATATTTATTTTTTTTTTTTTTTTTTTTTGAGGAAAAAAAACAAACCCACAAAAAACCTCTCAAACATCACCCATGATTATCATATGGAATACCTTTGGTGGTCATTTGTCAGGAGTACTTTAGTACATGCTTTAAACTGATTTCTATTCAACAAACCAATAATGCTCATTCTAACATTTGAAAGACACTTGAGATCCTGCTGAAGTGAGAGAAATGATTGGACTGGAGTTTGATGGAATGATAAGTGTTCATAGTTACTTGATATGTATGCTACTGTATTTTATGCCTCAGCTGATCACGCTGCAAGTACTTAAATGGTTGATTTCTGCCTTGGGTTTCAAAAACAGAGTAAGAGGTAAAAAGCTGTAGACAAATGTAGGGGGCACACATGCATGTTGTGTTCTGCTTTAGGACAACCACTCATATTGAGATGCACCTTAATGTGGTCTCCCTGGAAGGCACTGTGGAAGAAGCAGGACTTGAGGACACAGTTCAGAGAGGAAGAGACAGAATGGGGGCCAGTTCTTAACAGCCATTGTTTCAAATCAGAATACAAAGCTTTCTCAGTAGTGCTTAAATCTGCTTCTAGCTTTTCAGAGAAACTGACCCAGCCAAAACTGCCAACAGAATCCAGAGCTTGGCCACAACAAAATAATCTTTAGATAACTGTCTGCATCAGTGGCACCTTTCAGATACCTGTGGCAGATGCAGCAAAGTGTGATAGTAAAACAAGGTTAATAAGCATTTCCAGACCTGCAATCCCAGGGAGTTTTTGAGCAGAGAGGATGTCTTTGTATTTAACAATCAGATACAATTCTAACTACTTGGGCTATTCTTTGTACAATTCTTATTCTCCATGCATGGAGCTACAAGGAAAAAGACACAAATGTTGCAAGACTTACAGTACAGCAAAGGATATCAGCCAGTGCTGTCATCTGAAGTCAAGCTTAGGATAAAGGGTAAGCAAAAGCAGCATTTCTGAGCACGTATTCTTTACTCATTTACACCATTCACAGTTATCTTGTTATCAGCAGAGTTCAGATTCCTTAGACAACTGGTGATTGATATATCCTTTGAGTCACTAAAATCCAATGACCTTTCCGTGGGTATAACGCAGAATCATTAAATTCTTATAGATTTTTTTTTTTGTCTGAATATTTCCTTGTGTTCTTTCACATATTTTGACCCCTTGTGGCGTTAGATCTAGTGTTATACGCCTCTGAGTGGAGGACTGCTGCAAGACAGAGGATCACAGCTGAGAAATGCTTGTCTGTGACCGGAAGATGATAGAACTGCTGCAGTCCCAACCCCTAGCTTTTAGCTGCCTTGAAATAAAATGAATTGGAAGGGCTTTTTGCATTGATTTCAGAAGGTGATTTCAATTAAACAGCCTTCAATTCCTTTTCTTTTCCCATCTGGATGGTACTTTCTCTCTGAAGTTTGCTGTCAGATTACATGATGAATACTTATTCTTCATATTAAGAAGTTATGTTTATAACTCTACTGTAATAATTTTCAACCATAGTCTCAATTAATACAGCAGTCAAGTGTTGTTATTTGTGAACTGTGTTATTCTCAGGTCAGGCTCAATAAGGTAGGGGATCTTTGCCCTATGCTACAATCACAGGTAACGTATTGACATGTTATAGCCTTCTAAATGAAACAAAATTAGTGGGGTTTGGAAGTGGGGAAATATGTTGGAAAACTAAGAAGAGTCTTTTGAGCAGAACCCTTTCTGGCTTCCTGCTCTTATTATTCACTACTGTAGTAACATTAAACTAAGATCTGGGTTTTCATGTGCCAGGGTAGTAAATTTATTTTTGTCCTTGTTAAGCTTTTTTTTGCTTTTTTTTTTTTTTTTTAAGGGGGGGGGGTGGGGGGGGGAGAGGTGTTAGTTAATTATGCGTGTATGACAAATAGGATTCTGTATGGGGATCTCCAGAAGTCTCTTCTGCTTGAAATTATTATATGATTAATGAAATAACTTTATTTATAGCTATAGTAACATAGAGAAAAATAGAGGTCCTTGGTCCCTGTTGATGAGAACTTACAGACAGCCTAAGTGATTTGTTTGTGGTCACAGTGCAGCACTGTACTTTGAGTTTCAGGTCATTACCTTTTATCCTACAAGCCAACTTTGTGCTTCAGATGTACTCTGGAGACAAATCTAGGCAGAGAAATGGTAATGTTCTTGCTCTGGATGGGTGTACTTTGTAAGACAGTTGAGCTTTTCAGTTGGGATATCATGCTGGGATAACCTTTCTACAAAGCCTCTAAGTCAGAGCTGTTTTGCATTTGCATGGCTTGGAACCCTGGCACAGCAGTAGTGATTGATGTCATTGATTTGTGAAGGCAACCTGCAGGCCTTAGGATGCCATTCCTGATGTCAGCTAGTTGTTTTGTTTTCAAAATATGCCATAAAACATTATCAGTACTATCTTGCTGCGTTACTGTTCCAACAAGGCTAACACTACGAAAGTGAAATTATGAACACCTGAAAAGGGTTGAGTACACTGGGGAAACATTTGTCTCTTCATGCTTTCTCTTCAATAGCATCCTTGGTGGCATGGATTCATTTTATTCTTCTGTTTATCACACAGTTGTCTTTTCCCTTTTGCTGACTGTCAAGCACCAAGTAAGAGCCCAGAACTCTTGAGGAATGGCATTAGCACTTGGTTGGGCTGCAGGGTAAATGTTCTTACTCAGGCACATTAGAGGCTTATGGAGGCACACCTTCAGCAGCTGCTGTTGATTCTGCCACTTCAAGTAGGACTTGTTTTCCATGTATTATGTAGTGCAGTGTCAGTTTGGACGAGCACAGGTGTTCTGTCTGAGTAGATTAAAAACCAAATGAGAATGTGCAAGCATGGAAGAAATAAAGTTAAGTAAGGAGGAGGAAATATAAATAGAAATACAGTACTGTAAGAGGGCCATAATTTTCATACAAAGGTCTACCATCATTGTTCTTATTGTGTGGCTTATTTGTCCCAGCTGATCAGGTATTGTCAATAATGTGTTCATAACATGTTTATCTCCTGCCCCTTCTTTTATTTAGCGAATTGTTTGTGGGCTCATTCAGATTTCTGAAAGCGTATTTGCTATTTGTCTGAAAATTGTTTAGCACTGGACACGTAGCCAGCTGAAGAACAGATTGTCTGCAAAATGTATTATTTATTAGCCAGGTAATGTTTTATATTGGTCAGTGAGGTCCCATTAGTTGCATCTGCTGTGTTCCAGAGAAATGACTGTGAAAGACCAGTCAAGAGATCAAATCTGCTATCCACTCACTTGAATCTCACAACTAATTTAGTGACAACCCTTGTGAAAGCCTTCCCTCTGGTCCTACCACATCAGAAAATAGGTATGTGCTGTGTTCTTCCTTGGTGACTGGTACCTAGTACCCCATGTTTCATTCAGCAGCTTCTATAAACCTCAGTTGTCCTTTGTTGGAATCAAGTGATTGATATCAAGCACAGGATCCAACTGTGAAGCATAGCAGGATGGAATATGTTAGCAAGATAAAACTGGGTTTATTTTATGTTTCCTACAGAAGAAATATGGAGGTGATATGTCAAGACTTTGGGTTTCAGGTCACTCCCAAACTCCTCAGCCTAGAAAGTAGATGTAGCCTCCTCTCACAGAGGGAAATGTTGTTTTTATTTATTTATTTTTTCTTGAGTGAGTAAAAAAAAAAAAAAAAAAAAAAAAAAAAAAAAAAAAACAGTGGCGTGGGTATGGGTTTCTGGATGAGTGATTATTAGTGGTTGGTAACAACTGCAACATCAACAGTGGTGCAATTGCCTTACTGCTTTCTGAATGGTGAACAGCAAGACACAATGTGTGTCTACTAGTTGAAATGAACCACATTCAATGCTTTCATTTAGAAATATAATTGCATATATTTACAAATCAAGCTATTCTATGTGTTCAAACTGATGCGATGATAGCAACAACTGAAAATGTTCATGGATATTCTAATTGAAACAAGCAAAAGGGAACCACTTCTACATAGTCTAAGTTTGTGAGAATAGGTTTTCAGTATGTGGAGTTGCATACAGTGCATCTTACTGCCTTAGTCAATCTCTATGGAGTTTCATCACTCAGTTTCTGAGTGCCATCCATAAATTACCATTACAAGCATGTGCATGCAAGGTATTAACAAAAATTATGAGTTTGTGAAAACCACACGCTTTTGGTGCCCGAGATCTCCAGTAATCACGGGGCATATGTCAAGTATATCAGCACATCTGGAAGTATAATACTTCCTTCCTTAAAGGAGATGAGCATAACTCATAGGGCCCTCACTGCAACAGAGGTTAACTGTATACTACCATGGCAGCTATTAAAAGGACATGCTAAAACCTTAAAAACCTCATTTAGATTATTCCTTGTTCCTCTACAATCTATAAAGCGTGAGTGGGTGGATTGGCTAGGCACTGATGCTGTGACAATGCGCTATAACTCAAGGCTTCATATGTAGATTGGGGCACATCTCAGTTGTTACTTGTGAAAGCAGCAGTGCTATTATACACTATAGCAGTTGTGGTCTCTTTGGCTCTGTGGCTCGAAGGACCAATAAGAAGTTACCACATTATATTTCTAGAGTTTACTTTCTTTGCTTTTACTTTGGAGCCAGCCTGTACTATTTCTCTTTTCAAATGTGTAAGTGCCCAGTCGTCCCCATATGCGCACCTTCCTATGGCTTAATGGCCTCCATGAGCAGAATAATTCTTTGCTCTTACCAGCTGTGCTGTTAAAGACATTCTTCATCAGAATCCATTTCTATCCTGTGGTATCATACGGTTTATATTCAAAAGCTGAGGTAATTATGTGTTACTTCTTTATTATTTTTATGAGCAAGCATGTGAAAGAGAAATGGCAGCACAGAAAGCAACAGGGTACATTTGCACTTGTGTGCACTGAGTGAACTCCTGCGGGTCTCCAGTGGGGATGTACGTTCCCCTTGAATTCTGGCAAAAGCCATTCTGACCAAAATCAGAAGGTATGCTGTAAGTAGAGGAGTTGAGATCCAGTTTGGCAGCCTAATTCTCTGTGTCTCTGTCTGAAAATGTTCTCTAGAGTTTGACCCAAAATATTCCATTTAAATTTGATCCTATAGTTCCTAGCCAATCCCTTCACCTTGGTGGTGGTCTGATCCACAAGCTACCTGCTGCAGTATTTCATAACCTTTTGTCTGACCAAACTAAATCAGCTCATCTCAATTGCCAAGGTGCTCAGCTTTTTGCAGCTATTCTTTTCATGGCCATATGTATCTTGGCCCTTTACAACTTGAATGCAATATAGTTTTCAGACAGGGATTGGTAACCTGGCAAATGCTAATGTTCAAAAAATCCCCAGCCATGTCCTATATGAGGCTCCTTTTCCAAATCAAATGACTGGAAGACACAAAATACTTTTATTGTTGCTCTCCTAGAACAAGCTCATTTTCACTGCTTGTCATTATCTGTGTCCTACATTTCTAAATATAAGCGTGTGATCACCACAAATTCATTCACAAGTTAATATGACTACTGCCTGCCATACAGAAGATAAAATGAAGCCTTTTCAATATAGAGAGGGGAGAACATGGATTATATCTGGACAAAGGTTTATCTAAACCATAGAATAAATAGTGTCATCATTAGCTGAAGTTCAGATATATCTGAGAAGAGTGCAAACTGACAGCCCACCCAGGGAGGGAATCAAGGTCTTTATTGTGATTCCCAGAGCTAAAAACTGCTGGCTTTGGTGAAGACCCACTGGGCTAACCCTTGCCAAAGAAACATTCTCCCATTAAGAACCCATGGTCTTTGTGAAGGAGATCTCAAACCAAGAGGTAAATCTTACCTCTTGGAGCACAGTTCCAGCTGCAGATATCTCCAGTTTTGTATATAGAGACCGGAAATGCAGAGGTGATCAGGCTGTTGTGAACATCTAATTGCAGGATTTAACTCATAGGTAGCTGAAATCGGTACTAGCTGAAGCCAGACTGAAAGCCACATAGTCAGTGGTGCGATGATGAAAGTAAATAACTCTCCTATTTTGCTGGCGAGTATTGGCTTGCTCTGCCCATTCTTTGTATCAGCCAGGACCACATGTTTAAACACAGTGCCTTAGACCCACGAGTTGCCAATAGACTCACCAGCTGGCACTAAACTCTGTGGTAGCTACAGTCATTGAGCTGACAGCTAGATCTGAGTAACAATTCTGAGAATTCCTATCCCTCATAGAAGGGTCAAAATAAGCTCATCACCTGCAAAATATAAAAAACATTCTCCATCATAGTGCTTTTCAGTAATCAATGAACTAATTCTATGAGGCATGTGTAAACTGACAAAGAGAAGTAGATTAATACCTTGTAGCAATCTGTATGTGAACTTTCTAAAACAAGCTCCAACTTCACTGGTAAATTTGTGTGGGCACACAAACGAAGAGACTGAGCCCCCTGGGACTAACCATCAGCACCAGGCAGTCACCCTTCCACAAGCACATCACTTAGAGACACAAAAAGAATGCTTTACAGAAAAGCCATTTACTTCTGATTAGACAGTTTCCTGTGAATTTCTATATCACTATTCCTGGAAGAATAAAAGGGCACTGGTCTTGACACCTGCCGAGACATTTCTAGAATTCCAATCTTTTTCTAACTAGTATCAGTATTTTGTGTTATAACTTGTTTTTTGGTGATTTTTTTTTTTTTTTTTAATTAGGAATAGTGCTGATTTAGATATGATGGAAGGGTTTCAAGCCTAGAGACAGCAGGTATAAGTTGTTCTTTCTGAAGCTCAGTGGTGCTCCTTCAAGCATCAAAAAAACCGCTAACTATCTTTACTGAGATCCAGGACTGTCCTGCTGATGTTTTCCTTAATTTTATTTTTATTTTTTGAGGGCATACAGATGATGACACCTATAACAAGAAATGATTGTTTCATCCTTTTGACCAGATCCTAAGCCACTAAATATTATGACTATGTGATGATTATTACTGCTGTATCTTACTCTATTGTGTTTTGATAGAGTAATAGGCTGTAAATGTAGGACCTTAATCTATATCTATGAGGTGAGCTAAGACCTCTTCTGTTATGCAAGACTTTAGCTTGTTGATTTGCCTGAAAGTGCGGACTAGATACCATCAGAGGGAGACACAACACCATGCTGAGGAGGAGGAGTGAAATTTTTGGCTTTTTTGAAATGGAAAATCTTAAGTGTATTAATAAACCTACTCTGTGGAAAAGGTGAATGTCTAAGAAGGATTAGCCCTTTTCTCAGGGTGGATTTCCCTTCTCCACAGGGTTTGAGATATTGCTCTTGCTCAGCTTCATATACAAGTAAAGACCTAGATAAATGGAGGCCCAGAGTGCAGCTAGAGTATTCATTTTCATTAATTCCTATCTTCCTTGACATCTGCAAAGCATAGCTTTATGCTCTGTATACATATTAACAATAATTATTTACCCAAGGTAATAGAGAATTATTCTTGCTTTTCCTGATGATAATTTAAAATGAGAGCAATATAAAATATTAAAAAGACAGGAAGGTGATGAAAAAAGTATATTTTTGTGTAGTTTGAGATTTTTCCAGTTCTCTACATTTGGTTCAGGCTGACCATGTAAAAGGAGAGCATCCACGGGAATGAAAGTTGCACAGTGTGAAATCAGATGTGTGAATGCAAGGAAAGCTTTTGCATAGGGAGGCTGGAATACAGTTTTTCTGCTACTGAAAACCTGTTTGTCCACGAGAAAATCTCAGCATGGAATGAGCACTGAAAACACTTGACCTTAACCCCCAAACCAGACTGGGCATTAACTATTTCCAGAGGCTGAGGTTTATGTGTTTAAACTGAGTAACTCACATTCATGCATTTTTGCTTCTACTTTCGTACATTAAGATTCTCAATGAGATGAAGAGCAGAAGTAATGCAAAAGTTATATGTGATGTTTTTGGCTTGACTGAAGCAGCAGGTGGTTTTCTTTAGTCAAGAAAGCGTACTCAAGAGGACTGTGGAAATACAAAAAGCTTTAACTGCTTTTGGAACCAAATCCTGTCTTTTCTGAGCTTCACACATTATGATATCCATCTGCCATATTGTTAACCTTTTGAAGTCAGAGCTTGTTGTAAATTTATGCAGGGAAATGCTGATGTTCCAGATTTATACCAGTTCCATTTAGCTAACCTTCTGAGTGTCTCCCTACATAATTATATATTAAAAAAAAAAAAGGCAATATGCATGTATGTCTACAATTATTATAAATGAAGATTAACTGCTCAAAATTTTGCAAGCAGTGAGTTACTTCACTTGACTTCCGATGCAACGAAAAATCAGAAACATCAGAAGTACATTTTGTATTTAATGAAGGTGGTGGGGCCTTCTAAAGAACTGATGATTTATGGTAGATATGTTGTACGATGCTAGAAAATAGGCCTAAGACCACTAAGTTAACAAAGACAGGAACCAATTTTCTGGCACAAAATGAAGGGTCTAAAACTTTTCCATTATTCACTCTTGTTATTCTCACAATAACATGTGAAATGACCATTTACTTATCAACTCATACTCACCTTAGGCAGGAGAGGAGCCTGTTTAAAAATAATTCGAAATGCAAAATAACATACTGCTGCAAGCTGAATTTGCTTAATTGTGTTATTCTGATAAGGATGCATTCTTTATTATCTCCTCTTACTTCATTAAGATTATAAGGAATGTTTTCAATTGACTTTTTTTAACCACTTCTCTGTCATGAGTAAAATTAGTCTTATCATAGTGTGTTGGAATTCCTTGGCCAACTGATGGGGGAAAAAAAATACTGGCCCTTCTGCTACCTACCATGTATGTTTTTAAATAAGTCATTGGCTAGATATTTCCCATCTATGACATATGTCCAAGCTCAAATCACAAGCCTCCTTCTGCTATAGCTATGATAGCTGAATACAAAAAAGCTGCTCAGCTATGGACCCAGAAGAAATACTGGAATGTGGCACAGTGTGATTTTGGAGTATGAAGCGAGGGGAACATCACAGTTTTCTATGTTCTGTGTAGCAGGTTTTTTTTTATTTTCTTTTTCATTTCTGTCATCTTCAGACACAATTGTCATTTTGTGTGGAAGAGCTCAGCCAGTTTGTGATTGAAAACACAGATGGGTCACATACTACTGTGTTTTACTTCATTACTTTCTGTCATTATTATTTTTCAAAGACGTAAATAAGACATTTGGCTTGAGGTAATAAATTTTTCTCTGTAGGTAGCAACAATTAACACTGATGAAACTCAGTGATCGATCTGCGTTTGAAGAATATCGTGGGTGTCACTCATATATCATTCTTAACACTCTTTGCAGTATTTCTGTACCTCTGAGCAATCTAATTGAACCCTGGTCCCTCTGTGCCAGATCCTGTGCAGACATTGCGGAAGAATCATTCTTGCCCTCAAAGCTTCCTTGCTTCAGACATCAGCTACTTACATATAGCACCTCCAAAATAACCAAACATAAGACACTTCTGCAGTTCTCAACAGCATTTTAAATCCCAGAAAAGCAATAACAACAAAATCAGCAATGCAGATCTTGCATAGGCGAAGGCGTTAGTGTGGTGAGGTGGCTATTAGCTGTGCTGCTGATGTTACAATTATTCTTTCTTTCTGAGTGCATATAGAATAAAGTCCTATTTATGCTTTAGGCTCCAGCCTGAAGTGTTTTCTGTGTCATTAATCTGAGGGGAAATGGATTTTTCATTTAGTAGTGTCCAAGCATAAAGCTCTATTGTGTCAGCTCTGAGAAAATAAGGAGAAAGATGTTGCTCTGATTCCTGCACCTTCATGCAGTCTTCCCTGGTTTTACACGTTTAATTCTTTGTATATGCAGTACTCTTCAAAAAATAAGTAGGCTTGACATTTTCTCCCCCTTTCTTTCTTTCTTGGTTTTGTTTTGTTTTGTTTTGTTTTCTTCCATTCATTTCCTCAAGCAAGCACAACTCAGTGCTCACTCTACCCTTCTCTCAAGTCTCTAGGTCGGACTCAAAACATCTTGTAATGCACAAACATTTGTGATAGAAGCAAAATGTTGTTTCCTTTTCATGTTGAGAGCATTCAGTTATTTTAAGTGTGCAACAGTAACACATATTTGGATTTGTCCAGAGTTTCTAGGAGCAAAATTGATTTGATTTTTATCTTATGTTTTTATTCTAAAGAAGTAGCTGAAATTCACATGTAAGGTTTAATTTCCTTTGTAGAAATAATGTCAACAACAACACAGGAATTTAATAAGCTAGCTTAAAATCCAGCTTCAAAAATAATAGTTTTCTAAAGTAATAGTCTGAAACCTGTATAATAAAATTAATACACCTTGTGAGCTGTTAATGTAAAAAATTACATTTTCTGAAAGAAGAAAAGAGGAAAGCAAGCAAGCAAGCTCTTTCTCTACCACTGGTGATGTTTCATTACTATTTTAGGTCTTCTCCTTTCCTCATTTTGTATTTCACATTTTTGCACAATGAAACCTGACAAATCCATTTCACCTTCTATGTGCCACCTGTTTCATTTCCTGTTTCCGACGCATTTAATACCAGTATATTTGAAAAGGAAGGCTTCATATTCAGCAATATAGTGATATAATTACACCTTCCAAACTCATCCCTGCCTTCTGTGAGGGTTCCTGACTTTGGCTGCATAAAAGCTTCATTATATCTCATCTTTCTTCTGGAGTTATGTAACTTTTAGTTCTCATCTAAAAAATCCTTCCTTGGCCTTTCTTTTTCACCCAAGTATATGAATGAGATTGCAAAAGATCCAGCTAGTTGTTTGGACAGTTTTTCCCCTTGATATTCTCTTTGATGTGAAACTGCGACATATTTTCATTGCCTGCTGCTAGAAAAAAAAAAAAAAGGAAATTTCATCAAGTAAATCAAATGTTGCACTACTGGGTCTTAAAATGGTAACTCCCTGGGATTCTGGAAAGAAATTAATTAATAAATCAGATTTGTATACAGGTCTGTGAGATTTAAGCCATGGAAGCAGTGCAGGAAAAAATAGAGCAAATCAGCCTACTGGTGTAATAAATAAAATTTCAAATATAAAAAATGACGTTTGATTTACTCCTAAAATTTTTACCCAACTTATTTAAATATGGTTAACACAAACTGCTGATCACAAAAAGCAGGGCTGGAAAGGACTTTGGAAATATGATTGGTCCTTTTGCCCAAGTGCAGAATCTCACATAGCTATGTGAAAAATATTTTCTAATCCATGCTTAAAAGTTTCCACAGTTGGATATTTCACAGCTTTCTCAGGCAGGCTGTTCCTATAGAGTGTTTTTGCTGTTATAAAGTTATTTCCTGGTGTTTAACCTCAATTTCTTTCATTGTATTGTGTCTAAATGTCCTTGTAGGGAAGCAGTTCTAACCTAACCTCACATCACATCAATTCAAACCACAATAACTTAATTGAAGTAAACAATGTGAAACCATCACAAAGTAAGAAGTAGACCATTATCTTTTGAGATCTTTCCAGTAGTGTTAGAGAAAGCAGTACCACACTGAACACAATCCGCTCACAGTGGGACCTGGATAAGTCTAGTGCCACATCAAGGAGCTGTTCTTGTAATTTCTGTAAAATAATTCCTGAGATTAGATTTGTAAGTGTGTGAGCTGTATGAATACATCTCTGACATAAGGAGGTACTATGTACTCTTGGCCTTGAGATATCTCTAGGAAATTTGGAGTAGCTGATACTGTTATATTATGAGTTGGTAGTCTTGGTTAGGTTTTTGTTGCCTGTATTAACCCAGAAAACTGGACGAAGTTTGTTTTCTCAAAAAAAAAAAAAAAAAAATATATATATATATATATATATATAATATAAATATATATATGATAAGGAAAAAGTAAACTCCATTTCTGATTTTATTTCTTTCACCAAATATATGATTTATTTTGTTCTGGTAGGAAAAAAATAAAAAAGATAAAAGAGAATTTGGAGACTTTGGAGATCATGACCTTCCAATCCAAGGAAACATTCCCTTTTTCAGATAATGCAGCACTGCCTGCACAAGTGTCTTAATCGTTGGTATGCTGGTCACTTCTCAGTGGACTTGGTTAGAGCTGCCTAAACAGCAGCTGACAGCAGATCCATGCCTCTTGCAAACACTCCCTGCTGCAATCAATTCAGTGCTGTCTAGGAGCAGAGCACAGGGCAGTGCTGGGTGAGCCATATCTTCTGTGGTTTCATACCAAACCTATTTCCCTAGAGAAGCTCACACAAAGCAGTTGTGAAGCTTTGCATGTGGCTTCCTTGATTCTATTCATATATGAAATGTGAGATCCCTTTGTGCAGGAGATGTCCAGGAAAAGGTCTTTCTATAGAGATTGCAACATGCATCAAGACCTAGGCTGAACCAGAAACTAACCTGCCACTCATTTGGTATCAGGGAACTCATATTGAGAAATGTGACTTTATGCCTAGGGTTTTATGTCCAAATGGGTGAATCAATCTTATTTAAAGTGTGCCGTTATTTTGTAAAGGAGAATAGGAATTCTGTCAATAATTACATTTGCATCCTTAATTCCAAATGCTCAAACAAGTTCAGTGTTGAAAGACTTGACTTCTTCAGTTCAAGCTGTATGTAAGCAGCTGTTGTGCTGTTTGCTTTGGCTGGTCTTGAAGGACCGCTCAAGAGACTGATGTTTTTCCAGACCCTTGCTGGTAAGCCCAAGATCTCCAAATCTGCTTGGGAGCTGAAGTTTTCATCCACAACCTAACCTGCTGCCTGGGTAAGGCACGTGAAACAGCTCCTGGGGGTCTGGGTGTGTGTCACAGGCTCTGGTGAGGTATTGGAACAATCTGCCCAGGGAAGTAGTGGAGTCACCATCCCTGGAGGTTTTCAAGAGAAAGGTAGATGTGGAACTGAGGGATGTGGTCTAGAAGGGTCATTGGACTGGATAAACATATTGGTTTTTCTACCCTTAACTATTCTGGCACCCTATCCTATACCACTTGAGAACTTCCACATGACAGCATCAAATATCTCCTGCCTGTGGAAAGAGCAACAGGGGAGCCAGACCACTTTCAGAGATGGAGGAGGCATAAGCACCACATTCTGGCTTTTGATTGAGGAATGCTAATGACAAATAAAATGATAAATATTTTCATTCCTGTTTTCTCATTTCACTAACTTGTGCTTTACACTTAAGGAGAATTTTCTTTATGAAATGCTGAGGCAGGTTGGAGAAACAAACATCTGACAGTTTAATTTGGCTAAGATTAAATACATGGAATCTCATTTTACATAGTGCTGCCCTGTGTTCAGACTGAGCAGCAAATATCCTCCTTTGGCCTAATTTGTTTGTTATTGTTGGGCTTAGTAGTCAGGCAAACACTAACCCAGTGGAAGATTTGGGTCCAAACCAAACAGGTCTATAAATATACTTGAAATGGGGAATTGTGCTTCATTCCCACAAATCCACTCTTTTTAGTGCCTATTTTCTCCATTTTCTTTCTTCCCCCTCTGATTTACATTCAGATTAGGCTTACCCTTTCACCTCCTCCATGCTGTTTGTGTGTAAAATGCAGGGCAGACTGGAAACTGTGGCAGAGATTGTTGGCTCTCAGACCATGTGTGTGCTGTGATACTGAGCCTTGCAGCAGCTAAAAACTCTCTTCTAACTACAGCATCCAGAGCTCCAGATCAGCCTATGGCTGGTCCTCCAAGAGGAGGGGCAGCCCAAGTAAGAGCCTGTTAAAATTAAAACACCTAGCTCCACCAAATCAGGAATGATGTGACCAGACTAAGAAATTTTGACAGGTAGCTTTCCTGTATGACAGTATTTCTATCAAATTTTGCAAAACAAAGCCAAAACCCCAAACCCAGAGGTACAGAAGTGTTTCCACAGGGTCAAGTTTATTCTGCTTAGCCTGAGCAGAGTCATAATTGCCTTCTTTGGAATAGCACCCCATATTTGCTGATTGACTTTTGCACTCACAAACTTTAGCCTTAGTGAAAGTGAATGAATGAAGGTAGAGAGAGTCAACCTGGAAAAAACTGGTGAGGGTGGTCATGTTTAGGAAGAGTAACTGGAACACTAGCATGGTGTTCTTAACAGGAGCAGTTCTACAGTCTTCATCCTAAACAGTACTGTCAGAATTAGTAGTAACACTTAGAAGTCAGTGTGAGTCCCTTGCATTGAATTACAACAGTTATAGGGACTTTGGCTCTAATTTTTTTTTTTTGTTGAACTTTTTGTTGCTGTTGTTTTCTATTATTTTTAACAGCTGGCAACGTTCATATGATGATCCCTATAAAATCTTAAAAGCCATTAAGAATTTGGTTTCTGTTCCTTGAAGAAATTTGGTGTATCTGGCACCTTTCCTTATGTGTGTATGCAGTTTCATAACACTGATGCCTCTGCTTATGTGTACTGCAACCCCACACTTCTAGGATGTTCACTTAAATTCAGAGATGGAAATGTTACTTGAGCAAACACATTAAAGGATGTGTGGATGTGCTTTTTTTTGCTGTAGATAGAAGTTAAGTCCTTTCATGGTCTTTCAGTTTGAAATACAAGGAATGGAAATGCGAAGTGTATGGCTGATGTTAGCAGAATTTCATTTCAGAAGTGAAAGAAAATTAGTATTTTTAATAGGGTTATGATAAGATAGAGATCACAGATAAGGTGAATGCAGTATTGTTACTCACTGAATTCTGCAATAATAGAAACAAAAAGCACTGGTCAAAAACTAGTTGGCAACAGTTTTAAAACAGAAAGAAAGCACACCTCTACTCAGAGGATAGGGAAATTCTGGAAGCTGATAGCCCAGCAGGCCCTGGAAGAAGAGAGCTGAATCAGGCTTAACATGGGATTTAGAAAAATCCCCAGCTGACTGATCCATAAATGGCTGCTAAAGGGAGTAGGTGGGATGTACGGTCTCTAGAATCCCAATCCAGTAGAGGTGAATGCTGAGGAAATGCAAGTGGAACAGGGAGAGGGAAGAGACCAGGGCTGTGTATCTCCCTGGACAGCCTCTGCTTTTGTCCCAACTGAGAGCAGAGTGCTGGGCTGGGGGATCACTGCTCTGAGACAAAAGGGCTGTTCCTATGCTCCACTAGTAGGTGCTTCTTGGGAATAAAACTACAGCTACCTACTTGTTTGTCTTGTAACTGTGAGATTTTATTCACTTATTTTACATTGCTAATCAGTTTTTGTCTAGCTTTAAATGCACAACACGTTAAAAATAATCCCTACTATATTAATGGATATATTGGAGCAGCTTTTTACTCTCGTGTGTTTTGTTGTTCCTTTCTTTCTTTCTTTCTTTCTTTCTTTCTTTCTTTCTTTTTTTTTTTTTTTTTCCAGAAAAATAAAATTATGTCTTTAATTTAATTTATTTAACAATTTGTGTTGAATAATTAGGAGCCTTATGAAAAGCCATAATGCTCATCTAACGGAGGAACTTAATCACTGTTCTGCTAGGCATTCTGTAAAAAAAATTAAAATGCTGTTAAATAGATTACTGCTTTTTTAATTAGATGGTTTAATTACAGCTTGTTAATGGAAATATTACATAAATAGCTCTCAAAACCACACATGCCTATGCATTATCACAGAAGAGTGAAGCTGCAGGTGTCCCTAAAGAAGCAACTGTTAATATGGGTAAATGGAATAGGGGAAAAAAACACCTCAAAACAAAACAGCACCCAAATGGTGCGATGTTATCTTTGTAGAGGTAACCATAGCTGCTGTGATGTGTTGACACTACAGCAAGTTACCTGCTTAAACAAAGTCAACTGGTTGACCATTTTGAATCCAGGACTTTCTGTGTATTTCCTCTATGCTGGTGTAAGCCTCAAATTTAATTACTGATCATTTCACTTACACATCCAACTAGCTGTACTATCGAGTCACTCACAAGCGATGCTGGTCTGAGCAGTGTTGTGCTGAGTGCCCTTTAAGTCACAACTATCTTACCATTAAAATGGGGAAATGAAATGCATTCATCTTCCTACTGGGTTAAAAGGTTGTATCATTAGATTATTTGTATCATAGACACACAATAGTATTCATACATGCATATACTAGCATGTGACACAAACATTATTATACTCATATGTGTGAATTTGAGTAAATATTTATTAGAGAAAGCATCCATCAAACCTATTTATATCTGTTTAAATGCCAACCTGGGAGTTTTTTGAAGGATCATTGACCAGAAATTCCAGGTACTTTAAACAAGGGTGCAAATGAATCACAGAATCATTGGAGACTTGGAAAGACCTCTAAAATCATCTCACCCAACCTCAGCACACCCCACCCCCACATGCCCTAACCACGTCCCTCGGTGCCACTTCCAAAGGGTTCTTGAACAACTCCTAGGAGATTGACTCCACCACCTCCCTGGGCAGCCTGCAATCTTTCAGATAATAAAATTTTTCCTAATATCCAACCTGAGCCTTCCCTGATGCAATTTAAAGCCATGACCTCCTGTTGGAGGTAGCCCAAAACTGCTGGTCACTTTGGTAATCTACCATTTGTGGATAGATATGCTCCTGATTGGACATGTACATATACGTGCATGCATCCAGATCCATGTATCTACACATATCTTTGCATCTGTGCATGCGTTTTTATTTAACAAATAAATATGCACTGAATTCACAGGCAGTGTTGCCTTCGGAATTGAAGACTACCACAAACTGAAATACATATCTACCTGGCATGATTAAAGACCATTTTGCAATCTTTTAAAATACAGAAGAGACAAAAGACGATATTTGAGTTTGCTAGTTATAAATGTGGAGGGAAATAACTGAAGATTCCCATGTCACAGCAAGGAAAGAGATGACATAGAGAAACAATTCTGGGTGGGTTCTTGCTCCTCTGCTGGCACTTATTTTATCCTTCCAGGCATACCTGAATGCTAATCTTTCTTTTCTGAGGGCTGAGGAGAGCGGAGTGGCAGCTTGGTTCCTAGTGTTTGTAGAAGGGAAGGAGGTAAAGTATTTGCTAAAGGTCTGGTCAGGCTCAGGAGATCTGTGTTTAGTACACAGCTGTGGTCAGCCTTGCTAGCAGAAGTGCCATGGACTACGTTTTCACACTACTCAGTAGCATCTATTTTATTAGCTCCTCTTTTGAAAAGAACTGATTAGAAATCCTTGCAAATGTGAATCATGCCAGGTCAGCACAGATATACAGACTAGATGGAGAAGAGAAGTAGTTGTATTGTGAAAGCGTGAAAACCTGAAAACTTGTATTTCTGCCACTTCTAATGAAGACAGTGTGTCTAGAGGGGGATGCTTACATTTCTTCACCTGTTTCATGATCCTACCTTTCATTTGCTGTTTGTTAGGCAAGAATCAGTGGCTTGTCAGGGCAATGATTTTATTTGATGCTCAGAAAACATCTAGGACACTCTGTTTCCTGTTGGAGATCTGGTCCCAGAGAGCCAAACATTTGACATTTTAAACGTGGACTAATTCATTACTTTTCCTCTGCTTCTGAAACAAACTGGAAACTTTTAGCCTGGATAGAAGCTCCACAGAAATCAAAATTGCTTTTTCTATGTCAAGCAGATTATATCAGTGCTCAGCAAACTGCACTGACCACTAAATGGATTTTCTCTTGAAGTGTCAGGCAGCAGTGTGGACTTACAATGATTTGGCTTAATATCCTGGCAATCCATTCCTCCAAGTTTTAGGAAGAGGAGATGTTTCACAGAGATTAGCAAGCTTACATACAATAGCACATGTGGAACGATAGCTACGTATTTGGTATGATAAAGAATGCCTAGACACTACAGTAAAGTAAATGGATTCTAATCTGAGTAAAGATTACAGCTTAGTGTGCAGTATTACAGCTTCTTGGTACCATCAGCTTTTCTAAGAATCCGTCAGCACAGAGAGATGTGCTGAGGGGCTTTTTTTTGAATCAGTATATCAGTAGTTTAACATACCATAAAATTAAGCAGTGTAGAAATGATGATCATTTCCTACTATATTAGTTGCCAGAAGCCTGTACTTTTCATAAGAAAACTGCCAAATATAAGGTTTTGTCACATTGAGTTCCTCTGAGGATTTATAGGCTGTTGGAAAAACTGCTGTTAGTGAGAAGGGAACTCATGCAAGTGGGAGTGATATTTGCCTTGGAGTGAAATTTGTTTTCACCTTAAAGAATAGCAATGAAAAATAGGAAAGTAACTAGGATATACGCTTGCAGATATACTGTAGGGAAAAGCTGCATCAAAAGAGCTGGTGATCTTCATTGAGTTCAATCTTCAGTTTTATTTTGTTGCCAAGGCTCTAATATCTCAAGACTTAGTCTACCCAGAGTCTTGTCAAACAGCTGCAAAAAGATTGCAGATTGGCTTTGATCCTACTGTATCTCTGAATACCTGGCAGATTTGCTGCTATAACTCAGATCTGGCACTGCAGAAGGAGCTTGGGACTGGGAAGCAGCACTTGTCTGCTGTTAGTTCCTGCAAAAATCTGTCCTCCAGCAATTTGCTGCAGCAATCCTTCAGGGCTTCTCCTTTTTTGCTGCCTAGAAGATCCCTCCTCTCTTCGTATCACTGTGTCTTTATCATATTTTGAGGTTCTCCTAGGAGTGTGCCTAATCATCCTCCTGGTTCTCATTTTCTTCAATCTCTTATTAGACTCATAAGAGAAAGCTGTGTTAATTTTTCACTTTATAGCCTGGTTTAATGCAACCTATATGTTATGCTTACTGCTGTCTCTCAATTTTCAATCCCAAATCATTTTAGACAACAGTTATGTTGAAGAATGCTTCACAGAATGAGTTTTATTGTGTAGTCTTATTACACACAGCAAGATCAGCTCTCTCCCCTTTACTTTATGGGCCTCATACTTTATTTTTTTTTTTTAATCACAAACAATATGATACAAACTTTGAAATGGATAATTGTTAGAGTGATAATGGTCTTGATGGTGACAAAGAGAGTGCTATACCAGCCTCTTCTGAAATGACTCAGGTAATATCATTATTTGTCTTGAAAGAGATCTTAACACAGGCTGACATATTCTGCAGGAAAGTCATCATGTCCCAGACTGTATCTGTGGACCTTGTGATCACTCCCATACTTGTGAGTGGGCACAGGTGGTTTGTGCACCTTTCCTGTGATGTTCTGTTGTCTCCTTTCTTGAGTGAAGACTTGGCAGTTGCTCATCTTGGTGACCTATCCTAGCAAGCATCTGACCTGCATGCCTCGTGCAGGGACACAATCAGGACACAACTAATCTGCAGCTCCCATGAGATAATGCAGTGATGCATCACAGTTGAAACACTCCTTGTTCAGCACTTCCTCCCATCATGGAACTAACCTCAAACAATAGCAAAACGTTTTGTAAAAGTTTCCTTAGTGAATCCTACAAATACTAATTGAGAAGAATTCAGAAATTCCCTTTTGGTAGTTCTACATTTCAGACGAGGGTAATCTATCATTGCCCACCTGGTGGCAGCATGCAGGGGAAAGTGGGATAGCTGCCCGGGGAAGCAGCTTCCAGCCTGCCTGGCACCTACACTGGGATCGAGCTCCAGCCCTTCTGCTGTTTTCTCCTGGGAACATTACTCATATCCTGTATACTTCTTGGATTTCAAATTCTTCAGATAGTGGTAAGATGATCTTAAACTCAGTCATCTTTATCATTTGGACCTCCTTCCCCCTAACTATTGCAGTTACACAGTGCTTGGATTTAGGGGGGCAGTGCAAATGTATGCTAACTAATTATAACTAATACGTCTTTAGTTATTTAATCCTTTTTTCACACTTCTCCAGCTAACTAATTTTTTTTTTTTCTTTTTTTACAACTTACAAATTGGAAGGGGAGGGAGGAGAAGGTAATTTGGCATAATCTGCCATTTTTGTTTAGTGTAAAGTTTATTTCAGTTACCCTTCAAAAATTTCAGTATTTTAAACGAAACAGGGCTGAAAATTTTGGTTGTCTTCTACATGCTGTTAGCTTCTTAAATCAAGTAAAAGGCACTGCTCTGGGTCTGTAGACGTCTCCATTTCCTTCAGTATTGCAAGATTCATTTGACAAGAGATTTCATTTGGCAGAGAAGGACCTGGGGGTCCTGATGGATGAGAGACTGAACATGAGCCAGCAGTGCGCTCTGGCAGCTCGAAAGGCAAATGGGATCCTGGGCTCCATCAGGAGAGGGGTGGTCAGCAGGGACAGGGAGGTGATTGTCCCTCTCTACTCGGCTCTTGTGAGGCCCCATCTGGAGTACTGTGTCCAGGTGTGGAGCCCTCAGTACAAGAAAGACATTGAGATTTTGGAAAGGGTCCAGAGGAGGGCAACCAAGATGATCAGGGGGCTGGAGCACCTCCCCTATGAGGACAGGCTGAGGGAGTTGGGCTTGTTCAGCCTGGAGAAGAGAAGGCTGCGGGGTGACCTCATTGCAGCCTATCAATACCTGAAGGGAACCTACACCCAGGAGGGGAGTAAACTCTTCAAAAGGGCTGATAACAGCAGGACTAGGGGAAATGGATCCAAGTTGAAGGAGGGAAGATTTAGGTTGGATGTTAGGGGGAAGTTCTTTACTAGGAGAGTGGTTAGGCCCTGGAACGGGCTGCCCAGGGAGGTTGTGGATGCCCCGTCCTTGGACGTGTTTAAGGCCAGGTTGGACGGGGTCCTGGGCAACCTGATCTGAATGTGTATGTTTGGTGGCCCTGCTAGGCAGGGGGGTTGGAACTACATGATCCTTGGGGTCCCTTCCAACCCAGGTGATTCTGTGATTCTGTGACAAGCAATAGAGGTGCTCCTTTCCTGGATCCTGCTGTTTGCAGATCCCCCAGGTATTCACAAATAGCAAACCCTTCACCCAGCACTTTCATATTCAGTGTCAACAGAATCTAGATCTGAAAATTAGGATTTTCCAGGCTCTGGTCTGAGAAATGAAAGTACAGCTATTGGCACCGCCTCATCTTAATGCGTAAGGAAAGTCTTCCTCTTTAACCAAGTGTGAAAGTTAATTCAGATGAAGTGTAAGACAGTAATGAAATGAGAGAAATACATTTTAATTAAAATGTCAGCAAGGTAATACAAATCAAATACCAAACCCCCCACTATTCAGGTTCCCCCACTGAGTCCTTCTGACATTGTTCCTCTCTCATTCTGATTGCTTTTTAATAACAGCTTCTGTGTGGCCTTTGTAAATAATCCTCTCATTACAGGTTTACTTGAAACATGCAATCAATTTATTAAGGCATTTTCCAGGATAAATTAGCAGGTACAATAAAGTGTAATTATTCTGCTACTCATTCATTTTTAAAGCTGGAGGTTGACCAGGTGCCACCATTGCTTCCGCCAATCTCAGCAATCACTTTGATGGCATTCAGCTCACAGTGATATTCAGATGAAGCCAGGCTGGGCAGGCACTGACATTTTCGGGATGACTGAAAAATTAGAAATTGTCTGCATTTTCCCCTCATAAATGGTCTTTGAAGCATCTAATGAAATTGGATTTTTGGTTAGATGTTCTTTCAATATTGTTTTTATGTGTGTGTGCGTTGTCTAATCCCTGAAGAAAAAAACTAATTCTTGTTAAGAAAACAAAGAGTAAATACTGAGAGGGAAAACAAGAAATTTTATAAATTTTCCTTTAGTTTTATAGATAAATGTGTAATAAATGACATAGTAAATGATGGACAGATTCCTCTGCCAAAAGGGAAGACCACAGTAATAAGAAATAATTCACCTGAGAGCACAATGGAACTCAAAACTCCTCAACCCTCCTTGGAAAAAGAACACCAATACGAGATGGAAATAGTAAGGTTTTGAGTTCTACATTAGAAAAGTCAGTTTCTGCCGAAATATAAAAAAATATTTTTGAACCTTTTTAGTAATGCATTTGTTAAGTTTATTTGAAAGTCAGATGTGTGAGGGGACTTATTAATAACCAGTAGCTTTTCATTTGTAAGTGAGAAATAAACATGGCAGGATAGGAGTTAAGAAAAGAAGCCATGCTAGGATTTGGAAAAAATAAGGCTTCTTTTTGAGGAAGAGAACAGGGCATTTCAAATGACGAAACTGATACCAAAGCGGAGAACTTGGATGTAATTGCACTGTGAAGAAGAAAAGGATAACTGTAGTCAGAGCAATCACAGCGACATCCCAATCATCAGTACAATTACATTTAATGTATGACCTAAGAACATTCTAAAATAATAAAAGAATTCTCTTTTTTTTACCTCACTTCTTAGGAGAAGCCAAAACCAGAGCAATAAGATAGCATTTTATCTGAACCCTTTCTCTGTCAATTTGATGGTCTGATTTCCAGTTCAAAATTAATTTCTTCGGGCTGCTAGAAAGGTAACCCTGCCAAGTGTAGGAAAAGAACATCATCTCTTTATTGCAGTGAGAAATAGAGAGGAACCAAAAGTCAGCTGATTATTATTGGTGCTGCACAGCTCAGAAGACTAAAAGATAACACAGCTGGCTTTCTCTGACTTGTTGACCAGATATTGTTTCCAGCAAGCTAATCAGAAATGACTCAAAAGACATACTGAAAGTATATAACGGGACATACCATAGTTCATTTCTGCAGTGCTGTTTCTCAGATCTAACCAGATGTTCAAAAGATATTGAAATGAATAACTTTAAACATAATGTCTGTCTATACCTGGGAACAAAGTGAGCAAAGTCAGCTGAAAAATGTAGTTTGAACCCTTGCATATTTATTATTTCAAAAGTCTACTGCTTCTTCATATTTAAGTAGAAGGAAGCTTGTATTCTGTTAGTGTGAGTTGCTATAGCTATCCCCAGATGTACCTGTTTTCCAGTGAATGCTGATCAAAGAACACATTTATGTCAGTAAAAATCATATTTAACCAAAGTATGTGAAAACCTGATTTGGGTTTATGTTAGTTACCCTGAGCTACGCTGAAAACTTGTGTGCATAATGAGTTTGACCAGCCACTGGGTACTAAATGCTGCAGCTGAGCCTTATGTCTAAAATAAGTGGGACAGTGGTTTACTAAAGAGCTGCTATCAGGGCCCTACACAGGCAAGGATCCTGGTCCTAAGGAGTGGTAACTGCACTGCTGGGTGTTTTCATATTGTTTATTTGAGCAGATGTTAAAGGTTTGTGACCTAGGAGGTTAAAGTCTTGCAAATATTTGTGCTGTTTGTGTGCACAGAGCACTCTACAAATGCATCCTGAAAACCAAAACATGATAAATTAATAAATACAGTATGACAAGTACTATCACCCTGATGAGATTTAAAGCAGAGGCTAACAAGAGAAGCCCTGTAAATTTCATCTTCTTAAGCTATCTAGTTTTGTTACTAGGAACTTGCTTGCATCAGGGTAGGTGACAGCATATTATCTATTGCACCCTTGGTGTTACTACAGACAGATCACTGCATCACATTTACACATGAAAAGTCCAGTTTCTTGATAAGCTTCAATGCCAGTAAGGTCCAAAAAGTGACATTTATGACCTTTAAAATGTGTGAATGCGATTTAGGAAAATACAGACAAAAAACAGAAGGCACATGCAAATTCTGGGTTTCATTTGTAAAAGAATACATAAGGAATTTCTTTTGATCTGAAACTTTATTCTGCATTTTTCCTCATTATATTCCTAAGTCTTCTGCTAAGATTTAATATTTTCATAATGTTCCCTTCATTAAGATCTTTGCTTTCATTTCTAAATTCTAATTCCCTCTGTTCAAAGACAATTCTCGTCTTTCTTGCACGTCTGTGGATTGAACCCAATTTCACTGCTAACCAGCTGAGTCCTGAAGAGATCCAACAGGGATCAATCTGGCAGAACAAATTTCATAACACTACTTGTACTCACTTTCTCTCTCTGACATTCACATTACTTGTCCTTCCCTCCAGAACAACTACAGTCCATTCACCAATCCATTTGACTGCTGATTCATTTCATTCATCTGTACTTCCAGTTCATCTTTTTAATACATCCATACATTAGTCATTCACATTTAGCCATCAGTCAAAATATTCCCATCCCCATTTCTGTCAATTTTTTTCTCTATATTTTGTCCAGTTATTCTCCCTCTTAATGTGCCATTTATATGTCTTTACACTTGATACATAATGATGAAAATACATGTAATTATATATATAAGATTTTCCATGATCAACAGCACTGTATATTAGAATATTCTCTAAGCTAAGGACTGAAAGGAATTTGGAAGTATTATTTCTAGGTGCAAAATCAGGAATGCTTATAGCAGTGCAAATGGAACATAAAGGCATCTAGCTCAAAATGCAGTGGTAGGTCTTCACTTGCTATATTCCTACTACAGGCTTTAGGATTCACTTCTGAATAAGCCATTTTACAGCTGAGCAAATCAAAATCAGATAAAAGTTAACATGTTCTTTTGTCCTGTGATATAATGGACAATAGTAGTATAATAGAGGATTGCAACAAAATAAATTTATGTTGATGGTAGAAGATCAAAAAAGACAAGTAAATTCTGTGGGCCTGAGGATGGGGAGCATAGAACAGAACAGAGGAGGGCCTATCGGGATTGTATAATTTAGACTGTACGTTTGATAGGACCTCTTGCAAGGTATAGAGATAACACTGACCTTCTGTGTAGCCTTGCAAAACAATTGATTTTTCCATGCTTAGATTGAGAGTGAAGAAACAGTTTGCAAAAATGGAGAAAATACACATTTAGGGAAAAAAAAAAAAAAAAAGAAAAAAAATGATAAGATTGGGAAGTGAAAAGAACGTGATCATAACCTGATGTGTTCATAATAGCAGTATAAATGATGGAAGAACTAATTCTCTGTGTCAAAAGCTGAAGGGATAAAGAAGAAATAGTTGGACAATACAGAAGGAATAATTTAAGCATGATAACAGCAAAAGATTCTTACATTTTTACAGTATGGAACTGCAGTATAGAGGGAGTTTTAAGAGAGAAAATTGACCTACTTAAAAAAAAATTGGACATTAGAAATGTGTGCAGCAAGAAGTCTTTGGGTGTTTTAGGTACTCTGGTTGAAATGCTTTGTAGCTCTTGGTGTTCCAGGTTTAACGTGTCAGGATGAGGAATTCTGCGAGGGTCTGAAAGAGATGCTGTACTGTATCCTACACTTCCTGATTTCGTACTCAGGCATGGCTCACTGGGCATCAGTCCTTTCACATGCATACCTCCCTCGTCCTGTTTTCAAGGGAAACCACAGGTACAGGGATACAGAGAGCATTGGCATGCTTGTGCCTGGTTTGGGTGTGGATGAACTTTGTAGCACATGGCAGAGCATGGATAAATACAGGCCCAGCTAGTAAGCCTTATGCTTGAATGATTACAGTCCTAGAAATGTCTATGGATGTAATTTGCGCTGAGGTCCCACAGGAGAGAAAGAAGCCTTTAAAAACATGATTTGCTCAATGAAATACAGATGTCAGAAAAAGGTTGAGTGGATTACTGACCCAAAATTTCTTTTTTTGTATCAGGAAGCACTTTGACAAAGTGTTCAGATTTTACTTATATAGCACACATATTTAAGGCTGGCATTAAGAATCACACTCGCAGACCCAGACTGCCCTGACAGCTGTTCAGGTGGCCAAGTTCTGGGGTCCCCTCAGGGATGTTCAGATTCATGGCAGCCTATTCCTTGGGCCTAAGTCTGGCTAGCTGGACCCTGATCCTAATATTAGGACTAGTCCATGAAAAGAAGGAAGTGTGGCCTGAAACAGACATATTCTGAGGCAAGAAGTTCTAGAGAGACAAGAAAAGAAAAAGAAAAAAACGAAAGACTGAAGAGAAGGTATAGATGAGAGTGCAGTCACTTTAAAAAGAGCTAAACAGAATTAATTATCACTTTCTGCAAGATTCAGTTTAAAAATATGGTTCTGGAAAATGAAGAAAGCAGAATGACCCTCTTAGTTTTTTTTTATCCCTTCATCGCCATCTTTTATTGTCTGCATTCCAGGTGGAGGAATAGCTTGGCTCCCTATGTTTCCAGTTAAAATAAGAAGGTAAAGTCACAACATGAATCAAGAAACATGTTCAGCGACATTGGGCAGCTCTGAATTGCCAGCAAAGAATGTCTGCTACTTGCCTTTTCTGAACTTTTTTTAGCTGTAAGGCTTATGGTGCATTTGGACATTTGATTATGTATGAAGTCTTGAATGATAGGTAATTAGCATTCAGAAGGAATACTTCTGTCTATGCATATTATTTGCACAGGTTAAGTATTCCTGATAAAAATTCTCAAATCATACAAACTGAATTTAACTTAATTGGAACTATGAATACTCATGCAGAAGGTAAAAGGGAGCTTGCCCAAGCCTTTGTACCATGGAAACGAGGAGAGAAAGGGGCATGAAGGGTAAGTGTGCAGGAGAGAAAATCACCCCCAATCACAAAGTAAAGAAGATAAGAAGAGAGAGATGTCATGAAATGCTTACAGCTATTCTTGTTCTCTTGCACCGTAGCAAAGAATAGGGAAAGACAAATCTTTGCAGGGTTTTTAGAGTCACCTTCACTTAAGGAACAACCTGTAAAACCCACTAGGTTATTTTTGGAAGGAGTGAAAATGTAAGTAGCCATAGATACCTTAATTGCAAGGACCTTCAGGCACATGTAAAAGCATGGCTGCAAAATCTGCCACGTCATTTTGGCCAGCCCTTTGGATGTATTTTTTCCTCTTCCCAAAATGGAAGACGGCAAAAACATTTTACATATAACAGTGTTTCATTGTGACATATTGTTTCATCAGCATCAAAATATTCCTAGAGAACATGTCAATTTTGATGAAAGTTTCATTGGAAAGGAGCTGAAACAAATTGCTTCAGCTGTCTTGTTTTATTTCAGCAATGTCAAAACATTTTGTTTTGATAAGGTAAAAACATTCTAGTTTGACGGCACCATTTTGATTAATTGATTTTTGTTGTAGTCATATTAATTTTTCATATTGCATTTACATGAATTTTTAAATGGTATTTTGCACTGAAGTTTGAAGATAATGTTATAGTGTTTTCACATTAACAAAATAAAGTATTTTAACATAATTATGTGAAACATTTCATCTTCAGCAAACAAAACAATTTGACACTACCAAAATGAAGCATTCTGATACTTCCAAGAGACTTAAAAATCTGTCTGTCAAAAATGTGGAATATGAGGCAGTTTAGCTTGAGTTCAAGAGGAAATCAATATTGCAAAACCTGAACTATCTTCACAGCAAAATTTCAGTTTCTCCTACTCCAGAAATCAGATGTATCAAGCTCAGAAAAGGTTTATCCTTTGAGATATGCTCTCATTCACCATTTAGTATCCAGGTAATTATTTAGAGAATATAGGATGCAGAAGAAACCAAGTTCAGAAATTAGCAGTAAAATGTCTGGGCTATGTGCTGCTGGATGTAAATCTGTCCATCAGTTGTAAGCATATGACCTCCACTGTCCTCTACTCGGGCAGAAGTCTGCGAAGATAAAAAGTTTTTCACAAGTGGAAACAGGATTTTCTTTTGCGGATTAGTCTATGCTTTTTTATATTGTATATTTCTAGCTATATCAATAACGATACAGCCGAAACCAGAAATAATCTGTTGATGACTGAAGAGTACAGGAAAAAAAAAGTCAATAGGAAAAATGCTGCATGCAAAAATGTTTTTTTTTTTTTTCCTCCCGTACTGACTTTATCTTTTTCAGTTTGAGGCTCTGCGGAAGATGCACTTTATTAGTACAAAGTTATAAGCTATAAGTAATAGTGATAATATGACACTAAGGCTAAAGCATACAGGCTTTAATCATACACAAAAAGCCATAGTCTAGACCATTTCTCAATAGCTGTGTTTCCTGCAGGATATACAGATCACAGGTCTGCAAGTAGATTTTGAGGTACTTACATAGACAGGTGTTATAGGTGAGGAGACACATTCCTAAAAAACACAAAATAAGTAATCTTATCAATAAGAAGCATGGTGTGGTCACAGTCTCCAAAGCTTTATGTGAACATTCACTATTCAGAGCAAAATGCAGAAAATAATAAATACATCTTCAGTTTTTGTGTCAGTATTCCCAAATGTTATCAAATCTCTAGAAATATGAAATGCAAGTTGTATAACCAAGATGTTGTAATTGCAATATAATCAAAAGAGTAAGGCAAAAGCAAACAAGAATCACAAAAGAGAATAAGTAGAAGAGCCTACCCTTGGGTTGAGCTCACTAGAAGATACCAAAAGAGGAGGATCTCCAGAAGAGATCCTTCCCCTCTGGTAGCCAGCTCTTAAATAGGTCCAGGAGGGGTGGAGCAGCACAGGTGAATTGCCTTCAGCTGTGCTCCTCTGGCTGACTCAAGGCTCACCTCAGGTGATCAATCAGAGGTTCAGGCCGTGACTCAGCAGTTCCCATACACAAGTATTTCTCAACAAAGTCAGTAAATGTTCAAATAATGGAAAGTAACCTTCACAACAGTGCTTATTTTGTGAGTTCATCATTTGCTTGGACATTTTATCAAAACTGGACATTTTGAATATATATCACAGAACCACAGAGGTCAGAAGCAACCTCTGGAGGTTATCTAGTCCAACTCTACTCAAGCAGGTTCCCTACAGCATGTCACACATAAGCGTCCAGGTGGGTTTTGAATATCTCCAGAGGAGACTCCACAACCTCTCTGAGCAGCCTGTTCCAATGCTCCGTCACTCTTCTCCCTGACCTCCAAGCAGAGTCTTTTGTCCTGAAACATGAGAGTGATTGTATTTTCTCTTGTGATATTTTCCTGGATAACTGTTAGTAGATGCTAATCTTATGCATATACCTGCTAAATCCTTTCTTCAAATTTGCAAAGCTTTTTGCCTTATTAAGAGAAATAGCAATGTGGAACTGAGAGTTGCATAATGAGTGGATTAATTTAACTGATTGCTGTACTGGAAAATAATGCCCTTTTGCCATTGTAAATCTGCTGTCTTTAGATGTCATTGAAAACATTACACTGCATGAATGAGATGTGGGGCAGTCTTCTGTGTGGGGCCTGGTTGTATACCTCGTTGCAGCCTTCTCAGTTTCATCTTACAGCAGGGAAATCTTCTACCAGACACTACCAACAAATACTACTGACAAGTTCTAAGGCATAAAACACTGAAAGAAGGAACTTCTGCAAAGATTTTGCTGGCTGTGTGGATATCTGCTTGCTTAAACTGCCTGTCTGTATTGCTTGCTAAACCTTCAATAGGTAAACTGTTTCCTAGCGCTATATTTGTTTTCCACTTTTGCTCTCTCCTTCCACTGAAGAAGTACTCTCTGACTTCCAGTGATTCCTTGAGGCATACAAAGAAATAGAGAGAGCTTATCTTTTGCGATGACAAAGCTTTAAATGTTTAAATTTGGGATTCCACCAATACATGAGTTTTGACAATTGAAAGAAAAAAGTGATACAGGATAGAATATGAAGTACTGACTCCAGCCATAATTCCACTCTGGCTGACAGAAATTTGATCATTGACTTCTAGCCCCCCCAAATGTGATATTTCTATTGTAGAAAGCATAAACCATGTTCCCTGTATAAGATAGATAGAGGGGAGCAGGTGGTAATCCTTCATTTGTTATAGCAGAAGGTGCACAGGTGCCTAAAATGATGATAGAAGGCAGGTAAGACCAGGTGTGGAGAATTAATTAGCATCTCTACTCTTTCTACAAAAGGTGGGTGGCAATGCCAAGAAATCTGGTTATTTAAAAAGATGTAGTGGAAAGTGTTGGCTTGTCCCTTTTAGCAACATGGAAAAAAAACCAAAAGAGTATAGTGAGGCATCTGATGCAGGTATTAATAAATAGAATTGTTTTATTTCATAGTGAAGTTTTAAAAACATTGAAATACGAAAGCTTTGTGTGCTAGGTTTTTCCTTTCTATTGTCCTAGAAAATAGTGTGTGAGGGGGTGTTTGTGTCTTTCTTCTACAAGGAAGGAAGTCTTTATTACAGCTATAGCTCTGTAAAGTGCAGAGCAGATACCATAAATTTCTACAAAAGCAATAAAATAAAACATCAGTAAATTTTTAAGAAATAAATACCCTCATAATAACTTTATGGTATTCTTAAATGTATTTAGAAAGTATAGTGGTTGCAATGGAAAGGTTCTTCCACCACAGGCTAGGCAGGATTTTATCTTGTGTTTAAAACTGAGGGTAAAAGGGTCAGGAAGTTGAGCTCTCTAGAGGTTAACAGAAAATTCTTAGTTACCGTTTCTGGTTAATTTACTTTAGGTTGCAGATATTAATCACATGGGAGATGAGCTCAAACAATATATACATTTTCATGAAGCATTATTTATTTGGAGAAAAGAGAGTAAGGACAAATGAAGGAGAATGAGATGTATTTGCCCTAAGTTAAGTTCTGCTTTCAAATCTTCCAGTCTGAAAGAGGACTGGAAATGGGATGGGAAGAAAGCATTTTCACTGCTTCTACCAAAATTCCTTGAATGTTCTTATATCAAAGCACAAGCTTGATGTCTGTAGACCTTTTTGGCATGGAAGATCTCTTATGCCTTGCCATTGTGGAAAGCAAGGCTTGTTAGTTCAGATTAATAATAATGCAGTGACAGTAAAAAGGGTATTGTACCAATCTCTGAGGGGTAAAGGTGCTTCCTGAGGGGATTTTTAACATGCTGTGGTATTTCATGGAAGAAAGGCTAAAGATTGTGGCTTGTTCTTTTCCTCAGAGCAATGAACCTGTAAGTAAAAGGAAATCCTGCTCAATGAATAATGAAGTGGATGGCATGAAGATGATGGCCAGGTGTGCTGGAGTCAAGGATCTGCTTAAAATAGTTCATGTGGTCTGGTGAGTGGCTTTACCAACCTATCTCTGGAAATCTCTGCTTTCACTTCTGCATTGCTTAAGCTTTCCTTGTGAAACGACCCTTTCTCTTACATGGCCTCTCTTTTGTTTTCCTCTCATTTTTCTCTTCATGCTCTTCCCTTCCTATGCGTTTGAATGTAATTTCAGTCCCAAAGCTCTGTTTCACTACAAGGATGTTGTCAACTCTTTCTTTTGGACAATGGCATATGTTCTGGGTAGAAGCACAGTACCTGTCTGTGATGTGAGGTACAAATGAGCCATTGTTGAGCCTGAAACATGCGTTTCAATCTGACCACACTGAGTGAGTTGCTGATGTTTGGTGTTCTTTTTTTTTTTTTTTTAAAAGCTATGCCATAACAAGTGAAAGTCTTTTTGCTTTCTACTTAAATGATGAACTGTCACAGTTAGAAAGATTAACGTGATGGAAAAGCAATACAGGAGTGGAATGGCAAAAGGACAAACAGTAAAGGAATGCTCATCCATGTCTGAGGATCTGGGCTCACAGGGAAAAACTCCACAAGGGAAGGATCTCCAACCAGGGATCCCTCCCTTGTGGCAGTCAGCCCTTAAATGGGCTCTAGGAGAGGTGCAGCTAGGCTCCAGCCCTTACAGTCACACAGGTGAATTGCCACCATTTTAATTGATTAGCTTTTTCACATCACTGAGAAATTAATCCAGCCACACATAGATCTCGGGTTTTGGAAAGCGTGTGTTGTGTGTATAAAATTCAACTTAGGAGGAAGGATAAAAAAAACCTCCTCTATCCCCTAACTGAGGGATATGGGTTTTGGAGAGAGATGGAAATATATATTTATTCTGTCTGTCAAGGAAACTATTTTTTGTCTATGTTTTGGCAACTATAGTTGTGTAAAAGGGCTAGAAAGGAAGTGTTTTCAGGAAGCTTCTAGGCCTCTGTTAGTGAGAATAGAGTAGGATGATTCTGTTCAATATCATAATGTCTCATCACCTGGGTGTTAAATTGTGAAAGTTAATTGGGTAGACAGCCACAGAAATCCTCTGATATTTGTCTACTCATTGGATGTTCTTGTTCTACTGGTCTCTTGGTTCTACTTCATGTACTTCAGGAGAACAGCACAAGATAGTTGCACTTCTGCATACTTGAGAGTCTTTCACCGTCTGTTTTCTCTGGCATTGGTTGTCAGAAAGCATTTGCAGCTATGTTTTCCAAGAAAATCTTAATAATTGGTGTTCCTCTGTGCTACAAAATCACTTGTCTTAATGTTGTGTGTGCCCTCTTTAACTCATAACTGAGCTACTTTGAATAGCCAAGGATTTGCAGTTTCCTCTCTTATAAAAAGAGCGATTGTTGTTGCTATTGGATTTGAACAATGCTACAAACTGTCTTCAAACTATTCTGTATGTAAGAGTGTCTCCCAGCCCCTGATCCCCCATGCTGAAACCAATGACATTCTCTGCTTTGGAGGAGAGGACTGCTTTAAAACAGAAGTTTATTATTCTGCGCCAGTTTGTTTTGGTTACTGCATTTATCTAATGTAGGAGCATTCTTTTTTTAGAAACAATCTTCACTGATGTTTTGTGGTGTTGTTTTTTTTTTTTTTCTGCACTCCCGGGTATGAAGAAATCAGCAACTGTCCTTTTTTTTGAGAATAAGAGCTTAACTGTAAGTTTTCTCCTTTCACAAAAAGCATGAGGTGGCTGTACTGACAAATACAAGCAAAACACATTGTACACTATTTCTGCACAATCGAGCTGCGAGCAAAAACAATTCCTCACCTTGTCAGTGTGTAGTCACAAAACAGTGTTTGCATCTTCAGCAGCCTAAAACAGATGAATTCTCAATACAATCTGAAGGCTGGTGACAGGAAGAAAGCTTCTGAAATGGGTAGTTAATCTTTGGCTCCTGGTAGGGGCTAGACAAAAATTTCTTATTAGAAATCAAAGATGGTGGCCCTGACAATTGGGGGCATTGAAGTTGTGAGAAAATTCTCCACAGAAGTTGTAATAATTTTTTAAAGTCAATAAAGAAAGAGCACAGGGCAATGGGCAGGAAGAGTGGGAGCAGGATTTCTCAATATGCAAGTTAAGGATTATATGAAATATTCCTATGAGAGACTGACTCCTAACCCTTGGAGTTTAAGTTACAAAGGGAAGAGGAACAGATCTGAGCCTTATGCCTTCACGGTATATCCCACTCTCTTCTAGCTTCTCGTCCATATGTCAAGAGGACTTGTCTTAAAGATGGACACATGCAGACCTACCTGGATATGGGAAGGACACCCGTGGCAATGAATCTGTGCACTATTTAGAATTAATTGTGTGCAGAAATGTGTGAAAGAAAACAAGAAACTAATGGAAATGTCAACCAGACATTTCAGCTGTAGTAAAGGAGATCTGAGAGTAATTTATTGATTTGGTTTCAAACAGATTCCTCTTTGCCAGACTGCTTTCTTGCTTTTCAGCTATCCGGATAAGGAAGGAGTGGAAATTTTAGCATTGGAGAACCCCACTGTTTTTGCAGCGAACTTGTTTGTGCTTTCTTGTTTTGATGGAACTGATGTTTTTCTTTTCACCTTGACAATGTCTCCTCTGATTAGAGTCCAACTGCATGGTAATGGTCTTTACAAACTGCTGCAGATGCCAAACAAAAATAAAAGTAGAGAATGTCAAGAAGAGGTGGGGATGACAGATAACAACACAAGTCAGGGGAAAAGAATGATAAACTGCCCTCTGGGCATAAAAGTTTAGTTTTAAAATGATGATTTAAAAAGAAGAGGCATAAAATTTTGCTGGTTTGTATCTAATGTAATTCAGTGTAGCGCAGAGTAATACAGAGATATATAGCAGCCTATTGTTTTGTTTCCTACGAGATGCCACTTACAGAGGGAGCAGGAGGAAGAAAAAAAAAAAGAAAAAAGAGCAGTTCTGATTTAAATCTAAATCCAGAACAAAAACATGTTGTGCCTTTTTTCTTTGAAAATATTGTGACCATGTATGTCTCCTTATTTGGCATGGCTGCATTTCCTGAGGTATTTCCTGAGTGTAAGAATTTTAAACATCTCCCTTTCATATGTCATGTTCTGTTTCCCTGCTCTGTAAGTTCTGGTGTTGTTGTAAAGCTGTAGAAAGTGACATGTCTAGCACCTGTCTCAGGCATAGCCCTGCTCCCCCACCCTTCTAGAAACTTACTGTTAGCATTTGGGAACATACTCATCATTTTCAATGCATCTCCAACATTAAAAGAAGGGTAAATTATCCAGTCCTATCTCTGTAATATTTTTGAGTCCTTGTTTGAACTCAATGTTTTGAGCCCTTTGTGAGAGAGGATTTTTCCTTTAGCTTCTTTACCTGGGAAGTATTTCTGCTTAACTAGCTCTTTCTGAGCTCCTTCATATCTGCATTTATTTCAGGGGAAAAAGAGCTTCATCTTCCTAAGGATTTGAAATCACCTTGAAATTTACACAAGTAAATTTCATAACTTTTTTTTTATAGTAGTAATTTATTATGTCTGTCAGAAAAAAGTGAAGCAATTGTGCTATTTTCTTAAAGTGTATTTTGTCTATTGCTCCCTGAAAGGGGAAAAAACTTCACAATCAGTATTCTTCACAACTAGTCGCTATCCTCTAGGATGAGGATTACCTGACAGTAAGATAACTGTGCCCTTTGACAGCAGAAATATTAGGGTAACTTGCATTTCAAAATACCAGGTATGTTTAGTTTGCATTGAGTTTGCATGCTTTTCAAATGAAGAATTCATTTAAATAAATTTCCCTCAGTTAAATAAGTCTTCCCTAAGTATCCACTTAAATGCATCAAAACTAAATTCAGATGGAGACAGTTGGCCTGATTCTTCACTTCCTTGCACTGGTGCAATATCATTGACACCTGTGATACTGCAGAGATATGCAAAAGGAGTAATACAGGGGGAACGTGCAACCTTATCTAGTGCTGATGTCCTCTGCCATGTTTTCTCAGAAAGACACAGTGAGGAGACAGTCAACGCTGCCTAAAACAAGTTTGTCATAATTTCCTTCTCTTTCTCTATTGCCTGAATTATTTTTCATGCTTTTGGCCAGAAGTCACTTAAGTTTCAAAACCTCAATTAACGGGGTGGTGGATTTTGTTTGTATTGCAGCTGGCATCCTGGAGAATTTGCTTGCAGTTAACTTGATGGCCAGCTTTGCTGTGAACTGTATGTCACTGATAATAACAAGTGACAATCTTGCCATTCCAACAATTTGACAAATTGACTGGGCTTCAAAATAAGTCAATTTCACCTGTCACAAAATTTGGCAGGCTTTTTGATTTAAATCCCCAGGATCAAGCATTTCTGACAGAGATCTCAAAGCGCACGAGCTGGTAGGCATGCCAGGCAAGTCAGTTTCTTGATAGAGCAGACATTTACAGTGCAGAGGAATGAAGAGTGTGAAGGTGTGAAGTGGCAGCTTTACCTTCTTCTCTAGGGCTGTATTTGACTTGCCCTTTTGTGCTGCTTTTTCAAATAAATCAATGTTCAGTGCATTCAAACACTTCATGTTAAATAACTTACTGTACTTAACCAACATGTGCAATGCTCATGTCGAGGGTCCTCATTAAGACATGTGAGTTTCTTGAGGCTGCCTTTATCAGCAGTTAGGTGGTTTAATTTGTGTTTAGTTTAAGGCACTGTTGTGCTAAAAATGAGCACAAATGGATTTTTTTTCTTGCAACTGCAGTGTTCTATTTTTGCTGTGTAGTGGGGAGATACCTCTCTACCAGACTGCCTTTGTGGGTTGAGGCTCAATGTGACAATGCTGTCTCTTGTAGAACTAGACTGGAGCAATCTGCACTCTGTTTTCATAGCTGTTGGGCACGTCACTGTAGGTACCTTTTACGGCCTCAGGATCTTTTCCCTTTTGCTTTTAAGAAAGAGGGAAAACATTTTTATTATTATTATTATATATCAATGTTAACCATGTAAATAAGTACTTGTGTACCTTAAGTGGAGTCGTGTCCTTATTTCACTCTATTTCAAGGATGGTAATTCTCACCAATAAACAACTCCATTGGAAACTTCAAAGAGTCCTCAAGGCTTTCTTCTGATTCTACAGTTACAGTGTGAGATTTGATATTAAAGTGACAGCAATTCTTGTTCTATTTCAGAGTGGAGAAAGTAGTACAATTTCATTTGTACGTCTAAAAGATAGCTCTGTGACTTCAGTTCAGATGTACTGAGTTTTCTTCTGAGGCAAATACTTGCATATAATGAGCCACCTGCCTATTGCAGGATATCTGAAGCCAAATCAAAAGCTCAGGCTCCTGCTAGCATAGCTGTGTAGATCAGGCCTGGGAAGAAGAGAGATCCCAAGCAGATTTAGCTCTAACACTCATACTACTGTTGATCTATTTATACTAGCAATCCTGTGCCTTTCTCTATCACAACAGAGGTCTGTCCTGTGCTGTTACAAAGATACATGGTTTTGCAGGAACACTTTTCCTTGTGCTAAAAGTACTGCACTCTTGGGGTTGGCTTTGAAATGGCAGTGCAGCTTACTGAAATACCAGTATGAAAGTGTGAGTAGGGAAAACCTCAGATCCCCCAGGCAGTGGTATTTTTGTTTTTCTTTATTTTTTAAAATTCATCTTGCTTCTACCATGAAGAAAACTGGAGTAATATGGGAAGAAATAAATTGAAAGATTCTAGAGCAAGTAACATTTTGCTTTTGCCATGCTAGCAGCAACTTTTACTTTCTCTTGATGAAAGCTTGCATAGGAGGTGTGTTATACTTCCTTGAAATAGACCTGACTGTTTTTTCTATATTAAAACAATGATCACATTGTTATTTTTCTTTAAGTCCTTTAAGATCTTTAAGTTCTTTAAGATATTCATAAAAAAATCATTATTTGATATGCACATAGAAGAATTTGCAAACTTAAAATTATCACAATTTTAAGATCTCACTAAAATTATTCAAGTATGATAATATCCCCCATTTTGATCAGTGCTGAGAAACAGCTTCTAGTAGAAGGTGACTCTGCATTATCTGAGAATGTTGAATCATCAGGAAAGAGAAATGATACCATAGAATATCATACAATGGATTAGGTTGGAGTGGACCTTTAAGATAATCTGGTTCCTCCCCCTCGCTATATCAAGGATTGCCAAATATGTAATTTGCTAAATATATGTTGTCATATGTTCCAACAACCCTGGTGGTCACATATGAAGTCAGTAATATATATATAATTTAAAACAATGGAAAAAAAAAAGAAAATGCATCCACAAGTTAAGTTTTTCTTTACAAATAATCTTCCAAATAGTTGTGAATACTGAATAAGTGAAATGCAAAATGAGGTAAGACCTCAAGAGACCAAGATGTACTTCTGTGCTTTATCTCATATTAAATATACTGAGAATATCCTTGCTGGATATTTGTTCAACTATTCTTACATTGTTTCTGAGAAAAACCTCTTGCAGCTCTCTCTAAAAAGTCTCTCCCAAAGCTTCACTATGTTTTGGATTTCCTCTAGTGTCTACTGGAAGAAACGAATTCTAAATACTAAATAGAATCCCTCCAAATATCTTTACTTTTTTTCTTGGTCCTTACCAGCTAGAGAGCTCTTGATCTGCTTTTTACAGCCACTATTTTTTTAAATGGAAAAATGTTAATATATGTCTTCCCCCACTCTCCTTTTTCTTATTCTAACCATTCATTTGCCTTTAATCTTTCTTCACAGATAAGATGATAAACAGAATCCTTCTTACTTTTTAAATCAGTTTTCTTTCTAAAAACATCAATCAAAATTGGCAGCAGTCACCTGTACTGGTTGTGTTAGTATGTACGCTGGAATAATGACTGTTTTCTTACGCACAGCATTTCTAAGTAACATGATCCAGTATGAGATTTTCCCTTTCTGCTACAGTATCCCATTTATTTTGTCATATGCTATTTGTGACCTGCTGTACTTACTGATTCTCCTCTGCTCAGTCAGCTTATTCGCTTCTCCTCATGGATTTGGCCTTGTGCCTACTGAATTTCATCTTACAGATTTCAAAATGTCTTTCCACGTTTTACTGTATGTTCTGCTTTCAGTGCTGTCTTCTGAGGAGCTTGCAGTCTTGTTCAACTTGCTGCTTGTGTGATTTTTATAAGCATCCTTGTTTCTGGATCATCAACAAAACCAAAGGCAGGTCAAATCACTGTGGGATAATGATTCAAAATCTCCTTTGACCATGAGCCAACTATCCTAATGGTAGCTTTAGAATCATTTGAAAGTACTTTTTCCTATTTGATTAGGAGACTGGTTTCTAATATCAAGAAACAATCGGTCTGTCAATTCTGTCTGGCATGAAAGCCCACACTACAGACTTGGGAGTTGGTGACTTCTTTGATTTTTAGAGATGTGCTTTTTTGATACATGTACTTTCATCTAGCAGAGCTAAAGCATCAAGACTTGCATGTGTTTTTTAGTAAGTCTGAATCTCTTGCTAAAACCAGTATTTTAACCTTGGAGAAGTTTGGATTCAGCTTATCTTTGTATTTGGCTTGGTATTATTTTATATCTAAAAAATTTAACAATTCTCAATTTTTCAAAAAAAAAAAAATTCAGAGAAATAAGCAGGTTTCTACTCAATTCAAAACAAATGGGGAGGCGAAGTTTTTTAATCTGGGGAATAAAAATAATGAAGATCTATAACAACTAAGAAATATAGTGGATTTGCTTCCTTCTAGAATGCACTGCACATGTGACAAAAGGGCCTGTGACTTGTATGATGAGTTTTGTCTCAGGAAAACCTGCTGAAACCTGGAGAGGATATATTCTATCAGAATGGATTTGGACTCTCTCTTCTAATTGTCTTTATTATTGTATTGCTTTATTGAAGCTGGAACCTAAATTTAGTTTTGGGGTTGTGGTATCTTGTTTGGCCAACGCTAGACCAGCTGCAAGAGAACATTTTTCAACTGATTTGCATAAATGAGCTTGCCTCCAGGCCTGCTCTTTTTCTCCACAGTTGGTCTTCCTGCTCCTGCTCATTATCTCTGATTTTTAGCAAGTCTTCGAATTTCTGCCAGGCACAGTCTAAGAGACTAGGAGGATTGAAGGCTTCCTTGATGAGGAATAGGAAATGTGGGAAGGTGAAAGCAAAAGCCTCAGGTATTCTGGAGACCTAAGAAAAAAATATGAAGAATCTGACAGAAATGGTGGAGGAGGATCTCTGAAGGATGTGAGAAGGCAAAGAGAAAGTGGGTGAAACCAGCAACTTCTCCACTGATGAGACATCTAAAAAGTCCCTTTCTGTGGTTTTATAGAGATCCATGAGCAATCTGAGTGTGTGGGCATTCCTGTTGTGAATGGAGGCAACGCCTGGAGACATGGCAGCTCTGTTGGCAATATGAACATCCTAATGCAGTTACAGAAACTCTGTATTCATACAGATTTACTTTCATTCTTACTTACTTACTTACTTACTTACATTCATACAGATGTACTTGCCTCTTTTCTAACAGTGCTTCATAAAATGCACTGAGTCTTTAAAATTTTTTTTACTCTTTTATATAAGGCTTTTAAGGAAATCCATGATATTATTGTTCCTGCTTAAAGCAGACAATGTGGAATAAAGGTGTTCATATTTCAAAGATACATTTTAAATTCTGCAGCACTGAATGGAATAGTAAAGATATTTCTTCTCCTTTGTTCCAGGTAAAATATATATTTTTTTCAAGATTGAGAAACATTTTACAAGTTCCACAATTACTCTTCTAAATTGTATTAGGGCAGTAAGTAAGTCCTACTTCTGTCTGGTTAAAATTTAAAACTGCTTAATATTAATAAATATTTTGGCCCTTTTAAAAGCAGAAATTAAAAGTTCCTTAAGAACAGCAAGTAAGTTGTTTAAGCTACTGTCATATAATAAAGTCAATACAGAAGAGAGAATTAACCACTTACTGAGATGATGCATTTTAAAAATGAATTTAAGCAACTAAAATTGGAAGTTCATTCATTTAAATGTAAGCAGACAAAGTAGCTCCAGTATTCGTGAGGCTTTGGGACATAGTGTGCAAGTTGTAGTGCACTGCTATGGTAGAGTACAGAAACGAGAGGTCAGAACAGTCTGACCTGAAATGACGGTGAGGAATTAGCTGCCTCTATTTCTGTGTGACAGGCACTTGTAGATGTTGTATGGCAGTGGGTGCAGGGCGTTGTACCTTGTGGAAACTGCTGTCACTGAAGATTCTGGTAACTGTGGATTTTAGACAGATGTTTTTAGGAAAGAATGTGTTGGTTTTTTTTGTAAACTTGAGAACCCAACATTTACACAAGTTTACCAGTTTTTTGTGATCCTTCTATTTTCACTTTTCGTGATTCAAGTAAATATTAACTGAATATAGGTCAGAAGAGGTGAACCCAGGTGGCACCCTGGTTTGTATCAGAAATAGTGTAGCCAGCAGTAGCAGGGAGGTGATCATCAGCACTGGTGAGTCTGTACTCTGAGTACTGTGTTCAGTTTTGGGCCCCTCACTACAAGAAAGACGCTGAGGCATTGGAATGTGTCCAGGGAAAGGCAACTAAGCTCATGAGGGGTCTGAAGCACAAATCTTATGGAGAGCTGCTGAAGGAGCTAGGATTATTTGGTCCGGAGAAGAAGAGGCTCAGACACCTTATTCTTTCTACAACTACCTGAAGTGAGGATGAGGTGGGAGTCAGCTGCTTCTCCCGTGTAACTAGCAATAGGACTAGAGGGAATGGCCTCAGCTTGTGCCATGGGAGATTCAGATTAGATGTTAGGAAATGCTATTTCTCTGAAAGGGCAGTCAGGTGCTGAAACAGGTTGTCCAGTGAGATGGTGGAGTCGCTGTCCCTGGAAGTGTTCAAGAAACATTTAGATGTTGTACTGAGGGATGTGGTTTAGTGGGAACTATTGGTAGATGGTTGGACTGGATGGTCTTGGAGGTCTTTTCCAACCTTGGTGATTCTATAAGAACATTCATCGTACTCTACATGCTGTAATTCAGGCTTTCTTGTGCTATATTTAAGGAAGAGAAAAAAATTTACTTTGTTCTGTGCTGTACTTGTAAATAAGCATTTGTTTGTCTCAGTTTCTCCATGGGAATCAAATCATTGTTCTCGTGTTGGTTCATCGCAAAGCTAATGCTGTCTTTTTACTGGAGTTGGTGAATATGAAGTGCAGCCTGTTTCTCCAGTTCACATGATTGAGCTCCTGCTATCCATGGGTCAGGGCTGTATGTGAATGCAATTTCCTCCTCCTCTAAAAAACTGTGTCTTCTAACACATTTCTCTTCAACTTGGGGGCCAGTCCTTAATACAAGTAGACTGTGAATAATTTATCTATAAAAAACCTAGTAATTATTATCTTTCTGCCTTATTACTTTAAGAATGACTTTTACTGACAAGGTGTTAAATTCAATTATTTTAAATGATGTTGCAATAATTTTAAAACTTTTTTGAAGAGGCACGAGACAGGAATAGACATATATACTTGCAAGAGTGAGTAACCATCATACTACTGTCTATAGGGTGGATGAAGTGAACATAAATCACATTAAGTAGATGCAAATATTGTGAACAACTTGTTCTAGAAATGAGACTATATGAATCAGAAGAAATTTTCATTAAGAATTATTTTACCTGCTCTAGCTGTTATGAACACAGCTTGTTTATGGCCTCCCACACAAAGATATAACATTTGTTGTGATCCAGAGGCACTTATCAGACCCTAATGTGCCATAAAAAAAAAAAAAAAAAAATGTGGCTTATATTACTAAATGAATGAGAGGCTTCAGTGCCTCTGCTGGAGGCTAACACCTGAAGCTATCTGAATGACCATCTGAACAGGGAACCATGATTGTTGGTTGTAGGACACAGTTGTCTTCTCTCACTGGAGAAATGAATATTCAACATGCACTATACAGAAGCATGTTTAGCTTTGTTTCATCTTTTTTTTTTTTTTTTTTTTACTTTCCTCCCTTTGGAGTTTAATCAAAAATCTTGTATTAATTTCATTGAACTTGAGAGAAAAACGCTGCAAAAGAAGAAACTTGCATTTCTGCTTCTAATCAGTTTTATAACTTGTTTTACTTGCTACTTGTTTACCTTGAATGAAAGTATGATTATCAGATGAGAGACATCAGAATCCAGGCTGTTAAGCCTGCCAAAGCTTGTATCCAAGGCAGAACTAAGTGTTATTTTTATTTTTTTTCCCCATACAATCATTCTGCTCATGTTGTACCAATTCTTTTTTCCAAGTGTTTTCCTGGAGGCTACTTATGAATGATGTAGATGATTCAAGTGAGTGTTATTTATTAACTTATTTATTCCACTGCTGTCAGGTAAGACTGGTTGCAGTTGGGCATGGCTGTGAGAACAGGTGTTCGTGCCATCCTGAGGACACAAAGCTGTTTCTCAGGAAAGGTTCTGAGGTCTAGAAAAGCTTTTAGAGAAAGGTTTAAAAAAACAAAACAAACAAAAAAAACTGCTTGAAACTGTCAAGTAAGGCAGAGACATTGATCTTGCCTTTAATGCTTCTCAGGTGTGTTAACTCAGAAGTATATTTTCATGTTTATGTAAGTCATAACCCATATTGGACTAAACATATGAATTAGTATTAGCAGTATTTGAGTTTTTGTGAAGTGTCATAGCCCAGTTTGGTTACGTAAGTCTTACGTCAGCTTGTTTCCTACCTTCTTAATTTTTATTGTGTTGTACCTGACTGACATTCACTGTAGGGCATAGCCCTTCTGTTGACTCATTCTAACAACTCCTCTACTTGTGCTGGGGATCCCAAGTCTGGACACAGTACTCCAGATGGGGCCTCACAATCATCTCCCTTTCCCTGCTGGCCACTTCTCTTACACAGCCCAGGACACAATGGGCCTTCCTAAATATCTCAAGGTTCCTTAACCTTGCTTGGACCATGAGTTTTGTCTCCAGCAGCTGCTCCCTATAGAGGGAAAACTACAGTGAGACTGTAATACAGTGAGCAGTGTGCTCATTTTTACCTTGTGTTTTACCACAAGTGTTGCATGAGGAGAAAGATAGATAAATTTACCAGACTGAGCTATTCACAAGCTTATCCATGTCTCTGTTTAATACACTGTGCCTCGTATTTGCAGCTGACTGTCCTTCTCTGCCTACCTTACAATAAAAAAAAAGAGACATTACCCTTCCTCCATCCAAATAACCATTTGAGAAAATGCTTTATGGGGCAGAATTGCAGCTTTTTCAAAGGCTGATTTACAGAGGAACTTGAGCTTTGATTTATAATTAGAGCTCTGAAAGTGTTTAATTATGAAGCTGGGAAGAAGCTAGGAAAAAATCATCCTCACCTATTTCCTACATCATTTCACTGTAAACTTGGTTCATGTTTGTCCTCTGCCTCTGTCTGCAGTATTTTTGATAGTGCTGCTATAAACCAATTTCAAAGGAAAATTTCAAGGCAATAGGAATCATCCTTTCCTCATAATTTCACAACAGGTATTTCTACTTCATTTGAAATCACTGGAAAGCTCACCCATCCTGTGCAAATTTAAGAAAGGAGTAAAAATTGCTCACTTATCTATTCCTCAGTCCCTCAACCTGCAGACGGTTTCTTTGTTTCTTGACTGTGCCTCAGGGAGTTACAATTTCCATTCAGACTGGGTTGAACTTCTGTATGTTCACCAGACAATTGTGCTTATGCTCACAAGCTGCCATTTTGCATAACATAGCTGATACCACTTCTACCCAGAACAGGAGAAAACAGACCTCCATCTGCCATGAGTTATCCCTTGGCTTCGCTCCTATGAAACACATTCCATGCAAAAAAAAACAAAAGAACCTGCTTGTAAGGATGCATCTTTGTAGTTATCCTTTCAGTGAAACAAAACTTAATGCATAAGGAGAAGCAGTATTTGTGTTGGATTTTTTTTTCCACAGATCTTCGTATTTATTTTCTATTTTCAACATGTTATTTGGTATCTTGTTATTTGGTTTCTTGTTTTGGTACGCTTCCTTGTTTTTCTCTTGCTTTCACCTAGCGGTAGTTTTTTCAATTTCTCAGAATCTTTTTTTTTTTCTCTGAAAAAGCAAAAATTTCTTTTCATAGCTCTTCTAGTGAATGAGTGCATCAATGTGTAATCTCTGTCTATCTATAGCTAGGATATGAGAACAGATGCTTGGGTTTGAAAGGAAAGTAGTTTATTAGTTCCGTGTCATTTTTGATCAACCATGCTGGCTATATCTATATGGAACTCCTAAGGCTTGTTTTGAGTCCTTGAGTCCACTGAATCTGTACTTACACAGTACATTCTATTAGGCACTTTCTCAAGTCACTCCATATAAGAGGTGTTTTTTCTATTGCTAGCAATGATTATGTGCTGTGATGTTATGTACAGTGCTCACCTGAACTAGTTTAGGGAAGAAGTAAAAGCATGTACTACTATTACATCTGTCATTATTATCCTAGCAAAAAAAGTTCTGAAGAATTAAAGACTAATATTCATGATTATATACACAATGTGTATAAATCCTTCTCCTAGTAGCTATATATTCCTTTCAGTTCTTTAATTCTTTTAATTTTTTTCACTTTTATTTTTTTAGACATTACTAGGAGTTGCTGGGAATATTCAGATATAACAGGGCCTTGTGTGTCTATTAGTACTTTTGTGAAGCTTAAGAGAAGGGCATTTCTCAGTTTTTCCTTTGTATTTCACAGAGGTATCTAATCAAATAATTGATAATGCGGTTTTGATTGTTTATTCTAGACCTCATGAACTGTGGAAAGAATTTTGCAGGTAGATAGTGTGCTTTAGGCCAGTTTTGAATATACTGGTGTCAATATATTTATAGTTAGAAATGAAATAAAAATTGGCCAGTGTACTTTGTCCAGCTTTACATACATCCAACAAAAATAAGGAAACAAGGCGAAAGGTGCTTATCTGTGAAGTCAGCAGGCACAGGTGATGTATCTGATCTACAGTTGCTTCATGACTACTGTGGTGAATAGTTGAGGGCTTTACTCACATGTGGTCTTAATTTTCCAAGATCTGAAACTCAGCTTAAAGGAAACACTACTTTTTTCCTGCAAATAAAGGACTTGTTCCTTTTAGAAACAGAAGGATGGAATAAAGTAGTAGTGGTTTGCATGTCATGAATTCTTTGAGGGAAGTAGTGAGGACAGAGGATTCTTCCTCCAGTACTCCTCAGATGCACTTCTAAGCTAGTTGACAGTTTCTCCCCTTTCTGTCTCCAACGTTATTTCCTTTTGTTCTGAATTAGTGGTCTTGCACCACTGGCAGGAGGACCAATGAGATGTCATTTTATATGTTAGGGAGCAGCAGCAGTTAAAGGTGAACGGAATGCTTGTGCATTCATACTAACAGTGATGCTGTTCTAATTCGGTGCAACATGGGCAGAAAATATTTCTCTTCCTTTCCTTATCCTTCCTCTCTTCCTGTTGTCAGCTAGTTCCATCAGGATCTTTTCTTCACGAAAGCACGTTCTAATCACCATTGTCTTCCAACCCTGTTTTTAAAGGGAGAGATGAGAGTTCAAACATAGTGTGTTCCCTATTGTCTCTAACAAAGAACTTTCTTCAGGTCTGCAACTAAGCTTGCTTCTGGTATTCAGTGCATTCAGCAGCACATTACATTAATCAGACAAACTTCATGTTCATCTTTTAGTCCCCAGAAAAGATTTTAAATCAATTGCTTAATCCCTTCTAAACTTAAAAGGAGACATACACAGTAACAATGAAGTATGACACAACAATCTCTTCCAGCCACAAAGATTTTTCCTTCACTTGTACGAGGAGGATATCTACATCTAAATTCAGGAAAGAGAAGAAACACGGTTCTCCTCTCGTTGGCTGGAAAAACGCACAATGTTGTGTTTCTACGGAACGCTCTCAGTCGGCTGAGCTCATGGAATTCATTTTATTATTTCTTCAGAGCACTCTCAACAACTGAATCATCACAGAGGAAAAGTATGGAAGAAGTAGAGGAGAGGAAACTGCAAAAAGATGACAGAACTGATCATAAAAGAGGAGGTTTTTGAAATAGATTTGAAAGATAATCATTGTCATTATATACATTGAAGGACTGGGGCTGAGTTCATGAACAAATGTATGAAGCAGTGAGTAAATAGCAGTGTTGTAGCAAGAGGTATGGATGAGAGCTAGGACTTGAGAAGAATCATACTCTGGAAAGTCAGAAGGCGTAATCTGTGCAATGTAATGTCTTATTTCCTAATACTCTCAGTCACACCTTCTTCCTCTTTGCCTTTTTTCCTTTTCACTTAGCTCTAGCAGGGATGGAAAATGTGAAGAAGAGGTTCGTGTAGGAGTCTCAAGGAATGATGAAGATTATTTTCAGAGTAGCGTGTTGTATTGTCTGGGATGGAGTAAGACAAAAGAAAATGCTAAGATCACACTAGTTAAGTTGAGAGACAGTAAGGGTTTAGAAAGCTCTTACAGTGACGCAACAAGAAAAAGACAAGGGAATTTTGTCTTTAGAGATTGAAAGAGAAAATGAAAATATATTGATGAGGAGGGAGAAGTGCCTACAGAGCTGTTTACCCAAATAAGATATTGGCAACAGGAAGTAAAAACAGCTTTTCTTCTGTCTAAGCAGACCTAGATAAACAGCACAGGCACTATAGTGGAAGGAAGATCCAGATGTTCTAATTCATATTCACAGAAACTTCTCACAGCATGCTCTCACTGGCCTTTCCAAAGTGGGGAACTAAGGGCAAAGCATGCTCTTTCTTCCCTAGAAAGGCAGACAACAGGCAAGCTGTCACTACATTTTTTTTCTTGTATTGTGAAGATGGCAAGAAGACAGAGTTTCTAGGCAACCCTGACTATTGTCCTGACCACAGATGATGGAAAAAAATAAAATAGATGGAAAAAGGTTTCACGTGAACATAAAATTTGTTGTGGAGATGAGTGAGCACTGGAACAAGTTGCCCAAAGAGCTTGTGGAGTCTCCATTTCTAAAGATATTGAAAGGCCATCTAAACAAGGTCCAGGACAGCTTGCTGTATATGGCTCTTGTCGTGCAGGAGGGCTTGAACCAAATGACCATGAGAGGTTCTTTCCACCTTCGTCCATTGGGTAACTGATTCTGTTCATTAATCTATGGAGATTTTTAACTTATGTCCCAGCATTTTCTATGGCTCTGTCTTAGTTTCAGCTGGGATGGAGCTGTTTTCTTCAGACAGTCTGCTGTGATGTCCCATTTTTGATTCTAGGAGAAAAACAATGTTGATAACACACCAGTGTTTCTAGTTGCTGCTGACCATTGTGGTATAGAAGCAAGATCATTCTTAGTGAAGGGTGCAAGGAAATGGGAGGGAGTAGAATTAGGACGGCTGATTTAAATTGGAATATTCCATACCATATGACATCATGTAGAAGGAGAGTTTTGAAGGAGGTGGGAGTTCATTTCACTCTCTTTCACTTTCTGGGGAGACTGGCTTGGCATCAGTTGGGATAGTGAGTACTTGCTTGTGCGTTACTTGTTACATACATTCCTATATACATACCTATTGTCATAATTATTATACTTTATCTTAGTGAACTGTTTTAACTCACAAGTTCCTTTTTTTTTTTTTTTTTTTTTCCTTTCAATTCTCTCTCCCCTGTCCCTGGGAAGGAGGGGAGTAAGTGAATCATTGTGTGGTGAATGAGCACCACATAACCACCTACCAGTTTAAACCACAGCAGTCTTTCTGGTGCCCACTGTGAGGCTTGTCACGGTCACATTGCAGTCGTTGTGAAGGGTCATATTACCTGCAGAACCAAAAAACTCTTGAGGTTTCGCTTCCAGTTCCTTGGGTTCTGTACCACGCTGCTTAGCAACTTTAAACATTGATGTGTTATCAACATTGTTTTTCCCCTAGAATCAGAATATACTATCATATCAGACACTGAAGAAAACAGTTCCATCCCAGCTGAAACTAGCCCAGATTCTTTCTGAGTTTGGGCAAGTCATTTCGCTCCTTAATGGTTCCCTTTCCTCATCTGCAAAAGGTGTTTAATTATACCTACTTCCCAGGGAGGCACATTTCATTAGGAATCTAATCCATCAATGCACAGAAAACCTATTCCCCCTGAGTGATATCCAGATCTTTTGACTGGTCCTTTGAGCTGGAATAAACGTTACTTGTGAACCCCCTGTCATCCTCATTTGAGAAAAAAAAAAAAAAAAAAAAAAAAAAGAGTATTGACAGTACAAACCCTTCTCCTTGCTCTCTGCGTGGGCTGGGGAATGCCACAGTTACCAACACTTCATGAATTTGAGACATTAAAGTTTGTCTGTCATAATCCATACGCTTGAATTGTTATTTTGTGTAGCTAAAATCCGAACATGCTTCTGCGCTGCAGCTAATTAGTGATATGCACTTGGGAGATGTTACAGGCTTGTAGGCTAGTCTTTGCTGTGACAGAGTTGACAGTGATGGCAATGTAGTCTGCACCAAAGGAGAGAAGGGGAATAGTGTTGTTTGGAATTGATTTTTGTCTTCATTCAAGTCTGTGCTTACTCCTTATTTTTCTTTAAGCATACTAACTTCCTAGATTTATTTGGAAGTATAAATTTGACTTTTTACTGCTTCAGTTTTATTACTTTCTTTTTTAACGTATTTTAATATATCCAGTATTTAAATTGAAGCTGTTGTGAAAGTTAACTACCTACAGGTTTTGATTCTACCTGGGTAAACAGTATAGAAGGAATTTATCGTTTACAGCCAGAGTTACATTTTCTAAAAGATGTAGTACATTGGTATGCATAGTATTTGAGTTACAGTAGCTTATGAGGACAAATAAATAAGAAAACTGGAGAGATAGTAGTCAGTAGCTAGTGAAGTGTTTGGTAATTCAAGGGAAAGGGACAGCGAAGATGTGATAAATGTGAGTGTTGTTTTTTATTGTTGCTTCCTTTTTTTCCTTTTTTTTTTTTTTTCCTTGTCAGTGATGTCAGTATACTACCAATATTCTCTTCTAGTCTTACAACCCAGTTCCAGTACTTTTCTCTGTCTGAGCTATCAAAACCAGAGTGTCACTCAAATCTTTCTTTAAGGATAAGGTAGTCAAACCTTGAAATACGAGATCTGTTCCTGAAGCCTTAAAGAAAACTGAAATCCTTTTTTAAAAAAAAAAAAAAAAAAAAAAAAAACAAAAAAAACAACCATCCATTGTAGAGGATCGTCAGGTTTAAGACCATCTAAGTAACCTGGAGGTTTGCAAGTCCATGGGAACTGAGGAGTTGCATATGAGGTCTTTGACCACTATCCATCATATCTGAGAAGTCATGGCAATCTGGTGAAGTTCCCACTGACTGGAATAGGGGAAACGTAGCCCTCAGATTTAAAAAGAGAAAAGGAAGACTCAGGGATAGATAGTCTCAATTTTATGCCCAACAAGATCCTCCTGGAGGGGAGCAGATACTTCTGGAAACTGTGCTAAGGCACATGGAGAGCAGAGAAATGACTGGTGGACAGCCAATATAGCTTTGCACTAAGGGCAAATTTTGGCCGATGGATTTGGTCACTTTCTATGACAAAGTTATAGCATTGGTGAATAAGGCAAGAAAAACTGATATTATTTATCTAAAAACTGATATTATCTATCTGATATTATCTATCTTGTGCAAAGAATTTAACACTATTTCCCATAACGTCCTTGATTAAGAAACTCACACCTTAGCTACAACTAACATGCTGTTTGTGTCATTCCGTCAATTGCAACCCTAACTGTGATAACCAAAATTGGTGCTTCAGCTTCCCCTGTTAGTAAAATTATAACAATGAACTTTCCTTTACTTCTTGAAGTACAAGATCTACAGATCAAAAGATCTATTATTATTGTTAGCCATTCAGAATATATGGCTACTTCTTTGAATATCTTTTTCATGCATATCTCTAATTTTTTTTACACTTTTTTTTTTCTTTAAGGATCTTTTCCTCTCATCCCTTTTGTTCCTCCTAAGATCTTAGATGACAGCGTTTTTCATTACATTTCCTGCTTTTTTTTTAATTTCTTTGTCTTCATTTATGTAAATTTGGCATGTGAACTTGCAAGATGATGAAGTTATGAAAATCCTTGGAGCCTGCTTTAAAATCTCGTGAAGGTCTAATTAAATATTGCACACTGGGAACGATATATTTTTGAATGTATGTGAAAAAATGAAATTGACTAGCATGAGCACTAGGTCTTAGATGCAATATTTTCTGACACAATAAGTTTCTGGTTAACCCAGATTTCAGAGTGACTTTTCCCTCCTATTCCACCATTTCTTATGATAAAATGTCATACTGCTTAGTGATGCAAAGATCAAAATCAAATGCAAGCCATTTTTCCTTCCTACTGCTTTCAGTTTTTTTAATATTGTTACTGCAGTTTTCTTGCAACATTAGACTTCATTTTGTTCCTGCTTGTTATTAAAAGAGAATGGGAAGTGAATGAGGAAGAGGAATCTATAGGTGAGATTCTCTCTTTATCACAACAAAAGTAAATCTCCTAAATCCAATTTAAAATCCGTAAGCAGCTGAGATGATCTGCTAAACGTGACAGCAGTGGAGAAAAATGAACTCTGTCTATATTTTCATGAGTGAAAGAAACCTAATGCAAAGATTTTTGTCAGCCTCGTTGTGCTTGATGGAATTTAGAGTCTACATTTTTATGCTAAATAAAATCTTCAGGGACATGTTCTGGCCTGAAGACCAAATGGCACAAACTGCCAGTCATACTTCATACTGCTTGATACTGAGTGGGGGCATGTTTTGGCCTTAAAAAGGAAAAACCTTCTGGCCCGTGTTGTAAGATTTCACACACAAATGTAAGACAAAGCTCTCTGTACTGAGTATGGTGGGTAGACCCTAGTATGCTTTCACCTGAGCTGCATGCTCCCTCCTGGCCCTTGTGCTAGCCTCTGACCCACATTTTGCCACCATTTTTGAGAGTGTTAGTAAGCCAAATTCCTTCCAGGGCACCATGCTACCAGTTTTTGAGGACAATTTTATGGCAGTTTAATGGTTGCACTTTGTCCCTAACCCTCTGGTACTTAGCTGTAGAGATATAGCTGGAATTTCAATAAGAGGATGTCTTGTCAAGTGTTGGTATGCAGAGTGCCTCCAAAAAAAAATGTGGGAACTTTAACTCAATATGATGTTCTTCCTCAGGGCTCACAGCGAAGTGCAATTGTTGGTTGACATGGCATGCGAGCTCAAAGGAGCTCTGGGTCAAGAAGCTGAGTGCTGTGAGCTCAGGGAAATGACTCTAAGAAGTGTATCTTCTTCCTGCCCCAATTAAATTCCCTGTCATCATTTCAGTGTGTAATGGCAAGTCTGACAGAAAGTTTACATATTTTCTGGCATTTGATTTGGTTCAAGCATCCCACTGAAACTGTGGGAATGATGCTAGGGAGCCTTAGAGGCATGCAAAAAGCCATGATGAGAAGAGTTCACCTACTTCCAGATGTGTATCTCTGCTGTGCACAGCTTGGACGCTGTGAAAATGTACTTTCATGTGCTTTGCAGAATAAGCATTATACAACTTTTTATATTTAGATTAAAATCCTTGTTGCTTTATGAGAAACGCAAGGTGTTTCAGTTAAAATGATAAATTTTGGAACTGAATAGATAATTAATTTTTTTCTGTCATGGTCACTTCCTGTTACAGGCTTTTCTTTCAACTCCCAGTCTGCAGTGTATCTCCAGGCCACTACTCTGTTCCACACTGAGAGCTGAGTTTCAGTATTAGTTCAAAAAATTATGATACAAAGTATATGAAGTTTCAGATCACTCTCTTGAGAAGAATTGTAAAAAAAAAAAAAATCTGTTCATCAATAATAATGTGACTTGAATAAAAAATTCTGAAATATGAAGATAATATGTGGGAGACGGAAGGAGAGAATTCATAGAAATTGTGAGTTCTACTTGCAAAGAAAAATAGCGCCCAAAAAAAAAAAAAAAAATTACCATGCAAAGGACTTCTGGAAGCATGAAACTCTTATTCTAATGTACCAAAGCAGTCAGTCTTTGTGCTGTCAGAGTATAGGTTAAATGAAAGAGATCAGTCTTCAGCAGCCAGAAAGACAGTGTTTTTTTCTGTCTTTCTTTGGTCTTTAGATACAGAAGTGGCTCCTCGGGGGAGCCCTAAGCGTTGGGATCTTGCCGTAGATACAAGTTACAGTAGTTTGTGCTTTGATGATCAATGTTAACAATATATTGAATTTCAGAGCATACTTGTAGACCACATTTTGTTTTTCTGGAAGTAAGTTACATACCATTGTTATGTTATCATGGTAGAAGATATCTTAGAACACTCACTCAAATTTTACAGGAGGTCCAATAGAAAGTTTCATCAGTATGGCTTTCTGAATGGAAGAGCATCAGCCTTTCCCTGCATCTGACAGCGTTTTGACTTCTGGGATTTCAGCTCCCTATCTGCCAGTCCCACTAGAAATGTTATGGACATAACAGATGCAATGAATAGTTTTGCAAATCTAGTGACATCTAGTATTGCCAAAAGATATTTCATAAGTACGCTGTTTAGATCAGCTTAACCTTCATTTATTTATAATGGGTTTCAACAATTGTGTCTTCAAAATAGAAGTAGAAAGTAGAATTCTCAGCTGAGGATGATTTCATTCTGTTCCAAGCAATAGCAGTGCTAATAAAGTCAGCAGGAGACACCATCTTGAATTAACTCAAAGTATTATCACATTTTTTATAATTTCTACTTTATTATTTTGGAAACCTCAAAATAAAGCCAGTCTTCCAATGTACTAAGAAGAAAACTCATGCTATAAAAGAATAAAAAAATAAAACAATGTTGCCCTCGCTTTACAGAAAGGGATTTGAAGCATACAAAAAACAAAACAAAACAAAAACCACCCAATCTCTCTCTCAAAAAAGAATTCAAAATGTCAGGCAGGAATTTGGCCAGTGGAGTTGCAAAACAAACTAGATTTTTTGAGTTTGACGCCTTTATTTTTGGATGAAGGTATAAGTCTCAGGGCAAAATAAGTTTCCTGTGTCAGTCAGGTAGTATCAGTGCCTTACATGTGAAGAGATAATGCCAAGAAAACAGCATCCTCGTGCATTACTTACCTTCTCCTAAAAACATGAGGATGGTAAGCTAATGCATTTTCAGTTGCACTTGATTTCACTGAGCCCTGATTGAAATCCCTTAACTCCTTGTGAGTCCTGTACACTTCAGAATGTTTTCTGAGCTGTCTGCAGCAGGCAAAACCTTGTCATCTCCATCTGTTGCCAGCTTGTCACAACTTTTATTCTTCATGAGAGAGGTACATTTTTATTGCTAGATATGTTTTGAAGGTGCCTTGCCATACTGAAAGGAGCTCCATACTGGATTTCATTAAGGTAGAACTGTTGTCTCCTAGGAGGGTTCAAAGCATTTTCTTTGTTCTGCATGTTGTTTTATCTAGCAAACAAGCATGCCCCTATACAAAAGGGTTCCATGGATAGACATTTCACACAAAATTTTTTAAAATAAAATATCAAATAAAACACAGCTTTCTAAACTATACTCTATACTCTGCCTGTCACTTCCCTTAATCCATTAACTCTTGAAGATACAGAAAGCTGGGTCTTCTTTTATACTTCTTTTGCAAGTGAGCATTATTTTTGAACTTTCTTGTCATGTAAATCATGTTAATGTGGGGGAAATTTTTAGATTATTCCCCTCTGCTCCTCCATTCAACATCCATCTCAAAAACATAATTGTTTGTGTTTTTATCCTTAGATTTTAGATGACTACTGGACTGAATCTGAACTTTTGAGAGTTGTAGAGCTGTGTATGAGGTTGAACTTTCCAGTCTGACTGACATCTGCATCTAATCTCCTTTGCCATCTGTGTGAATCAGGGATGGATCTAACTTTGGTGGCTTAATGCCAAACAAATCTCATCTTTTTGTTAGGAAATGCATCAAGGAGGGGTTGAACGTATAAGGCTGCTAAAGTATGGGGCTACCCTGTTATTTGAAAGGTGAAGTCCCAGTCAAGCTGTAGGCAATAGCAGTTTCACTTCTAACTGGAGTCCAGATGCCGTCTTTGATATTTGTGTTGTTTTTCCTGTTATCCCACTTTGCTGTCTGTTTCTAGATAGGTAGCCTTATAGCTGTGAGCTGGTAACCAAAAATCACAGGATGTTGTCCTGAAAATGGAGCTCTATTTCATTGATCGAGACATTTGTAAGGTTCTCAGAAGTTTGAGTATACAGGGAAACAAGAATTATGGAAGCCTTAAATGAAATATGTGCTGATTAAAACAAGCTAACAGTCCCAAAAGCTTTTCTCTACATAGCATGCCGGTATAATTCTTTTAGATAAGGAACTTAGTCCATTACTGCCTGGGAAGAAAATTTAACCCTCTTGATTTTTTCATGCTTCTTATCCTATCCAGGAGCACCAAGAGTTAGGCAGTGGATGGCTCTTTTACAAGAGCCTCATCTCATCTGTTCATCCCTTTGACCACTCAGTCCTGACGGCTTTAATTTGCTATTTGAGTGCACCAATTTCTAGGGGATACGTGAGGCTGTGCCCTAATTATCTGATCATCACCTAACAGGTTCTAGGAAGGGGAAAGTTTGGAGAATCTTTCCTGCTACCCATTAAGAAATTAGGAGCAAATAAAGGTTCATCTTTGTTAATTCAGAAATAGAAGAAAGCTGGACAGTTCAGGTTGACTGGGGGGGAGGAAGGGAGAGGGGAGGGAATGGAGGCTGGAAAAAATATGTATTATTTGCCTTTGGAAAGTCCACTTCCAGTGCATAATATATACCCTATTTAAGGAAATGCTGTGTTTTTCTGGTACTTTTTTTTCTTTGGTCACTAGATTTGCTATTTTCATTCCAAACAAGGTCAATATTTTACCTGTTGCGAACCAGTTATTCTCTTCTTCCAGTTTACTCAGCCATTGTTAACCATAATCAATGAAGGGAAGGGCTGTCATAGTCATGATTGAGATGAATGACACAGGTACTTCTCAATCTGTGGAAGCACAGCTTTCATGAGACTCATGCAGAGAGCGATGTTCGTGACTCAGTCGGGTGCTCTCTTCCTTGTCAGTCAGTCTCTACCCCAACATCATGGCATAGTGAGAAAAATTGAGGCTTGGTGCAGTCTGAATATGATGTTGCTTTGGCCATTAAATAACTGCTGCAGAATACATTTCTCATTTCCCTGTCTTTGCATATAGTCATACATAGATATAGCAAGTGCTCTGCTGCACACCAAATGACACGTATTTCAGACTTGCAGTTCTGAAATTGCACATCTCCCCTTCTAGCTTTGCCGAGGGAGACTTGCTGTTCAAAATAATTGACTGAATATAAGAGGGAAATAAATAAGCTCTACACTCTTAAAATGCTGGTCTACAATTGTCAGTATCTACAATTGAGTTCAGTTCCTAGTTTTCAAGGTGAGACATTCCACATGCATTGTACAGAGCAAGATGATGGTGTACAGATATTTTTTCATCTGTTTCTGAATGTGGCTTTCAAGCACAGTGCAATCCTATCTTTGTTGTCCACTGTCTGTGAAGCAATTAGAAAAGCTAGATTGATTTAGTCCACATGGAGGGCTATGCAAAAAAAGTTATGTTACTTCCAGATTGGGACTAATGTTGATTATCATGCTCAAAGGCTGTGTAGATGTAATAGCTTACTTATGGCTAATTACTTTATGTCCAAAATTCCACTCCCTTGCTTGGAGACTTCATCCTTTCCATGCTCCTAGGCATGGCATCTTTCCCTAATTTGGAAGCAGTTTAAATTAGGAATTTAAATACCCGGGATGATTTTCTGAGGTGATGCGCAATCCCAGTTCTATTTGACTTAACTGTAGCAGAAAGTGAAATCAAAATCAAGCTATTTTGGTTCAGTTTTATCTCTTTCTGCTTACCTGTTCCAATGATGATGAAGAAGTGCTTTAACTGAGTTTATGTGAATTTGGTGTACTTTTAGTGAAATATCTGTACACCAGATCCATTACAGAGAGCTCATCATTTAGTTACATCTATCTATGACTTATTTATCTTTTACCATAATGCTGTAGAGGTTGAAGAGTCTTTTATATGCAAACAGAATCTGAATTCCAAGGACCAAATTTTGCTTCGGTTTTCCTGATGGAAATCAGAAATAACTCTGGTGAAGTTACCAGAGTAACTCTGGCATTACCTCAAGGGTAAGGAAAACAGAATGCGGCTTCTTGCTGAATAAAGAAAACTTGGAGAACATTTTAAACAAGCTAATTTAAGGGAGCAGGAGACTAACACTGACATATCATTTTCAACATTACACCTGGTTATATGCTTTACACTTAAAATGAAACATGAGATCCCCAGACAATGGAATCATTTGTCTATGTGGGATAAAATAATCTCTGAAGTGACTAATTAACAATGGATTTTAGTCCTCAGCTGAGAAAAAAATTCATTTGAATAAGACTTTAATGTTATTCTTTAAACTCATGTTGATCAAAACAACTAGAATCAGGCTGTCCATCTCATTTTAGCTGATGTAGTAAGGGCAGCATAAATATACCTTTGGAGTTCTTACAGAAAAATGTTCCTCTATCTTTTGTTACTTCATTGCTGAGCATGCTGCAGTCTAGCATGGCCACATAGTTTAGGAAAGATGCTGTGTTGTTTCTGAACTGCAGGATATAGCTAAGAAATTTCAGGGCCATGTTTGCAACCGTGAGTGAGAGAAGTTGTTCCTCGCGACATTACTCCCTACCATCATCCTTCAAAGCATTCTGTATCAGATCAACAGTGACAAAGTCTTGTTTTGCTTCCTTAGGAGATGCCGTTAACAGTATGTCGTTGTTATTATATTATCTAATTCTATAATTATCAGAATTTAATGGTGGTGGCAAAAATTAATAGGTTACATTTGCCCACATTTAACAATTTACAGTCATAAGCCCTTTGTTCAGGATGCAACTCGAAATGTCTCTCATTCTAAGAAACTGTTTGATATTTGCTGCCTTCAAAGGGGATGGATTTAAATGTTTTCCTGTCTGAGGCCACAGTGTCTACTTCCCCCTGCATCCAAATCAATACTAAACCTCCTGGTTCATTGTAGGCTGACTGAAAAATTGCAGCAATCTTTATTGTTCAGCAGGAATGAGAGTGCTGTAAAATTAAATTAGAGCAAGGCAAACACTGCAGGAAAGTTTCTGTGAATAAATACGTTTAATCAGTTTATTTCTATTAAGTGCAGTTCCCTTGTGCATTCCTTTGGTCTTGCCACCTGGATGTTGTGCAACGGCACAGAATTGTAAGGAAAATTTCAAAGCCAAGTGCATATATTTTTCCAAATTTCAGAGATTTAAATCTTCACATGCTAATATTTACATTGCAAGCAATCAGAAAATCGAGGAAAAGGAAACATCATTTCTAAGATACTCAAACTTCAAAGCATTTGTGATCAATCCACAAATTCAGAATATGTGAAGTGGTGACATTATATTTCTGAGAATAATGCAATTTTATGATGAATATTTAGCTAGCAGGTTAAGGAAGTTCTCTTAAACCTGTATGACAAATAATAATAACAAAATTACCTTCCTTACTGTTGCCACAATTAAGCTGTAAAAAAGCAAACATAAATCTGTTATCACATATCATTTACTCTGTTTCCAAATCTATTTTCCTCCCCAGGTCTCATCTACGCTTCTGATTTTTGTGATTCTAAATTTCTTCAAACCATACAATACTCAACATGTACTTTAGGAAGCTGTTCTTCAACATATTGGAACAGAAAAGAAACATTTTTTCCAGACGTGCTGACTGATTTTTCTTCTTGTCGGTATTATCCAGTGACACTGGATTATGTTTACTTACAGTTCCTAAATATTCTATTTCATCCTTGTTATTTTTGGTCTTTGCCTTGCTTGACCTCCTCTTACCCCCTGTTCAGGGGAAAAATTCAGGTTTATTTATTTATTTCAGGAGTCAGTCCATCTGTCTCTTAATCATGGGTTGTTGCATTTCTCAGAGTCCTTAGGAATTTATGACTATCATTCAGGCCTTAACATTCTTATAGATATGGTTAATAATCACCTGGGAAAGGGTATTATTTATTTCATTTTTTAAAGATGAGGAAAAGAACTTCACTTTCTCTTAAATACACTTGGTAGAGGCAGAGTTTCGTTGTTGTTTGCTTTTGACGTTGGGTTTCATCTGTGTCTCAGACTCAAGAATTCTGTGAGGCTTCAGTTTCCTCTCATGACTTTCAACAGTTTCTTCCCACAGCAGTAGGAATCTTCAGGCCTTGGGTGCAGAGCTGACAGTCTCAACACAAGGGGCTTCCTTCTTTCTTGTAACTCAAAACATACCATTTTCCTTCAAGGCTATGTTTTGCCAGAAGCATTATTTCATTCCTTTACCTTCTGGGCAGGCAAAATGTTAGTCTTGCCTTGCTTTTCAGGTGACCTGCTTTCCATTTTGGGGAGTCCAAACTTGTCCTGTTCATGGTTGGTCTGAAAACCCTTTCTCCTCTGGGAAGACATTATTGAGTGCTCTTGGAAAAGGACTTAGAAATACCTTTTCTTCCACCCTTAAATTGCTGTGCTCTTCTTTGTTGATTCTCATCCCTAGGGCAGGGCATTGTGAGGAAGATCTCATTAATGTGACACTGGCTTGCTTTCAACCAGCACAGAAGGCCAGGATTGCCAGGGGGCTCAAAGTCCTCTTATTTAGTAAGCATGAGATACAGAGGCAGCACTTAATTTAGTGCTGCTTTCACTGGATGGTCCGTATTCAGAATCAATCTTTACATTTATAAATGTTAAGTCTCATTTAAGAAAGCAAAATATGATTTCAAATTCTCATTCTATGGCTTTCATTGTATCTGAAAACTCCCTTTACTAAAAGGATCTGTCTCTCCTTAATACCCCTTGCAACTTAATTGATAAAAAATTTCTCTTTCAATCTAATTTCACTGATGGTTGATATGTATGGCACATTCTTACCATTTGCTCTCTGTACAAAAGTAGGGAAATATTCAAAACATGAAAAATTACTAAAGAAAAGAAAGATTCTGAAAGGTGAAAGAATCTGAAAGCTTTTCCCATTTACCTGAATATCTCGAGAGTACAAAATTTGGATGGATGCGTGAATATATTCTGGTGGCATTCCAACATGACTGAGTTGTGCTTTGTGCACAGGCACTGAAGTATTTCAGTGCTCAGTAAAAATGAAAAATAATGGAAAGTGAAGGTGGGACAAGCCTTCGTTTTTGTTTCTGAACCTCAAAACATCTTGAGGTTTGGCCTGAAATATGAATACATTTTTGGGTTTTATATTTTATTAATTCAGACCAGTTAATCTACTCCTAACACATTCTATATTTCCATATAAAAGACAAGACTTCTGAATTGTGCCTTCCCAACAATTACTCTGTATTTTAGCTGTCAGAAGGGCTGGAATAGTTAAGTTACTTTTTTTTTTTTTTTTTCTATTTCTTTTCTTTCTTCCTCCAGATGTAAAAGATTGGTGCATCCTCTCTATTTGTTATTCTTGACCAGGCAGTACGCTGCATACAAAGTTAAACTGGAGGGAGGTTGTCTAGAAAGTTTTTTTCCTAAAAGTATGTGAGCAGTTAAATGTTGGAGATGCAAGAAGACTGCTTTGACTACATCCTACACCAGGTGCTCAGAATACTCAATGCTATAGGCATTGACTTCATTTGGGCTGGAAGATTATTGCTGCTATTCCAATAAATAGGCCAAAAAAAACCCATCTGCATAAAAGGAGTAGGGTTCTGCATGCCAGGAGCAGGATCTTGTGAGCTGGCCACAGAACTGGTACCATTCATAGCCCGCCCAATCACATGTGAGACCTTCATCTCTCTGTAACTCATTTTTCCACTCTGACCATGAGGGAACTAATACCTGCCTTGGACTGCCATAGTGGGGGTGATGTAACTACTGCTTTTCTGGGCAGACTGATGTCAAAGAGAGACCAGCCTGATCCTAGTGGGTGGCAATCCTGCCCATGGTAGGAGTTTGGAAATTTTGGTCTTTAAGGTCCTTTCTAATCCAATCCATTCTATGATTCAAATGTAGACTCACATGCAAAGACACTCAGCAGCATGGAGATGCTGTGTGAGCAGAAGATGAGTCAGGAAAGGCCTCTTGCATAGAGCACAGTTTGAGGTAGAGAAAACGGGAGCTGGCCTCTGATTAGGCCATTAGACACTCATTGTGCAAGCAGCCTGGGGGCTGTTCTGGCATCCATGGTGTTTCACACCTGTGCTCTACATCTAGGCACCATCCTGGGAAACTTTTTAAAGTACCACTGAAAAAAGCCTGTGTGTGTGTGCCAGAGTGGGTTTCTGCAAACATGGGAGCAGTTTCTGCGTAGCTGAGATGACAAAATCTGCCTTCTGGAGCCAAAAAGCTGGCTGAGTGCCTGTGGGGGCTGGAGTCCCGGCATGCAGACTCGGGGATGCTACATGATTTCTATAATTCAGACACCTAACAGACGCTTTCAGTGAAAGAACCTCATTTCGTGTGAGCATTACCTGCTAGAGCTGTAGTGGTAAAAGTCAGAAAATATAAGTTTTGGCAAATGTATTCACACTTGGTAAAGGGTAATGCAAGCTAAGGATAGGCAGACTAATAGCTGTGATGGTGCATTATGTATACATGATTGCTTTTGCTGCTCTGGGAAAGGTATATACTTATTTATGCCAAGATAACTAATGGCTGTGTGCACGTTTCCTTAGCTGTTTGTTTCACTAAGATTGAATGGGATTCCATGCCTACTACTGCCTGCAGATTTAGCTGTGAAAAAATAGATGATACGAGTTTGGATCTAAGTGGTAAGCAGAGCTCCCATATGCAGTACAAATATTTCACAATGTTGTAATTAGAGTGCACTAAGGGAGCCTGGTGAGCAAACCATTTTTATTAGTACCATTAATTTGCTAGTTTTAGGAGGGAGAAATAAGAAATGTACGTTTTAATGTTTTAACTGCCTTCAAACATATTGCTGTAAGGTACACAGAAATAGCATAATGAACAGAGACCATAGCTAAGAAGGAGCTGGAAGCCATCTCAAGAGGTCATCTTAAGTCATCTTTCTACTCCAAAGCAGAATCAGCTATACGCAAAGCACTCCTGATGGCACTTGCTTTATCTGTTCTTCAAGAACTATAGTCATAAAAATAGCACTGGCTTCCTACAGAAAACTTCTCCATTCCTTCCCTACCATTACTGCCAGAAAATATATTTTCTGGCAGTAAAGGATATCTTGTACTGTCCATCAGATGTATGTACAGATTAATCCCTCGTTCTTTCCAGGATACTTTTGCATTCCAAGTTATATTTTCCTTTCATCTCCGAGCAGGGTAATTAGTTTTTATCTTTATTTTTACTTCTATCATTCTTTTTTTTTCCCCCCAGATTTAGATCTCTAGCCTTCTGATTTTTGTTAACCTTTTCAGATGAAGTGATCCACACTCTTGTGGATCCCAGCTGAGGTCTTATCAATAGAAGGCTTTTTTTACTGTCTTAGATCGTGGGTAAGGGTCATGCTAAGGATGGTGTTTGAATATGGGGACATTTTTGATTGCAATATTATGGCACCATAGGATAAAATTTACACTGTGAACCATTGTGGTCTTAAGTGTGTTTCTTGACCAGTTCTTGCTCTGTTCTATCTGAAATGAAGTATTCCTGCTTGATTACATTATCTTGCACTTGAGCTTATTGAATTATACCTTTTAAATTCCAGACTGGTATCTCTTTCTGTGAAGATCATTTCATATTCTGATAGTGTACCTTGGAGCACTGCAGCCCCCCTCAGCTTGACATCATCTGTATATTTTGTAAGTGCTCTCTATCCCATGTCTAGGTCTATGCATGGAAGTACGGACAGCAGGACAGTGCCAGACTGTCTGATAAGGCACTTGAGACATCCTTCAGTGTAACAGAGGACTATAGATCAGTATTTGCTAGGACAGATCTGCAAAAATGCACAAACATTTCTTAATAGGCAGTCAGTATTTGATAAGTCTATCTTTCTAGGAAAATCTAAAATATACCCTATTTCTCAAACTGAACATTAATTATTGTCTAGAGATCATTGATTAACCTCAAACTCAACTGATTCAAACTGTTACTTTCGGATATGGGAGTGAAATTTAATTGCTCTGGGCAAATTTGTAGTTCTCAGATTGGAATTAAATGCAGTAGTTTCTGTTGCAAAAGGATCCTAACTGGGATTTGAGTTAAAGAACTTTGAACAAAATCTTTTTTTTAATTTCAGTCTTACAGTGGTATAATATGGACCCCATTTCTTTAGGTTGCACATGAAGATGCAAGGAGAGACTGGAAAAAGCCAATCCTAAATCAAACAAGTTACAGTATATAGATGTAAAGCGATGACAGCCAGAGAGTAGGACCAGCCCAAGCTCCTTGTCACCCTCTCACCAAAATGCAGAGTCCAGGATCCTGTTCATTTCCTCACTTGTCCCCACTTCAGCCCCAGCTGCTCCTGCTTCCAACTTTGTGGAAAGCGTAAAGAAGTGAGATCTCTTCAGACAAGTTTTGGTGCTTAAATAGAGTGAAGATTGTACATGACCAGATTTTGTCTTACACTACTCAGATTCATCTGCCATCACCACTGTGAAATAGAAGGGAAAACAAGTACAGCTTCCTGCATATTTAAATTCTTCTTAAAAGCAAACATAAATATGTAAGGAAAATAATTCTGCTGCCATTACACTGTTTTAAATCATGGATAGAGTTTATCATTGGAAAGTAAAGCTGAGAGTGAAAATTGCCTCTTCTTTAGTGGCAGAAAAGATGTCATTCTTTCTTATGAGATATTGTTTTTATATGCAATGTGTAACAAAGCTTCCAGTGACAGTCTTTATGCCACTAAAGGAAGTTATACAGAGCATAGAAGTTGCCAGAAAACTGACTTTCTGATGCTTCCAGTCAGTGTTACTGAAGGTAGAACACATCAAATTTTCTTCAGAAGTCCTGAGAACTATTGGTCTCAGGATTGGTACTATTGGTATAAATGAGATCAAAGAAAGGGATTGTATAGCAGAGTTCATCTGTCCCGTTCGTAGATTCATATTGTTTAGTTGAAGTACAGAAGGAGAAAGAGATTGCTTGAAGGATCATACTGAGTGCCAGGACTGCTATTTAGATCACAATTTGTACTGTTTATATCAGAACTGTGGTATTTCTTCTTCCATAATTTTGCTAATTATTCTACAGATGCCACAACTGGGAGTTTGTTTATAATTCAATACCTAAGCTTTCTTCTGATTAATTTTATTCTTATTGCTAATTCTTCGTTCTCTTCCCCCTTCCCTAGGGTTCAGACAAGGCTGAATTTCCTCGTGGGTGATCAGCAAACTGGTCCATAAAAATTAAAATGACCCTGAGTGTTAATCCTTCGCTTAAAACACATTAAATTTGAAACTGGTAGGAGAATTCAGGGTGCCTAAATGTTTAGAAGTATTGAAATGGTGGGAGCTCATCTGTATAGAGGACATTTTTGGCATCACAGCACTGGCAGTCTCAGTGGATATGATTCAGATGAGGAATAATCTTGGAAGAAATCAAGTAGATCCAAGCTCTAAAAATCTTTAGGGCGTTTCAAACTAGTTTTCTCTTTTCTCGCTTCCCATCAACCAGAATCTATTCTGTTGACCCTTTCCATGTCTAAACCTAATGAGCTAGAAGAAGAAAAAAACACCCGAAGTGCCAAACTGTAGGCAGACTTCTCTGATGAAAAGATGCTGGAAGCTCCTGGAAGGCTCTTAGAGCCCTGCTGCATTTCAACTGGAAGGCACTCATGTCTTAGAGAAGGCCTAGTATTTTTTTATTTTTTTTTACCAGAGGGGTGCAAAATCTGAGCATTAATGAGATCTTGTAATGGGGTAAATCAGAGTAACAACTTCTAGTCCATGGCTGCTGCTCTGTCTCTTGCACAGTCTGCATGGGCTCTGCTGGGAAATAAAATCTTGCACAAGGTCTCACAGCGTCTGCTTTCTGTATCTGCAGCAAAGCAGTAAAAGGTGGCTGTCTCCCTGAAGATAGAGGGAGGTTGCTCTTCACTGAGAAGCAGCACACAGAATGAGCAAACCCTCTCCTCTTCTCAGTACCATTAGCTACATACCCCCCAGTAAGTAATGTTAATTTATACAGGGCTGCCTAATGAAATCAGTGTTCATGCAGTGATCTTACGCTTTACAACTGCTGCTAAAGGCTATTTGACCATACTTTCCAGAGGTCAGTGCACAAAATCATAGCTGAAAGAAAAAGGCACTAGAGTAATTTGCTCTGTCCAATAAGGATTGCGGTGACCTTCCTTTTAAGAGAGTTTTAACCTGGTTATTGCTGATATGCTTTAAGTTATCTTAAGAAATGGTGTTTTTTACCTGTGATTCAGGCAAAGAATTCCAGCCTCTTTCTGCAATGCTTTTTCCACTGCAACTAAGCGGTACTTATTTTTCAACCAAGTTTAAACAAATGGCTACTCCTTTACAGAAATATACAGCAGTGACAATAAAAATTACCCACTGTCTGTGATGAAGGGGGATCAGAAAAAATTGCTGCTGAGCTAACAGCACTCAACAGGATCCCTGGCCTGAGCTAGGAGTGTAACCCAAACAGGAGTAGATCAGCACCTACGTGCAGGTTGCAGTTTGGATCATGACCTGTGGAACAGGATGCCTTTTTCCAAGGGATCACATATTCGCAAATGAATATCAGGAAGGGTTATTTGATAGCCCCACAGGGCAATTGCCAAGAAAGCTGAGACACAGAATCACTAACTAAATGCATGGCAGTAACACATCTGGGATAAATCCAAATACTTCATCTTCGTGAAGATGTCTTTTTATCCTTGCACATCTGCTTTGGTAGTACTTTTGTGTCCATACAGGCTTAGACATCAGAAATTTTGTGTCCCAAAGCCTAGTGAAAAAAAAACCTTGTGCTTGAGTTGCTTAATGTATTTTTTGCTTATCTTTATGGTTTGTAGCCATCAAGTTACTGTGTCCTTAGGAAAATTATGTCTTGACTGCTAGGAACTTGCCAGATGCAGGTGTGATCTGTTGCTTGATAACTGACAAAATCTCATAAGTTAATGAAATTTTGGCAAACAATGCAGCATTGGCTGAATCATCCATTGTGTTATGTCAGTCTGTTCCTACAGCCTATTGTAGGGTTTCAACCAGCTACCTTGTTTTGCATACCTCATTTCTAGATGGGTAAAATCACCTCATCTGAGAGTTTTTTTTTAATGGTGCTGCCTGTACAACATTTATATTACTTGTATTTACTCTGTGGATAGGAACTAACACGTCTGAGTCCTAAAAACAGCCCCACTGGGAGGTGGGAGGAAGATCAAACTTTCAAATGAAGCATAACATTATGAGAAATAGGAGTCACTATGTAACAGAAATATATTTTCCTCAGACAGAGACTATTATTAATGTGTCTAAGGGAAGTAAACACATGCCCCAGATTTCCTAGTTTAGATGCATTTATATTTTCTTAAATATTCTTTGTGTATTTAAATCAGTTTGAGATGTGAGCTAAGTATTTTATAAAGGATATGTTGGTCAAAAATGTTGAAGTTAATGTCGCTGGATAGTTTCCATCCTCAAATCTCTCTTCATTCAAACTTCAGTTTCTCTTAAAGTCATTTTAGACTACCGATGGCATCCTTTTTTATTATTATTATTTCTTACATTTTTGAGAAATGAAAGACAATACCTCTTCATGCATTTTTTTTTCTTTTGTCCTTTTTTTTAATCAACATATGTTACAGGTATGTTTATATATCTGTGTTTTGGCAATATTTGGGAACAAAAAAGACCTGGGAAAGAAAATAGCTGTTGCCCAATAACTGTTCTTCTACCTACTAAAGATTTCTCACTATCAACCATCAATAAATCTTGCCATAAATAGTGCTTTGAATAAATAAAACAGTACTGAATCTTTTCTTCCATGAAAATTCTCATGGAGTCTTGTTGCTTTCAGAATTTGGCACTTGCTAATGAGAAGCCTGGTCTGTGGAGCAGGCTTCTCCCTTGCATTGGAAGCCCCACCATGGCCTGGTCCTATGAAGAGAGTGCTGTGCTGGGGGTGCTGCTCCGAGAGTCTTGCAGGCCTCTGTTATGTGGCCATGGTAGATGGGTAGTGCAGGAAGGAGCTCAAGTGAAGAGTTGGGTGGTATGTAATGACAAGAGTGCAACTTGAAGTTAGTTGTGAAGTGCTGGCCATTGCCTGGCTGTTAATTCTTGGAGGGGGCTTCACAATTCTTCACCAAGAGGGTAGTCAGGAACAGGAACAGCCTCCCCAGGGAAGTGGTCAAGGCACTGAACTTGCCACCAGAGTTGAAGAAGATATATGGTCTGATTTTTGGATGGTCCTATGTGGAGCCAGGAGTTGGATTCAGTGATCCTTATGAGTCCGTTTCAACTCAGGATATTCTTGTGGTTCCATGAAAGGAGAGAGATCCAGTGTCTAGCAGGAAGAGTCCCTCAATTGTTTCCCAAACATCTGGGAAAACACTTCCTGCATCATAGAGAAGCTGAAGTTAGGGTGTTGCCAAGGTAGGAAATAGATTTTTAACTTCAGTCTTTTCACCTACAGACAGACACTTGCTGAGGACTGTCCTATGTATTCCAAGGAGCTGAATGCCTCCTTGCTTCTGGTGAGACACTTGCCAGCATTCTGAGGCAACAAGAGACCTTTGCAAATGTAGCCTGTAGCTGCTAACCATTGCAATGTTCTTCAGAGAGCTGTTGGTTGCCTTTAGCTACCACTGTGTTTAATTTGATGTGAAAGCACTGCGAATTCTCAAATGAGAGATGTCTGTAATAATGTTAGGAGAAGTCTTTCCAACTTTCCAGAAGACTGCTCCAAATCGCCGTGCTTTTCAGACTAAGGGGGAACAGGCAGTAGTTATTTGCTTTGTCTCTGCTTTTACCATTTGGCAAAAACAATTCCTAGAGGAAAAAGGATTAAATGTATGTATATCCAGACTGCAGACCCTTCTAGTCTGCTTATTTCAAAGAACAACATTTCTGGGTTGTTCTGGGGACAAAAGGAAGAATGGATGAATTGAAATTTGTTTCTGTTTTTCTTGTAGGTTGGTGGCTTGCAAATGACTTATGTATGAGGGAATGAGGGAGCAAAAAAAAACCCTATAAATATCCTATGATAAAAGTACAGTGAACTTTGAATATGGCTTGAAATCTGGGATTGCAGGCTGCAAATGGGTGAAATAATCATTTCACATTGAATGAATGATTTGGAGCCCTGTCCTTTATCCAAACAAACTTGAACGAAAACAATAACAAAGCAAAAATCTTCAAAAATAAGATTCCTCCAGTCTTCTCTGATTCTTTTGAGTTTGACAGCCAAAGAAGGAACAAAAAGCAGAAGCAAGTCGTAATCATTTTATTTCTGCTCTTCCCTGGCCCCTGTGTGAATGAAGTTTGCACTGGAAAGCTGTGTCAGCACTGGGGAAAACTGATGTAACTGCAACTCGTCTTTACCAACCCTATTGTAAATTCTAGTGGTAGCAGCAGCAGGTTTTCAGATATTCATTTTAAAGGAATGAAGAACATTGGTTCTCTCTATTTGGTCCCTCTCCCTGTCTAACTGGAAGGGTCAAATTCTCAGCTGATGTAAACTGTGCAGAATCACTGATATCAGTGAAAGGTTTACTCTCCATCTGAAGATCTGATTCGGAGTCAATGAGCAAAGAACAAGAAATAAATGCATCTCATAGTACACTGGGACACTCAGAATTCGCTGATTTCAGCGATCTGGCTTGTAAGAGTGTTAAGCAAAAGCAAATAACATATTGCTTAAATCTGCAGTCACACAAAGAAATTCTACCTATTTACAGACTACAAACATTGTTATAAAATGAGAAATCATTCTGCAAAGACAAACTGACTTCATTAAAAATGTCCTTTGCAAAGACCATTGCTGAGCTTGGTTCCAGGACCCAACTCTTTCAAAATGTAAATAGTAATTCTTGAGCCTGTTGTATTAGCAGTTTTAAGGACACAGTGTTCAATGAAAGGTTATTGCTGAGTTTTAAGTTGTTGTTTACTACTGCAGTGTTTGGAAATCTAGTCAATGGGAACTAGTTTGACTATAGTTTGCTGTTATCGTAGTAGAGATCACAAAACTGAATTAGATTGACAAATATATTAATAGCAATGAGATTAACTCAACAGGGTCTCAAAAAATACAAATGAAATCCAATGATCTCACAAATATTTCTATGAAGTTAGGAAAAATTTCTTCTCCAAAAGAGTGGTCAGGCACTGGAACAGGCTGCCCAGGGAGGTGGTGGAGTCACTGTCCCTGGAAGCGTTGAAGGAATGTTTAGATGTTGTACTAAGGGACGTGGCTTAGTAGTGAAATATTTGTGATAGATGGATGGTTGGGACTCAGGGATCTCGGAGGTCTTTTGCAGCTTCGGTGATTCTATGATTCTAAGTGTGTCACTAGGAGTTCTAAGTCTCATCAAAAGTCTGTCTAGCCCTAAATGTTCCTTCCTACATAGATGAGTGGCAGATAGTACAGGTGAATGTAAGAAACAGGGAGTAAAGAAGCTGTCTCTTTCATGTCCCAAGCCAGCTTCTTTAAAAATGAGAAATTCAGATGTTGCATCAATTCCATCATGTTTTACATCACACCAGTAGAACTACCTCCACGAGTTTTATAGGCCAGTTTTGAATGTATTTAAACTTTTGCTCCCATCTACATCTCTTAGTAATGAGATTTGCAATTTACACGTGAGGTGTGTGAAAAATAATTGTATTTGTTTACTCTTTTCATTAAAAGCATTTCTAGTTCTCATGTTCACTCAAAATATCTTGTAATGCTTCGTTTGTCAGATTGATTCTGGTTAATATATTGCAGACCTCTTGGATGACTTCTTTCAGCATCGTCTCTTCCAAGATGAAGAGCTGCAGGCTGTAGTTATATGGAAACTTTTCTGTATTTCTCATCACTCTTCTCATGACTTTGGAACTGCACTGTACTGTTGTCAAGTGGATTGAATTGGACAGTGTTCAAGATGTAGGTATCCTGTGTTTGTATACAGCAGTGTTTCTGTTTTGTTCTCTGTCCAATTCCTAATAACTCTTAACATTATATTAGTGTTTATGATCATTGCAGAACATTGTGCAGTGTTTTCAGAAAACCATTCAAATATTTTCTGAACACTGATAGCTAATTTAGAAACCAACATCATTTATGCCTGCTTTTATGGGAGGTTTCCTTTGTATATTAATCTGCATTTCATAAGCTTTTCAATTTCTTCTGCCATTCCAGTGCCTGGGCAAATAATTTTCTAAAAATTAGTACTTAGAATAGCTGTAATTTGGAAAAGTAAAAAATGAAGAGTTAGCATCTTTCTGAATCAAGATATTTCAGTCCAGAATCCAGAATAGTTTTTTGTTGAAATGACATTAAGCTGAGTCTACTTTGAGCCACCACGGTGCTTCTTGTCAATTACAGCAAAAGATTATTCATTACTCCATTCTTTTTCATGGACACTGCTTCAGAGTTGGACAAGGAGTTCTATATCAAACAAGTTGTATTGGGAGAATTTATAGATAAAGTTTTTTGGGTGAATTATTTTGCGTTTGTTCAAAATACAGTATACTCAAAGTAGATATTACATTTGCAGTTATGAATTGTAGACTTAAAAATACAGTTGTATTCATTGAAGAAAATAATCATGTAATTGATATCAAAGTCAAAGATAGTCTAAATTCTGATTGTTAAATATTCTTAATGAGTCACTTAGTAGCAGTTTCAGACTAGGATTCTGAAGTCTTATTCTGATGATGAATTTAACAGGCTTTTGGCAATCCATTCAAGAAGTATGAAGTTAAATAGCTGCAGAATTGGCTTTCAGGACTTCTTCAATATTTGTATTTTTCATCAAGCAACAATAAGCTTGAGGAATGGGTTTCTCGATGCTGAAGCAGAAAAAAGCACCAAAATAAATCGGAAACATTTTTCTTTGGATTGATTTACTCAACTGTAGTAATATTATCCACTTAGTATTCCATTCAGAATACATATAGATAAGTGGATTATTTTTATATGTCAACGGTTTACAGGCTGGTTCGGCCCAGTTCCGTGACCAGTGGGGCAGAGGGATTTTTGCAAAATCTGCGCCTCAGGAAAAAGGGAACAGGGGACCCCAAAATAATTAAAAACAGGGGCAACGATCTGAGGAGAAACAAACTAATTTACTAAATATAGTATCGGAATGCAAGATAGCACACTATAGTACAGTATAATTGGAATTGAAGCTAATAAATCAAATATAATGAGAGAATGTCCGAAAGGTGGATAGGCCTCACCACAACGCTGAGGTGAGATGCGCAGTCCAGTTGAGCAGCAGAGAGATGGGAAGAGAGCTCACGAAGAAGAGCAGACGAAAAAGAGCATCAGGTAACCTTGCCAGGAGTTCTATCTCCTCTCTGTGACTGCAGAGTCCCCTGGGGAATGTAGTTCTTCTCTTCTGGACAGGTACCCAGAACTTGAGCATTAATAGTTAAACTCCCAGTGCCCCACAGGATGTTATGATGTGAAATACCAAAAACCAAAAATCACAAAACCATGACATTATATAATCATATTATTCCTCAAATCTCAATGAAGTTTTACTTATGTGAGCAAATACATAGAGTTCATCAATATTTTTTGAATTTCATTCTTAAATTTTAGAGCAACGATTCAGAATGAGTATTACAAATTACTTGCAGAACTGTTCCTTTCTCAGTCAGGACAGATATAATTATTAAAAGAAAAGAAGAAGACATCAGAAAAATGATACTTCTTTCCTGCTTTTATTAATTTTTACTGTTGTCAGCAATGACATCTTAATGTTCTTGGAAATTTAAATGAAATTTAAATGAAAACAAAATCTTAAGAATTATTTCATATTAAGCAAGTGTCTCTCTATGGGGTGTAGGTACTACGTGGGGAAAAGAAAAGCTCCAAAGATAAAGAGGTCCACTGAAGCATAGCACCTTAATTATTGCTGAATTTTAATGGTGACACTAACAATGCTGCTTAGTATTAGTATAATGCTAGCTTCCCAATTCGTAATTGCATAGTCAGACCACAGTCCATACTGAGAGCACCTGTGTATTTACTCTATAAAATACAAAATAAGTATTAAAAAAAAAAAGGGGGGGGGGGGGGGAGGGGGGGGGAAGAAATAAGCATTGTGATAGTAAAGGATTTTCTTCTTGTAACTGAGAAGCAAAATTACTGAGCAATCATATGAGTACTCTCATTTTTGTGTGTCTGTGTGTGTGCAATCCACATTTGTCTCTGCAGCAGCTTTGATTTCACTCCCATACCTTTAGATGTCTGGGAAATCAATTAAGGCAAATAATGATGGAACCATGTCTCTGAAACAGTTAGGAGACCATCAGTGGCACTTTAAGCTTATTTTTCCTCTTCAGGAAGGCATTACATGGTCTGAGGATTATGGTCTCTAAAGGGCAAAGCAAGGGTAGGATTCATATTGAGGTTTTGATTGGCTCTTGTTACTGAAGTCACATGCTATACTGAATAGAACAGATTTCCTGTCTCCCCCCAAAGCCATCTGCTGGGAGGAATAGCCCATTTTATTTTAGTTCACAAGTTAGAGATTTATTAGTGTCCTGCTTCATGACCCTAAAGATACACTTGTATATCCTCTAATTAGTTGTTTGTTGTCACTGCCCTATGTGTCATGCAATATAGATAAAAGAGATTTTTTGAGCAATAAACAAGTGCGCTGGCTTGAGAGGCACCTACTTTTCCTGGTTATGCTACTCTATTTGCAATAAAGAGCTTTTGCCCTGATTACCATACATTTGGTCTGTCAAACACAAAAGTCTTTTCCAGTGTTTTTATGTCTTTCCCACTGGTTAATGAATGGATGACATTTGAAGTGGCTGTCTAATATGCTGTTGAACGCACTAGTAATTGGCTTTTAGCTTATATTTACAAATGGACATATATTTTGAATGCCCTCTTCAAGTGAAATAAAACAGTGGCAGATATGGCTTAAGACAAAAATAATACTGGAATGCCTTTAGGTGCACTACGTGAACCATGATGGTATCCTACCAAAATTGCAGCCAAATTTAAATGTAACTTTTTTTGTATTCATTTCTTTCCTGCTAAGATTTCACAATTTCTTTATTGCAGAACAAAGTAGCTACAGATATCTCAAACACGAATGGGAAAATTTAATAGTATATTCTGATGTGTATGAATCAGAACAGATGAATAAAAGAGCTAGGTAGGGCCTTTCCATCCAAGGTACATCTCAACACCTCAGCCAGGAGCATGGCAGATGGAGGACAGCAAAAGAGCATGCCCAAACGTTCAGTAGAACCTTGGGATGTAGACCAGTAAAGGACAGTGCAGCTCAGGATCGTGCCCAGTAAGCAAAGGCAGTGTCAGACAAAACCCTGGTATAAAGAAAGATAAACTATGAAAAATATTGTATTGTTTGCAGGTAGAGCCCGAATAATGCTGTGTTTCTGGGAGTCTACAACCTCCACTGTCTTTTGAAAGCAGCAGGTGGCATGCTGCAGCCTATAAGGAGGTGCTTAGTATCGAGGAGGTGCTAATTGCTGTGACCACACAGAGGGTTTTACTGCCAGATCCTGTCATTAAAATGCGTGCTTAAGCCAATGTTCTGTTGTGAAAACAGGCTGTGTTGGATAAGGAAGCATTCAGCTGGAGGCAGTTAGTGTGGGATTTCTTTGGAACTGGTCTTGTGACCACTCAATAATTAGTAGTTCTGTAACCATTTTGTATAATAATGATAATGATTTTGATGCAGCCCCATATCCCAGGCTATATAAGAAGAAACTGTGGCCAGCAAAGTGAGAGAGGTGCCCCTCTGTTCTTCGCTGGTGAGAGCTCACCTGGAGTACTGCATCTAGATGTGGAATCCTCAGTATAGGAGAAACATGGACTTGTTGGAGCATGTCCACAGGAGGGCCATGAAAATGATCTAAGGGTTGGAACACTTCCGGATAGGCTGAGAGATCTGGGGCTGTTCAGCCTGGAGAAGAGAAGGCTCTGGAGAGACCTAGTAGTGGCCTTCCAGTATTTAAGGGCGGGCTGTAAGAAAGAAGGGGACAGACTCTTTAGCAGGGTCTGCTGTGATAGGACAAGAGGAAGTGGTTTCAAACTAAAAGAGGGGAGACTTAGACTGGATATAATGAAAAAGTTTTTTATGACAAAGGCAGTGATGCACTGGCACAGGTTGCCCAGAGATGTGGTGGGTGTCATTCCTGGAGACACTCAAGGTCAGGCTGGACAGGTCTTTGAGCACCTGATGTAGCTGTAGTTATCTCTGTTCATTGCAAGGGAGGTGTATCAGATGACCTCCAGAGTCCCTTCCAACTCAATTCTATGATTCTGTGAAATGTGTGGATATTAAATGGTCAAGCAACATCAGCAACAAGAGTAAAGGACTGAAATTTCACAGGAAAATTCAAGGAAAAGGTGAGCAACGAGACTGAATTAATTGAAATGGGAAAATAATGCAAAATGCAAGGAGATGCTTTCAGAGCAAACAGCAAACAGCAAATTTTTCTATAACAAAGCAGGACCATGCATTTAAAATGAGAAATATATATAGTTAGCCATTTTTAGATTTTAAGTCAATAATGTGATTTAAACATGGGAAAAGCAAATGTTATCCCAGAGTCCTTGAAGTGTTTTCATCAGGAAGACAGGGTTGCAGGGCAGCTAGCAGACTACTTCGATATGCTTGTGTGCAGGTCCAGTCTTAGGGAAAGGAAGGGCATGGGGACAGCTGCAGGGAAAAGGGAATGGAGGAAACATGAATTTAACTTGTGAGAAGAGACTAAGCAGGAAGGTGTTTTCTAGCTTGGTGAAATGAATGCAGAGAGAAGACGTGGATTCTCTCAAGAAATACATCAGTAATTGAGCAGTACACAGGAAGGAGCTGGACTTGTTAGCACATGGTAGAAGCTTTTTCAGTGCTTATATTTTTCTCATGAGCCTGTGAATGATGTGCTTGCTTGTGCTAGAACAAGTCATTTTCCTGGAGGACTGAAAATCCTAGTTGAATTGTGTTTGAAAAGTGGCACAGGGTGGTTTTGGTATGAAATCAGTGATGAGATATAGCTGTTGCTTTTGGCTCTGCTAATATGCCAGGAATGAGGTCTGTTTTCAGAGTTGTCAGAGAAATCTCATAGACTGCCAAAGTGAGAAGTAGATTATGGTCTACCCAGCAAGCAACTTAGGTACTTAGGCAGAAGTGAGTTTCAGTGCAACTCTCCTAATGTGTGAAGTGCAAGCAGTACAAACTCTATATAGCACACAGACGGGCTTTGGCAATCCTCAGCACTGGTGATGGGAAAACTGGGGCACAGAACTTTTTTCTGAGAAATTTCCTCAATTTCATATACAGCTTCCATTCCTAAGTGTTGCACACATAAATGCTCACACATTCACCTACCTAGTATGTCTGGAACAGCAGAACTGATCGTGCTGAGGACATTTGTGATTGTGCTACCTGTTCCCAGGCAAACTTGGTGTGCTTCAGACACTCACATTTGCTTGTTTTTAGCTCACTCAGATGGACACTTAAGTCAGGGATGAAAGAAGAGGAAGGTGAAATTCAAATACAAAGTGATAAGAACCTGCTAATCAAACATTTATAAATTGCAAAATGGGGTGTGTTTGAGAAATGTTCATATGGGAACCCTTCTCCCATCCTTACAATGAGATTTGTGTTCATTTAGTCACTATACCCCCTAACCTTAATAGAAAACAAATTTATGCCTCACTGTATAGTTCTTCATGATTTATTATAAATTGCTGCTATATGAGATGTGTTTTTAAAATCTCCAGTGATGAAAATGGTGTAGGTGTACTGTGAAGCAGGTACCTACTGGATCTGGGCATTTTAATGTTTGAAAGCATAACCCAGCTAGCAGCTTAAATGCTTTATTTCTTTCTCATGGAGGAGATATTTAGGGCCCATATTTTCAACAGATAGTTTACTATCATCTCTTGAGTGTGTTGGCCATAGTGCAAACCGGGTGCTGCACTGTGACTATTACAGCCATGGAAATGTTGGAGAAACAGCTTCCTAAATCACTGAGGTTATACTCATCTGTACTTACTTCAGTAGTGCCACTGGTAAGACATCATGGGTAGGTTCATCTGCACAATCAAGACCCTACAAAGAAACTCAAGAGAGAAGGTTATCTGAGAATCATAGAATGGCTTGCGTTGGTAAGGGACTTCAGAGATCATTTGATTCCACACCCACTGCTGTAGGCAGGGTTGCAAACACTAAATCAGGCACTAGATCAGGCTGCCCAGGGCCCCATCCAACCTGGCCTTGAACACCTCTCGGTATGGGGCATTCACAGCTTCTCTGGGCAACCTGTTCCAGCACCCCATCACGATATCAGTGAAACATTTCCCTGACATCTAGTTTAAATCACCCTTTTAATTTAAAACCGTTGCCCATGTCCTATTATTACGTAAGGGTGATTTCCCTCCTGCAAAATAGTAAGCATTAGCTTTAAACTACTTGCAAGGAAAGGAAAAAGGAGATGTTGAGCACAGCACTGTCATTTCAACCATATGGAAAGAGACAGAAGGCCTAGCATATAAAGTCCTCAGAGAGCTACGTTTTGCACCCTGAATATTTGAAACAAGGCTATAGATATTGTATCAGAAGCAGCTATGCCTATTTTCTCTTATAATTCACATATCACAAGACAATGTCTTTTAATCTTGTGATTCTGATTTCAAATATTATATTTTTTTAAGCAAATAATTTAGTGGCTGTCAGCAAGTAGAGATTACTATCTTGAGGAATGCAACCATGCTACATGACTGTATGTTATACTGAAACTAAACACAGATTCAGATTTACAGAATAAACAGAAAACTGGAGTGTTTTTGTTTGATTTTGTTCCCTATGAAATATATTAAAATGATGTACATTTTCAGTGCACGTTCATTAGCTGTCCTATGAAAAACAAGGCTTCTGAAAATGTAATCCCTTGTGTTTCATTGGAAGAGCTGTTGATCTAATTTCTAATTATAATGTTTTTTGAAATACAAACTGCTTGTATGTAGCCAGAGAAAAATTAAAGAAAAGAGAAAGTTATTAACAGATCTAATCACGGGAAGGGGATTTTTGCATTGAGGAAATGTTTCTTTCTGACATTTTTTTTGTGTGATTTTGATGATAAAACTTGAAGTCTAATTTAGTGAAAACTAAGCAAAATTAGCAAGATAATTTATATTTTGTGAAACAACCATTCTTCCAGGATGAACAAATTTTTCTAATTGTTTTGCAAACAATAATCAGAAAGAAGAAAAAATAATGGAACAATACATGTGATTTTATAGTCCACCAATGGCAAAATACAGCATCACAACAAATCCAAAGCTTACATCACAATCTGGAGTGATGTAATAACTTGCGGGGGACAAACAAAACTTTTCAAGCTCGAAGTGTCTATGAAATCATTGTACTCTTCAGGAAGATATCTTCAAAAAAAGGGTTTATCATTATGTCTTTGTCAGACTGTGTTATCCTCTCTCCTAGCTGAGGGAAAGTTTTAGATCAAACAGTTTCAGATACATTTTTAGAATGAAAACTTATTAAAGGTAACACTGCGTATAATGTCTGTTTACAGAGGAGACTTAAAATATGCATGGGTGCGAGTGTACAAATTATACTTCTTGAAGTTTTGCTGTAAAAACCCAATCTGATTTCCCCCATCTCTTTTCGTAATGCTCAGCACATTGCTAAATAAAGAGTAGTTTAACTATAGGCATTTGCTCGAAAGGAAAGAGTCTGAAGCATTCACACAATGGCGTTCTGTCCTTCAAACTGGAGCTGTGGGTATAACCTTGTGTTCTTTCACAGCTCTCTGTGACCTTGGGAAAATCATTCCTGTGCCTCAGTTTGTTTAACTGGGAAAAAAAGAAAAAAAGAAAAAGGAAAAAAAAAAAAAGTGGTGGTTTAGACATAAGTAGCATATAAAAAAAAATGAATGGCTTCTTTTTGAATTGACTGCAATCAATAAGGCCATATGAATGTATTTGAGATCCTATATATGCTTAGAAATATCAAGTCAGTGACTTGGTTAGTACCTCTTTGGCTGAAGAAGATTTGAAACAACAGTTAATTGCAGGTCATTTATAATTTTATTGCTTATATTTCTGTCCAAATGGGGCTTTCTCATTCAGCCAAGAGAGAAGCTAACCTGTTTTCTTGTTGATGGAGGTGGGTCCTATGAGGCAAACAGCATTTTAGTGGTCACTTCTTCCTCTTAAATTATGAGAACTTGATTGTTGCCGGAACATTCTGGATGAAGAAACCAATGAAACCTTGATTGCCCTCAGCCTAGAAGAAACTCTAGCACATTTTTAACTGGAGTGGCACTCTGATTTCTAAGAAAGCTCTCAAGCCACCTTGGCTGAACTACATGAGCTGTTGTTTCAAGAAAAAGGCAGAACCGCAGTGCTGAGTGGGGAGGGTTAAGAGAAGGCACTCACACTTTATTTCAGCTCTGTCTTCCAACTGGTTTTATTTGCATGTAGATACTTTATAAATAAAACGTTGCATAAATAAAATCTGTTTTCCCTCAGAACAGCCCTACGTAAGGGTGAGATTGACATCAGATGCCTTGCTTTTCCTATTGGTTGTATAGGACTATAACCCAAACACAATAGGAACAAACAGATAAGAGAAGGACCTGAAAAAGATACAGACAGCAGCCAACTCAGAGCCTTAAAAGTAAATAAAGAAATTTACGGGGATAATTTAGGCTATACTTTCAAATATTTTTATTCTAGAATTCGGTTTTTTTTTTTTTTTTTTTTTTTTTTTTTGATTAAAAAATTTCCAAAGTAATTTTGGGGGGGGAAAAAAAAAAAAAAAAAAAAAAAGACATTATCACATTGGCCAAGTGTTTATAAATACAATTGTGCTGATAAGATAGCTTTCCTACACTGACAAGCCCTTGAAAGACTGGAACTTAAGCCTTTTGTGGTTTCAGGAAAACAAACTGGCTAGAATGTTAAAGAGAAGAATAGTTTTCCTTTCATTTTTATATACTCCTCTTCCAATCTTATGGGTATCTCTGAAGTTAAACAAGTTCAAGAGAATTATTAAGATTGCCAGAGTCCTTGCAGGAACTGGTTGACTGGATAATAATGTGACATAGTTATATATTTCATTAAAAAATCTACCAGTACTTTTCAGACTATACAAATCTTCTTTCTTTGCTCAGTCTGTTTATTACAGTGAAGATTGGGAATACTGCAGCAATAGTTCAGCAATTAAGGCAGGAAACTTGGGAGAAAGGAGGGTGAGAAGAATTTCCCTCAATCCTGTAGAAATCTGTCCTAAACATATGTTCAACCCACTTGGAATTAGGTCACTGTAACCTGAATAGAAAAGAGGTCATTCAGACTTATTGAACAATGTACTGGAGGCCAGAGATCCCCACTTCACAGTTGGCATACTTTACAAAAGGCCAGAGGTGGCAGCTGGATAACATCAAAAAGAAATAGGCAGCTGATGAATCTATATGGAATGGAAAAAAAGAATCAATTGACAAGAGGCAGTGAAAAATAATTCAATATATATATATTTTTAATTTAATTATCTAGATTTGTAATGTCTGATTTTTTCTCTAACATCAGTAAATGATGAAATGCAAGGATAGCTGATAAATGTATCAGGAAATATTCAAACAGTCTTTAAATTATTCAACTCTTATTAAGTCTTACTAGGACAAAGTACTGGTCAGACTTAGAACAAAATCAGCTGTCTCAGAAGTGGCTTTGACATATTTTAAATGCAGAGCCTAGTAATATTTTTTCTTCTTTTGCGCATCCTACTTCTAAGACTGAAATCTATAAAGCTGCTCAGTGAGAGATATGCCCTCACTGAGCAGCTTGAGGATCTTTGTTTGCAGTTATACCTCTGTGAAATTAAAGAATAGAAGAATTAGCAATTATAACTTCAAGATGTCTGTAAAATGGACCTGAGTTGTTAAGGTTCAGCTGTCTTGTTGCCTTGAGTTTCCTGCTAATGGTAACTGAATACATTGTGATGAGACTGTAATAACATTGCATGCCCAAGAGGAAACATGATGTAAAATTGAGAAAGAAAGGGGACTCATGGAAGTAAGTGTGTCCTAATAGAAGAACACTTCAAATATTGTAAATGTTAACATTAGAGGGTGTTAGATTTGAGTACTGAAAGAATGAAAGATCAGACCATAGTCAAGGGCCATCCTTATATGGTTCTACATTATTGCAGAGTATCAGATGTGGTACCTGAGTTTAGGAGAGGGGATAAAAATGATTGAGCAGTGATGGACTTGTTCATCTGAGATCAATACTATGAAAAGCTCTAAGTATAAATTTTAAATGGAAAGATAATTAAATGAGTAAGAATATGGATATGGGAGAAAATATATAGGGTTGAAAAAATAGATTGTGCTGTATTAACTCAGTCTCATTTCTCATAAAGTAATTGGTTTTCTAAAGAAAGAACAAAAATGTTGTAGAACTAATTCATCTGGATCAAAGTAATGCATTTGTTAAGGAGTCCCAAATAAACTGGGGAAAAGAATTCACTGTAACACTTGAATCTGAAAACAACTGGTTTAAGTGAAGAAACAGTATGTGATTCATAAAACCAATCTGGAGGCAGTTAGCAAAAAATGCATCAATAATCTATCTTTTTACTGGTCTCGTTTGGCCTTGAAGGCTTTCACCCCAAAACTTGCTTTTGACAAACTACATTTGGTTAACTTGTTAAATGGTTTTTAGAAAGCCCAAATAGAAAGGTGGACGAACCAGCAGGAATTTAACTTCAAGGCGCAGGCTCATTAATAGCACTGGGAAATGGTGATGATAAGATTTCTGGAAAAAAAGTCTTATTCCCCGAAGAGATTGTGAAACCAAAATAGTTTCATGCATTAGTGAATCACAGGTTGAATATATCGCAGTCAGTCACAATCATATCACATTACATCAATTGCAATCGTACTGATTTGGTACAGCTGTGACAAATGTGTACCAGGAAAAGTATTCCCAGTAAACGTTAGTGAGTATTAGTTCATCACAGCTCTTCTAGGATACAGCGTCTTTCACAGTTTGGTTTATCCTCATTCAAGGAGGTTGTAGTCAAGCTGCAGGAAGTAAAGAGTGGCCTACTAGAGATGAGAAAATAGAAGGGCATTCCCTGAGAGAAGACTGATATCATGATTGAAACATGCTCACAAAAGCATTCTGTATGACCATGCAAAGATGAAGTCAAGAACAGCAGCAGTAAAGTCAGTGACTTGGCATGCAGCAAGATCAATAAAGGCACTAGACTTATTCAGTCTCTCAAATCCTCCTTGGTGTTGGTGGTTAATAAAACAGCCTCCCTTACTTGCATAGATCCCAGGAGCACTGGATGGCATCTAAAATGTTTAATGTAAATAACTGGAAAAAGTTAGTTGTTTCCTCTTCTCTACTTAATATATGGGAAAAGAAATACAGAAAATTCTTTGTCTGATTTGATAGAGTGGATATTTGATATTTACTTGTTAAAGGTTATAAATGAGACAGCTATTCTGAGCTAGCTGCTTTCTCTCTGGGATGGCAATGTCCTGCCTATTCCCTCAAGATTACATCTCTGCTGAAAAGTGCACCAAATTCTGTCTTCCACTGAGTGCTGGAGTACTGACAAGTCTCATCAGCTTAGATATGGGGGTGTTATCATGTTGGCATATGAAATATTTCTCTAATATGATTGTTCTTCAAAGCAGAGATAACTACAGTCACACTCTGCTATGAGAAGCCTTTGCTGATCAGTCTGATTTAGTAGTGAAGACAATGTATTGTTTTTCATACCTCTGGGTAATTAGAAGAAGCTGGCTGGGCGACCAACCAAGAGAATGTACGTTGAAGGTAGGATCCCTCTGAGTTTTTGAACTCAGAGGTCTCATTTGAAAGCTCTTTGAAATCAAGTTTGGTAGAAGAAGGTATCAGACAGGCTTAGGTGGATTTTGTCAAGTGTTTACATACATGGAGGAGCATTTGTGCATGTATCTTGGTGCTGCTCTCTTCATGGCTGGCTGGAACCACTTCTGGGAAACATGAAAGACTTATGTCAAGGCTGGTTCCAGTGAGAATCAGCCAGCTGAAATGAAATGAAAGAAGTGGGATCCCTTCCAGATCCTGACCAGTTCAGTTGTGTGATGAAGCTGGTGTAGCCACCCTGTGGCAATGGCTGTTTGTATACATTTAGAAACTCATGGGCCTTGGGTCACTCTTATTTCTGGGATGCTTAAATGTTCCCTGTGAACGACTCCTGCAGAACCAAAGCATGCAATTTGTAGCAAACTGCAAAGTTTAACTAGTACAAGGAAATGCTGTGCCAGATAGTGTAGAAATGAGATTAAGTATATCTAAAGCATCTGTTATATGACGTGTCTCAAGACCTTTTTCAGACTTTTTCAGCCTGACTTTACTAAAAAGCATTTATTAGCTTCAGTACTTTAGATAAATAAATAAATAAAGCCTATAAACAACCAAATTAATATCCATTTCATCTCTAACATGGTAAGAAATGTGCTACCATTTCTGGTTTTGTAATAGATTACTGTTTACTTTCTGTTCTTATATCTCTACTGTAGAGCCAGACTAGAGTCTTTTTGAAATATGTCCCTCCTTCTTGTGTTCCACTCTTCTTATTACTAAAAGTACTCATATAAATATTTTATAATATAATACTAGTTTCCCAAATGCTTTTATGCTTGGAACTGTAGTCTAAGAAGCTTGCACCATTTTAATACAGTAAGTTGAAAATTAAACTACTTTTTTCTAAATCATTGCCGAATATCTACCTTGTATAAACAGTTGCTACAAATCCATAACATTTATGTGCAAGTGAATGGTTAGAAACTATAAGAAAAAATGCATAGGCTTTCCTTAATTCTGCAACATACAGTGAAGGAAAAAGAGTTTATACTAATGATTTATTTAAAGAATTCTACTTTATCTACACAGATGATAAGAGGACATTTTATTCTGTCTAGAACATTATCTATGGTTTGAGAGTTTCTCTCGGTTTTGCTGTCTGTTCTTGAAAGTTTGGATTGATCTGAGATGAGATTTTAAATGAAAAAGGATATTATATGTGGCTTTACATAAAAAGGCGTAAAGTTAGTGGTTTCAAGTGCTTTAGATATAAGATCCCTAGAAAATCTATAGCACTCTGTAGGTTTGTTATAAATGGGAGACATGGTCAAAAGTTACCTCAGTGCTAGAAGAAAATGCAAGGGTATTTTAGGATATCTGGGCAAATAACTGGTTTAACATTGAGTGAATTTTTTTTTTTTTCCTGAAAATTTTGCAGATGAGTGCCACTACATTTAAGTTAGATAAGCAGTCCTTGTTTATGAACCCCAGCACATGGAGTATTACACTTCTGAACATTTAATTTACAGTATTGTATGGTTTTTTTTTTTTTTGTTTGTTTGTTTTTTAAATCACATACTCTACCACTTCTAATTACTAATTAGAGGAGTAATGTAGGGTCCTACTCTAATAGCCATCTGCATTATTGCCTTTAAATGCATGGATGATCTTGAAAGTCTTTTAAAATGCCCTTGTCTGGCTTGTTTAGTGATTTATTACAGACATTTTACTAGACAGGGTTTGGCCCTTGCCTTCCTTATCCAGTCTATACTATTTTACTCTTTGGCTTCTCATAATTTTTTTCTCTTTTGAAAGCAGAGTACCCACTCTGTGCTGAATCCAGATGCTGTCCTGCAAAAGGACACAGAAAATAAAAAATCTTCACAGATGATTCTGTTCTGTAGGAATCCACTGTTAAACCATGATTTCTACATTTGTTTGCTTTGCTTGCAAAATAACTGTAACTTTGGAGTGGTGGCGTTAGTCAGAACTTACAAATCTCACTTGTAAGTCCAGTTATTCTACAGTGTCTAGAGGAAGCTGTGATTTGGTCTCTGTTCATATTATCCACGTTCTCACAGTCTGAGCACTGATTGTTTGAGCTCTGTCTCCTCATTGACACAGCTTTCCTGATAATCAGCAGTCCTTACATTTTACCTGACCAGCACATCCTCAAATCCCATGAAAAGGTATCAAATGTCATCTCCTACATTTTATTTTTTTTAGCGAATCTCAGCTGAAAACTTATGGACGTTGTGCCTTGGTATAAATCCACAGACTCTGTTATATGTTTATCCCACGGTGCTGTTGAGGATGTACGAAACGTGAAGTCTCAGCACATACAACGAATGCACTAACATGCACAGGTGGGAGGTTATCTTTCCTGTACTTTCATATATTCAAAAATACCCTGAGAACACAGGCTGCACCATTCTCTGTAGAAGACTCTGATCCGAGCTGGAGTATTACCACAGGTACATGCAATTGTGGTAAAATACACATCACTACAAAAACAAGGGCTTAATTATGTTTCAAGCGGAAAGGAGTTAAGGGGCAATTATTTATTAGCCTTGAGTTGGGAAGAAAATTGTTTGAGGACCCAGTTTTATTCTTCAAGAACTTAGCTCCAGCTTAATTTGATTGATTTCCTCAACTGACCAAGAGTTATTGAAGTTATTTTTATTTGAATGCTGTACTCAGCATATAGATTCCAATGTAAAAAGTAAATGTGTGTAATGGGCTTTTACTTTTGAAAATGCTCTCTTGGAATGATAGAAATCCTTTCCTTTTCTTGCAGTGCAAGCAGAAGATCCTTTTTTTTTTTTTTTTTTTTTTTTTTTTTGCTCCCTCTTTTTATGCAATAAATATCTGTTGCTCTAATTGTTTCTTGCACCCTCAGAATTTAGAGAAAAATTCCCTTTGACTTTTTATGTAGTATATGGAACAGACATCTCTGCAAGATATCTTTTGGTTTCAGTATTCTTAAGTTTAAAGTACTGTTGGAATTGCCAAATAAGAGCAGACAATTAAAATGCTTTGTGTATTGATGTGAAGGTGGAGCTTCAGACTCTGGGCATTCATGGTGACGAGGTCAGCTTCCCACTCTCTTTGCTCTTCTCTTCCCGGTCATCCTGTTTTCATCCTCTTTTATCTTTATTCTGATTTCCAACCACTCTTCTCTCTGTCCTCTTCTATATAATGTTATTTTGAAGGTAAACATAAACATGCTAACAGTTGAAGAAGGTATCAGCCCACCGGGGCCTTTGTGCTTAGCAGAGTTTCTGATGGATAGGATCATTGTAAGGCTTTCTAGACTCTGTGGAACAAGGCGCCCAATTACTGTATCTTTGGTGTCGATGCTGCAACACAAAGAAATAAGAAAACATTGAAATAAATGAAAAGGAAAGAAAATTAAATGGGTGTTTTTGGTATCAGAATACAAAATACAGTGTTTGGGAGAGAGAACTTGGAAAGAATGCTTCATGTGGAGCAATGTTTCCTCACCCAGCATTCTTCTCTGTATCTAGCAGCTGGAGTTTACAGCAGCTGCGTTCTTCTTGTTCCCTTGCTGGGAAGGATGGGAGAGCTGGGAGATCTAAGTAATTGCTTCTGGTCACGTTTCCAGTTTTGGATCCAACAGCTGGTTCTCACAGTGTGTGTCCTCAAGCAAGTCTTTCCTGCTGTGCCCCATCTGCAGCTTCATGATGCTCCCTGCCAAATTCACAGCCACTTGGAATGACTCATCCATTCTTTCTGCTCCTGGAACCCCTTTTTTCTTCCTCAGTGCAGCTCATTGGGTCCTCACACTAACTTACAGCTCAAAAGGCTTTCTGGTTCATCTTTCTGTTCATTACCTTCGCTCCATTTCTTCACATTCCTTTCTTGTGCCCATTTATTTACTGCTGTTTCCTAGACTACACACTAGTTAGCCAGTCACTTTTGGCTGTGTGAGCTCTGTAGATTACTGCTTGTTCTTCGTTTCCCTACACAGAGTGGTGCTCTACTTCTTTAGGACATTTTATGCCACCTTGGCTGCAGAGGGAATAAGAGTAATTGATGCAGGAAATGATTTTGAAAGACACAAATGGTAGCCAGATATCTGATTCTTGATGACTCTTAATGGCAGCTAGGTGACTGATTGGTGTTTACATCTTTGAACATCTCCCCCACACTTTTTAGATTGTAGAACTCTTTCAAGAATCAGTGAGACTCACAATTAGAGTTTCCTTTAACTTCTCAGGGTGAACTTTCTCTAGGGTGAGCCAATAAACGCTCTACTCTGCTGTTGCTTCCTTTCTTCCCTGGCTCAAATCCAGAAATCATCTGGCTTGGTCAATATATATCCACATACAAAAATAATCAAACTGGATTATGATTTTCAAATTTGAAGAAAAGATACATTCATCTTCAGGGATGCTAGTTCATGTTTCATCTACTCTTCAGTTATCACTTAGTATGCTTCATATAAATTACCATTTCAGGAGAAAAAGAACAGTAGTCATTTATAATTACTGCTGCATACCTGTGTTAGTAAATGTACTTATCTAAGTAAAGTTGATGTAAATGTTAGTGGAAGCATTCTAGATAGGGAAGAAATCACTGAAAATACCAGAAATCAATTTGCAGCCTGTTTGCATTTGTCTTGTTTTTTTTTTTTTTTTTAATTCCATGTATTAACTCCTAGTAGTTACTGGAGCCACTTTATGTTCCAACTCATTTTCTGCTTATCATAGTAGGAGAACCACTAGAGGAAGATAATTTGCAGAGATAGAAACAAGGAATTTAAAATGAGAAGTTGCTCTCATTTGAATCCAGAGACACTTTGATGAGAAAATAAAAGGACAAAAATTGGTTTCTTTTTTGGAAGTGCACTCATCTCTCTAGCTCTCCAGAAAAATCTACTAACACTGTGTAATTCTAGGCACAGTAGAAAGTCTGGATAAGAAGCTCCTGTCAGAGGGGTACAGAAGTACAATAGTAGAGGTGCATTGTCTTGCATATTCAGAGACTAAATGACTCCACGTACACAAACCACTATTCCTCTCTGCCTGGAGAAGAGGTGGCTCAAGGAAGAGCTTATTGCTTTCTACAGCTACCTGAAAGGAGATTGTGGCGAGGTGGGTGTTGGCCCCTTTTCCTGTGTAACTAGTAATGGGACATGAGTGAATGGCCTCAAGTTGTGCCAGGGGAGATTCATGTTATACATTAGGAAAAATTTCTTCTCCAGAAGGGTGATCAGGTGCTGGAATAGACTGCCCACTGAGATGATGGAGTCACCATCCCTGGAGGAGTTCAAGAAATGTTTAATGTTGTACTGAGGGACATGGCTTAGTGGGGAAATATTGTTGGTAGGTGGATAGATAGACTGGATTATCTTGGAGGTCTTTTCCAACCTTGGTGATTCTATGATTCTTTGAGCTTCACAGTTTCTCTGCAGCCTTGATAGGGAGGCTGCTTCCTCTTCAAATGCACAGTCCCCATCTTCAATATATTACATAAATCTTTTCTTTAAATTATAATCATATTATTTATTCTCCATCTTGGCTTCTGAGTAAGGTATTTCAAACCTGGCAAGTGTGAAAACAACCAGAATGCCTTGGAATCACAGTAGGGACCTCAAGGAATGGGCAGTCAAGGCTTAGTAGCTAATTCCAGAACACTCGTTCCCCCCTAAAGGTGGAACACAGGGGAGAGAAAAGATTCAGTATTAGATGCTCACCAGTGTGCTACACTAAATTAGGAAATCTAGGTTTCTAGCGTAGGAACTCTTCATTCAATACTGTTTCTACCTTGCTGCTGTGAGCAGCTTAAAATTCCTATTTTAGCAATAAATCCCTTTGCATTTATGAAAAGAGTAATGTTTCTGAATAGCCACATTACAATTAAGCCAACACTGTTTGCTATAATTGGCAAGAAGTTCATTTACACTGAGATTCCTTTAAGACTTCTTTGTGTTAGCAGAGTGCTGTGAAGTACAATTAAACTTCATTAATGCTCACCTTAAAATTCTTGTAATACCACACCAGTAGAAACGCATTGCTGTGAAAATCAGAATCTAGTTAAAATACTCAATGGTTTCAATTCCTACTTGCAATATGACCAATCTCCTCAACTCCTCTTTGTCCGTAAGGCTTCCTTTTAGGAGGACAGTGGTATCAAAGCTGTTACTGTTAATGAAAGTCAGGCGCACCATCCATATGTCTAGTTTCACATTTCTGAATTAAATAGAATAGCAATGAAGCACCATTTCAATTAAATCAGTTCTGATTCTTTAGCCTGTGTGCAGGCATGTGGGCAGAGGCCTGATCTTCTAGGAGTTCCATGCTCAGGCTCCTCAGGGATCCTCATTGTCATGGCCAAGTCAGGCTGAGCATGAGGGTCATTAAAATAGGGCTGCCTGATGAAGTCTGCAAAACAACTGATTTTCTTGGGATAGCCTTACTCTGTTCATTCACACTGCTGATTCTCACAGCAAGGAGCCTTCTTCCTAGATATTTGGTGTAAGAAAAATTGTAAAATAGTCATAAGAAATTATTTAATTTTCTACATTTTTGACTAAGTGTAGAAAGCCACCATTCAGAAATATTACATGTCTCCCTGGACAGGACCAGTTCTTCCTCTTAAGTGGCTGCTGATAAATGTTTATCGAACTTATTCTTCAAGGACCAATGGACACTGCACAAACTCCCCGACAATCTATTTGTTTCAGAAGTTCATTATTTCTACTTTTAAGATGATTAATTTGACTCTCCCTTGCTGAAGTCTAAGATCTTTACTCATCTTCTATCTTGATTGAAAACGAATTATTGTTTTTCTCTCTGTGCTCGAATTCTAGCATGCCTGCCATCAGTTTGCTCATCTCTGATTTGAATAGGTTGAGCTCATTTAGTGTTTCCCATAGGCCAAAAAATCTCTAAGCCCAAAATATCTCTAAGCCAGAGATCGTACAGTACCCCTGTCAGCTGCGGCCTGGCAATATCTTCTCTCAAAATAAGGTGACACAAACTGGTAGAGACCTCATGCATGTCTAAGAGAGGCAATTATTGCTCCACCATTTTATTTTGCCATGAGCCTGCATTTCACTGAGGTAGTGTATGCCTGGGGAGTTGTAGGTCTAGATTTTCAGCCTCTACTCTACAGTTTTGTATTCCTCTCCCCCCACTTGACAGATAAGAAATTTTATTGTGTTGATGGTATGCCTAAGCAGTGTCAGAAGTCTTCAAATACTTAAACTCCTTTTCAAATTCCCCCCAAAAAGAGAAAAAGACAAACAAGCTAGAGCAACCTCCTTTATGCTTTTGCTATGTTTTCCTCTTGCCTGGAGAAGTAGCTGTCCACTGAGGTGGATTTGCTTTTACCTCAGTAAAAGAATCAGATGATGTAAGTTGATACAGTTTTTTATCAACTCCTACCTTTTCCTAAGGAAGAGGGCTTTGATTAACAAATGGATTAAAGCAGTCTTCATGATCCATATTTACAGGGCTTGGGTCAGCAGTGCAGTGGTCACAGTGTAAGATGGATATATCCATTTGCTACTAGCTTTCCTTGGGCAGAATTATCAGGACTGCCTTTGAACCTTGTTTTTGCCTTGTCATTTCCCTTCATAAGTAGTAGTAGCCCTCTCTAAATGACGATACCTACAAAGGCTGCAGTGCAGCAATATTCTGCTGAAATATCTCACTGCCTTTTGCCAAAATCTCATGGCCTTCTGAAAGAAATCTTATGAGGAAAGCAAAGAATAAAAATAAGAAAAAGAAAGGGAACTGGATCTCTACAAAGCTCTAGTGTCTCATGCTGCCGATCCCTTTAACCTTCACAGGCTTGAATTACTTACAAGATTAAAAACAGGCTAGTGAGTGCCCTTCAGTTCCTCAGTATACTAATCATTTTATTTCCATGACAGCTATGCTTCCCATAGGCACTGTGAGTGTGACTGCTGCTCCTCACAAAATATGCCACTTTGTTAACCTGCCAGGCTTGCTAGCTACCACTGAGGTTCCAAATGTAAATCAGTGGGAACATCTGAAGTAGCAAATTCATTGGGTTTATGGACATCATTCATTATAAATCACATTCCTCCCTGAAAAGGCCCAATTGTGGTGGCCCAGCAGGGCTGTTAAAGTCCCCATTTTTGTGAGAAAACTATATTGTCCTTTATGATAGCACTCTGCCCTTCTCATTAATCTTGTTGCAGAGCTGCTGGGGAGGACAAACCTCCATGGAGCTGAGAGAGGAAAGGATTTGGATACCTGACATCTCATCATGTCTCTTCTCTTTGGCTTCTACTGCAGCAAATGAGCAGTGCTTTACGTTACTGCATTGTGCTCTTGTTTTATATCTGTCCAGCTGCACACAGTCACACAAATCAAAGACCAGATTTGTACTGCCTTTAGTGTTATGCAGGCAAACAGCTAACAAGTTGCCTACCTCAGCAAGTTTATGTTCTGAGGTGTAATAAGACACAGCAAATGTGGGGACAATAAGGGGATGGGAGTGTAAATTAACGCAGCTACAAAAGCTTACAGAAGCAGAACAATTTTCATTTAAATTCTTGTATTTATGTCTCTGCACTGGTTGATTTGTCCTAATCAAAATTAGGAATATCCTGTGTTGTAAACTACAAACACAAACAAAAATAGTCTGCTTCTGTGGAAAGCAGCTCTGCAAAGCTGCTGCAAAGTCAAAGCAAACACAAATTAGGAGAGAAAAACAGATGATGCCAGAAGTGGCTTTCCCAGTAACACACATTTTATTAGAGCTTTATAAAAAAGCCCAGACCTCATTTCTAAACAAGTCTGTGCCTCTATCTCCCAAAGGGGAATAATGCCTTTGAGCAGAAGTTGACCGTGATTGTCAGTAGTTTACTTTGTTAATGTAGAATTGTATGAGAATCTGACAAATAAGATACTGTATTTATTCTTGTTTGTTTGTTTGTTTGTTTTTCTCTTCCTTGAGTTCCCCTTTTGTACTTAAATCAAAAGTTTAAATTTATTTTTATTTTCATTTCCCTAAGTATTAGCAAGGCAGTTGATATCAGTCACATCAACTCTTCACCCTCTGGGCACCAAAATCTAAGAGAAAAGTGAAGAAGAATGACATTAGAACTGTTAATCAAATTACTCATCTTTCCCACCTTCCCTCTCTCCTTTACTTTTATTTTCTCCTATGGAAAGAACAAGTATATTTTCTTTTTGTAACCACTGATGTGTTTCTTTGAAAAAGAAATCCAGCAAAACTCAGCAAAAGCAAAGTAGTATAAAGCAAGAGCAGACTTAGTGAATGATGAGTTGGTGGTTCTGTGTCTGTGCTTTCTTCTGGTACCAACCAAATGTTTAATCTTTGCTGTTTGGCATTCCATAGCAGTGGCTCATTGCTCTCTGCAAATTGCTTACTTTAACATCTGGGAGGTATATGAGAAAGAGGTTTGGCGCTGGGAACACCTGAGGATATGATATAGATTGGAGGTTGAAAAGATGACTTTTTATATGGTCTCTAAAGATCTTCTCCAGGTCTGCTTTGTCTGGTGGAGGAAGAGGTAGACATCAAGACAGCAAGAATGAGGGAGGGGGAGCATTGGGCTCAGGGATTCATGCGTTACCTCTCAAGTGAAGTCCCAGTCCCTGAGGGATAAGGAATTTGGGAGTCCTGAAAATGGACAGAAAACCCAATGGCTACATTGCCAAATGAAATTAATGACTTTTTAATAAAAATAATATTCATTTTGCAAGTACCTTAGGCTCTTTTATTTAGGTTCTTTAAAAAAATCTTCCCCCAACTCAGTACAGGCACAGCAAGCAATTAAGGTATCCCAGAGTACTTCTGAATCTCAGTGATCCTGAATAATGAATTGTTTATTCTGCAGTTAAAAAGAATTTAAGACCACATGGTCTGGTGCTGTAAAACTAGCTTGTTTTTGCTCGTTAGAAATTCTTATAAAAGTTTTCTTTTTTAATGGAAAAATGTAGCCTTTTGAACAGTACTTTTTGATTGGAAAAAATCATCTGAATTTTCGAGAAATTATGTTTCTGACTAGGGGAAAATATTTCAAAGATAAATCTTTGGGATTATTCTAGTCTATTTGAAATTCTTTTATTTTAAATCTTCAATGTGTACTCCAGAAAAAAAATATTCCTAAATTCAGTAATTTTCCGAGTTTCATGAATTCCATTTTAAAATCAGCCATCATTATTTTCTTTCTTCTATAAAGTTTAACTCTGTTTCTAAACTGTGTAATATAATTGACATTTAAGCAACACTTCTGCTGATCTCACATATTGAGAACATCAATGTATTAAACAATCTTCCTTTAGTTATTTTCTTTGTCACTTACTGAACCTGGGTGACGTTTGTGACGGAAATACTATTCCTAGGTATAATGCTGCTCCAAGATAATACAAAGATAAACTCGTTCTAAATAATGACCTATGAATATTTCATTGTTCACTCTTGCTTCCAACAGTACAAAACATTATGTAGCACAAAAGGATGATGCATTGGAATTAGAAAAAAAGATTTCCTTAATTTCTCTGGGCATTAGTCTGCTATACATAAAGAAAACAGTCTCACTTTTTAGCTGAAGTGTGAATACAAGGTGTATGGCAAGATGCTGTGTTCCTGTGTCTTAACAGAACATTTATACTGAATCATTCAGGGCCACTTTTAAAAAATTTTTGTCAACAGGGCACTAACAAGGAATAGGAATTTTATAAGCTATCCTACTCCAACCAATTACATACAGCAGGTTTAGCATAAATTATGAGATATATTGGAGAGTGGAAGTTTACGTTTCCATTAAATGTTTAAAAGGGTTCACTTGTCCAAGCTGATCTGTCTTTGAAATTGTCTGAATTATAGAAATATACTCAGAACAGGGATCAATTATTAGTAACTGTCTTGAAAAATTAAAACAAAACTGAAATCATAACTGTACTTCTGGCTACAGAGAAGTCCTTCAGGTGCAACTTGCTGTTATAGTTACAGCGATCTTCTTTTCAGTCTCTTGATAATTTGCATTTCTCCTTGAAAGTCTCAAATTCCAGAGTCATGTCATTAACTCCATAGTCTTCGTGGATGAGGAGTAAATTTCTATTCCTCGAGTTGGAGACTGTATATCAAATAAATGAAGGTGAAATTATAGACTGAAAAATACTTAATCTACATCCTAATATATAGCATTTCATACATTTCAGAATAATATGCAATATTATTTTGAATATTACATTAGGACTCTCATGGTCTCTCTCTGTCATGGGTTCGGAATGGCAGATGGTACTTAGAACCTGTAAGATAGCATGGGCAACAACAGCCACGTTTAAAACAGGCATGACCAGCCTCTAGAAAGATGTGCTTGTTAGTTGTCCCTGTATAAATCACTAGTATTTTGCTGTAAAGCAAAGGATAAGGTTGAGTAGTTCTCTAATCCTTCAAGGGAAACACCAAATTAATACCTCAAACCATGAAGCCTCAAACTTAAATACTGAATTCCCTTTGCACTGAGAGCATATTTCAGTCCCTAAGCTCATGGGAATTTCGAGGTTAAATTGCCATAAATATTTATGGATATGAGTAATAAAGGTAGCCTATCAGATCTTAAATTTCATTCTTGTGGTGACTCCAAACGGATATTGCATTTGAAAACTGAAATTTGATAAAAACCTATTTTCTCCCGTCTTTTACCTGTCTTGTCTCTTTTGATTGTGAACTGTTTGCTGTTAGGACCGTCTTTTATTTAATAAGTAAATGTACAGTGCACAGCACAACAAAAGCTCTGACTTTTTTCTGGAGTCTCTGAACACCATTGCCATGCAAATAAATGAGTCCAGCTTCATTCATTTCTATTGTTAGGAAGTCTGGTTCTTCTTACTGTAGGAATTAATTAGTGATATTTCCATAAACTAAATAGACAGGAGTTTCTCTTGATCTAATTATATATGTATGTATGTATGCATGAATTCTAAGTACAGTATATATACATATATATTTGGAACAGGACCTGTGAGATCATTAGGTATTTTTTCTAACTGTCTGAGGAAAGATGGTAAAGGCAGTAGCACTGGATATATCCGGTGAAAAGAGTTCCAGGTTCTTAGGAGATTTCTGCTTGAGCTGAGTACTTTAGCCTCATACTGTCTGCTGAAAGCCAGCTCTGCCTGGGACCTAACATCAAACTAGAGAGAAGATGTGAATAGTCTTGCATCTTATAGTAGATTGCCCAATGGTAAATTCAGAGCTGACTCATACAGTTTCCTTAGTTGTATGACTTGGGCTGTTCCAGAGATGACTCAGTAGATTTGTGATACTTACAAGGAGAATGTATATAGTTTCCCTCAAAAAACACTGCTTCTCCTCTTTAGCTATTATCTCAACTTCCTGGTCTCAAACAAGTTAAATCCATCCTGGCACAAGAGTTATAAATTACTTTCCAAAAGTATATTCTCTGTGCATTCTGCCAGAGGTGCTGATGGTGCTGATTGGAATTGATTGACTACTGTCTCTACATACATGCAGTTATATGATACTAGCTTCTTCTGATGTCTGTTAGCTTGATGCTGAGCTATGATGTAAGATGATGGAAAAAAATATGGTATATTATTGCTGGAATGACAAATGATAATAAAGAATGTTGTATTTTTTGCAATGATCCAATAACACTTATCTATCTTTTCCCAAAATGGCTGGTAGCAAGTAAGGAGATCATAATGAGGTGTGAACTGGGGTGACATATCTCGAGGTTCCCGTATTAATATGTTTGATTTCAAAGCTCTTACAAGTTATTTGGTCCACTTGAGCAATTTGCATCTGAATTAAAATATTTGCTTCATTCTGCTGAGAGAGAAGGAATGAAGCATGAGCTCATGGCAGAACTCTAAGAATTGCAAGCAGTGTCTGGTCAAAGCTTTAGGCTTTACACTGACTTGAGATGCTAAGCCACATAAGTGCTCTCTTCATCAGATTTCCCATGTATGAGATGAAATTAATAATCTATTTCAAGGAGACACAGTCCACCAGTTTTACTAGTAAATGTAACTTTCTCCAATACTTGAGGATGCATTAAGCCACAAAACTGTCCACTAAACTAATAATTCTATCACGTTAGAAGGAAATTTATAAAGCTATAAAAAGTAAAGCTGGAAAAGATAACAAGAGGTCCTCCTGAGAATGGAGGATCTATTCAAACTCTTATTGACAGGTGTTATCCTAACCTATTCTTAAAATGTTGAGGGTACAGATACTGCTGTCTCCTTAAGCAGTTTGTTTAGTCATTTGCATATATTTCACATTCTTAAAGTTCTCCTAATCTAGAGACTTAACTCTTCTTTCCTGCAAGTTAAGCCTTTTCCTTCTCATCATGTGCAAAACCAAAAGAATTCATTTGTGTTTTGTGATGTCATGTATGGAGATTGCATGTGAAAAAAAAATCCACAACTTTAAAGCAGCCAGAGAAGACATAGAGGTGCTCTGGAATGTTTTAATGTAGTTTTGCTGTAGACAGCTGCTTTAATAGTAGTCTTGCTCAAATGTAAACTGATAATTTAGGACCAGTGCAAGAACTGCTAAAATCAGTAAGGATGTTTTAAACTAACTTTCCTTCAGCTTTACAGCTGAAAATAAATTAATTTTTCAAAGTAAAATGTGATTTAATCATCTCTCCTATCGTGAGAGTGTACCTGTGCCATTTCACTTAGGAATTATGTCTGGTGTTTTCTAGTTGCATTGTTAACAGAATTGTCCTTCCTTTTCATCAAAGGGAGAAGGAGATCTTCCATTGATTTTAAACAAGATCAATACTTTACTTTATTAATTCCCCTGAAATCAATAAGTCATTTCGAAATTAAAATGTTATTTATCGTGAAAATGTAGCCCTGGATGTAAATAGTAGGCCTGCTTTTCATGGCATTTGTGTTCCATGCAAGTGTAACTTTACTGATATTTTTCTTGATCTACAATGTAAAATGGGCAAGGACTGTAGTACTCTTTTTCCCCACTCTTGATAATCCCAAATACTGAATGCACCTTTCAAGGAAGAACAGAAAAATCAAATTCAAATGCCATAGATGTATTCTCTTTCTGATCATACTGACTTGAATCAAAACATTAATCTGTGACCAAGCAATATTTTCGCAGTTGTGTGAAATATCCACACAGTCAATTGACGTGTGTCCTCTTCTATCACAGGCAGAATTTCACTGTTGGAGAGTGAGACTACAAGTGAGCCTGAACAAATCAGTAGTAGCAGATGATCCAAGAGGAGGTGCTTTCTGCTGCCCCTCAACGGAATTACAAAATTTGCAAAGAGATAATGTTGCTCAAGATGATCTCAGTACAGCTCAGTCTCATGTGAGTGTTGCTGGTACTGCAGTGGTATACAGCAGTTGCTGGAAACCACAGCACTGTCAGTTCCCATTTCCCTGTGATACCTTGCAGAGTGTTCAAGGGATGCAATCAGTGGGTTGCACCGGAGATATTCTTGCCGGATAAGATGAGTGGACAGCGTTCTCTATACTGTGCTTCACAATTCCTTCCAGACTTTCTAGACCTCAGTTTTCTGCCAGTGCAGGTGATTGATCCTACCCTCTGATCTACTTCTCACTCAGGAATGACATACCTGTGGGACTGTATGAAACAAGTGAGTCTGTCACAACCTCCAAAACGAACCTACTGTAACATGAATGAGGAAGAGCAAGTATTTAGAAGCTCAGTAGCAAAAAATACATGTTTTTCAATAACTCAGTGTAAAAAATCATTGAAAACATTCTTGTATTCAAGTTAGAAGATCTCTTTCTGTCCTTCTCTCACACATGTACAAAGAAAATGAACTTCTTACCCCAAATTAACAGAATCTCTAAATCAAATTGCCAATGGCAGACTCAATTATCCACTTGAAGAAATGCGATGGGGAAAATGTGAGTTTAAAAAATTGTTATATATAAACAAAAAGACTTTCAGCCAGATGCCCTGGAGTAACAAATGCAAAACTGTGTAGAGGTCGCTCTCTGAAACCATCCTGCAGAAAGTACATGCTTAACTGCCATCTTTTGGGACCACAGTGTTTCTTGATAGCTCCAGCTGTATTATGAAGGGTCATTTCAAAAGACTTCTGCATTTGCAGGGCCCAGGGAGCAATCTTTATCAGTTTTGAGGAACAGCTCAACTGAATGCGTTCTGTCCTTTATCTCTGGGCTAAGATCTCTTTTCTGAACATTTTCAATAATCTGCCAAAAGGGATGAGAGGGTGAAAAGTGAGATGCATGGATCGGCATTTTGAGTAGGGTCCACAGAGAGGAATTTATGTAACCATACAAAGGAATGAACAAAGAGATGACGAAGACAATGATCCATAGGTGGGAACTGTCATTCTGGCACCTTTCCACTATTACAAATTTAGCTGTATGCTAAGCTCTCTACAATAGTAACTAGCTCAGCAATACATAAAAATCTGGACAGTGCCAAGGAGAACTAGAAGCTGAAAGGATTTTCAAGTTACAATGCTTTTCCCAAAGTTAAAGCTGTAACTCCTTTAAATTCCTTGCCCTATATCCAACTCGTGACAAGTTCTTTCTTAATAAATGTATAGGCTAAAGCTCTTGAGAATTTCAAAGTTTGCACCGGGATTGCCTGGTAATAAGTGGCTTCATGATAGCAGATGTCCATGCTAGCAAATTTTCTATTTCCATCCAATGTGGGCATGCTGAATCCCGATGCTGCTCTTTCTGTACTGCTTCCTCTTAGGTGCCACGCTCCCTGCTTGTACCTCAAAATGTCAACAATCATTTTTCAGACACTGCTTAGGAATAATAGTACCAAAGCCTCAGATTAGTTTCCAATACACCAATCCAGAAGGCAAGACAAACAAAGCAAGGAGTGAAATATTTGTTGAGGATCAGTGAACAACCACAGACACCTTCTAGGCATTTAGATCCAGATTCCCAGAAGGATTTAGAAGTGACTTCTATTAAAATAAATTTGGAGAAGGTACTTCATTAAAATTCAGTCTTTCAAAAGTAATCACTTCACAGCACTGATCACTGTTCTGACAAGTTTAGGCAAAGAAACTGTGGGAAGAAGAGAATTGTAGCTGTAGCTTTTGTTGGAGTGTTGCAGTGTTGTTTTTAGTGGAGAAGATTCTGTCACTGTCAGAGTGAAAAGGTTCTATCTTGATTAGTTTAATGCCTAATTCGATTCCATATCCATCCCCAGAAATTCAAAACATAAAGATCCATATTAGGTAATTTTTCACAGGCGTGAAAGGAAAGGGAGATACAGAAGGATAGATGTAATCAAAATATTAGCCAATTAGAATAATCAAATAATCCCCCCCCTTATTTATTTTTTTTTTTTCACAAGGCAAAGCACCTCAAACCACAGTTCTCAGATATCTCTATTGAGATGGTATACTTCCAGTGACACTGAATTTCCAGGATGCAAATTGTGCTAAGTACTCAGTATTTCCTTCATTGAGATCCTGAACTTTAAAAGGCCCCTTTGTTGCTTTTTGGCAAATGGCTAGGTGTGAATTCCTGGAGCTGCTGTGTACATTCTTCTTCATATGGTCTTCTGTATGAATAAAAAAAGATTGGAAAAATGTCATTTGTGAACAGGGATGTGGTTTTGGATTGGTAAGTCCCAGGTCATTTTCCCATTGCTATTGCAATACTAAGAATATGTGTAAGACTGAAAAAGCACTTTTCACGCATCAGACCCCAGATTATTATTAACTACCTTAAACTCTGCATATTGAAATGCAGAGTAGTTATCCATTTCTTGGGAGTCATCATAGGCAAGAGGTTCTCACATTTTCTCCTCTCCTGAATGTTAACTCTAGCAGAAGGACCAGATCTGAAAGACAGAGAATATCTTCTCTTCCTCTCATCCAGAGATAAAGCATTCACAAGATAAGAGGAGACAGCAGAACGTGTTCATCTTGTCAAATGACACTTTAACTGGAATACAACTTCTTAACTGCTGTGTTTGTACAAATTTAGCATATAGAGTGATACTGGAAAGTTTCTGAGATCCAGCATGTACAGCATATCTTTCTCCTCCCAGCTTGTTCTTGTGCGGTCTCTCAGCAATAAGAAGCAGAACAAATCTATTTCACCAGCATGGCTGGAGTCTTTAATTTACTATGCTGAAAGCTAGAGGTGACAGAAGGTATCATCAGCCTGCATTCATTCCATGTAAAGCAAGGTGAGTATCACCGTGTAAAAGATCATTAAATCATTGTCAAACAGACACTTGAAGAAGAGGAAAACAAACAAACAAGAAGGATCTATGGCATGGAGCCCTAATATTTGACAGGTAAATCTACTGCGATTGCTATGAGCATTTTTGCACAGATTTGTTCTTCTTTATGCTGTTATTATAGCCTAATTCATTTATAGTCTGTATTTCAAAAAATTAGCATGATTACATTGCTCTGTTTGCTGTCTCCCTCTTTACTGGCCTTGACAAAAACTCATGCTAATCAAATTAAGTGGAAGAGTATTTTAGACAAAACTTCAGAAAACAGTCAGTGAATACATGCAACGTATTCTTACCACATAGGTCTTTATTTCCTCAGGCAATTCTATAAGTATCAGCCTATTTATTTCTCATTAAGTCCAGTGTCACTTAAAGTGAATTGGATCCTTAATATTATTCCTTATGCTTATTTATGCTGACTACCACACTTTCACAGAAAGAAAAGATGCTTCTTTCCACTGGAGCTAAACATGACGAAGTTGAGTCAGGAGGAGATATTATACAAATGATCAGGAATTCATGTAGGGCTGCTCCTTGAAATAGTTCCCAGGCATCTAAATCTGATGTGTCTACATAGAGTTCTGTATAGCAAGTTGACATACCATGTTAATTGAAGTACATTGGCTGAGTAGTCCATTGTTGCAAGCCACTTTACATGATCATTTAGAAGAGAAAAATAAGACAAAAAGACAAATGCAGCAGGTCATCTAGACAAAACAGAGCAGTTATTATCAATTAAATGTTTAAAGTGGATGGCTCACCAAACTTTCATGGCAAAAACTACATGCCAGAGACATCCAAAGTACTGGTGGTTGAAGGGTAGCAAAGTTTTCTCTACAGCTTGAGAGCATATTTCTTTTATTTAGATCTATTTGAAAATACTGAAGTTATTGGATCAGAGCTCCACATCATAGATTACAACCAAAATTACCTGTATACATGACAACAAATGTATTTTCTTCCTAATGGACTCCAGTCTATGCTTGATGCAACCTTTCATAAGAGTCAGACAGAACAACATGTTGGCCTGACAAAAGGAGTTACAGACATTAAGAAGGAATGTGCCTGAAAATTAAGACTGTAATATCAGATGTTGTTTTTCCTGAGGACTGTTCCTATTGGAGATGTGTGATGGAAGATGCAGAGCTTGAATAAGCAGGGTGATGCAGAGACATGAAAGAGAAATACTGACTTGAGAAGGACAGACTAACCTTTGAACTGGATTCAGGCAAAAACTTAGTAAATTCTTGTGTACTAACCACACATGGACACATGGACATACTCAGAATATTGATACCTATGCCCATGTTCATAAAGATCTATAGTTACCTGTATCATTACTACCATATAACCATCCTCCAAATTAATAACTTGCTTTCTTGCAATTTCTCTGAAAAGATGCTCAAGATGCATTTCCTTAAGTAGGTTATGTGGTATCTATGTAGGTCTTCCCCTTTTCTCTGTTTCCTTCTTCAACACAATTTATCAGGCACTTTGGCTGTGGCAGAGTATTTGAGGAAGTTGGTCATCTTACAATTAGCTCATTTATTCAGAACAATATCTTGGTCTTTTGTTCATCCTTAATAAAATGCAATTATTATAGTATCTGTTCTTGTGATTAGTTCAGACTATGTTTATAGGCAAGGCACTGCAGATTTCTGGTGCTGCTGCTGTCCAATGAATTAAACCACATTCTTCTGCCAGATGTAATTACAGATCCATATCTTATTTCTCTCCCTTTTTTTTTTTTTTACATTTATTTTGTCTGTATTAGCCCAAACAGTTTTTAACTGTGATTTGTAATGGCAAGGTGTTGTCTGCTTTTAGAGAAAAATTATCTTCAGCAACAGTTCACCTGAACTGAACTGAACTGAAATCAAGCTTATTTGTGGTACATAATAATTCAAACATTATTGAATCTGTGAGTTTATGAACAATGGCACATTTTACATAGGTTGCTTTGAAAGTAATGCCTCCTATTTAATTTCATGGAAACTACAAGAGATATAAAGAGCATAATAACACTATTTGATAGAGCAAATTCTCAGCTGCAAAACACTTTTTCAAAATGCTAAGCATCATTAGCTATGAATTTTCACCGGTGATGAACAAGAGCCTGCATGACACACTCATAAAAATCTACACCAGCAAGGTGACCTGCTGTTTCATAGCTGCTGTGGAAGCATAGTTGCTAGAAAACATGGTTTCTAAACCATAACTCTGAAGGATCTCAGTCCCAATTCTACTGTGGTGTGTAGGACAGTCCAGCCAGGACTGTCGGTGTGCTCCGTGATCTTCAGACTGGTAGGAGGTCTGATGTTACCATGTTGCAAGAGAAAGGTAGTCAATCTTCTCTAGCCTGACTCTGAAAGTTTGAACCTTCAGCTTAGTCAGTTTCACAATATAATGGTCAGAGTTGATGGTTTGTCCAGGTTCCAGGAAATCCAGAAGGATCACTCTTTCCTATCCTAAAAGACAGTGTACATCACTTTACCTGCTGAGAACTGCGTCTTGAACTTTTTCTTCAACAAGAAATTCACATTCCACTCCACTGACTGTTGTTTTGACTCCATGTCATAGCAGTAACACCTCTTCACTGGAACTAATGCAATCCAAGAATCAGCTTCAGCTTTGTACTGATTCAATAGGTCCTGACACACTTGCGTATGGTGTTCATTCTGCCATTCATAGGACCCACCCAGCACAAACATTGCAGTATTCCAATGTTGTCACTATTGTTTCCAGTGCATTGAAGCTGATGTTCAGCTCCACATACAGCTCCCTGGTTGTAATCCACCAATTTGCACAGATGAACTGATTGAGATGCTCTTCATTTTGGTCGGTGATAGCTGTGCATCACCACCTGGAATGTGGCTTGTCTTTCACATCACTGTCACCACTGCTGAAATGCACCACTCACTGCCTCGCTTTGCTCACATCCACTGTTTGGTCTCTGTCAATGTTCAGCAAGTGTCAATAAATGTGAATCAGTGAGTGCCATTTTCTTGCACAGAAGAATTCACTGAAACACCTTTGCTTCATTCACACTTCCATGTAAGATGCCATTGTTTCAGACTGCCCTGCTGCTGCCATCTGTCACACTGCAACAAATTTTAATTTAATGGAATATTTGTAGAAGGTCCAATCTCCGCTGCCATTCCACAAGCATCTGCCTCTGACATCATTGTCCAACACCATAAAGTAGGAGACATTACTTTTGGATCAGCCTTTGTATATTAGAAGATGGTATTCTTTGTATTAAAAGCCTTTTAGGCACATTCCTTTATATAACTATGTCTTCCATAACAACCTGAGTTATTGATGCTGATAACTGCTCACAAAAGATTGTTTTCTCCATATTCATTCAGATAGTAACTGAGAATACAGGGAAGAAGAGATTTCACATGATCTGTTCATGTGAGTAAAGGCTGTCTCCAGTCAGTCAGAAAAACTCTTACTCAGAAAGAAGTTTGATGCAAAGTTTCCTGGGTGAAATTATCTAGGTGTCACAAGTCAGATGAGGAGGTCAAATTCTATCTTTTCTGCATTGAAATGAAACAGTTTGTAATGAAAGAGGAAAAAAAAAAAAAAAAAAAAAAAAAAAAAAAAAAGAAAGAGAAGGGAGTGGAAGGGACAGGTTAAAGCCAATGGAAGTATACATGTGTATTTCAGTGAGCTATTAGGTATTTCTCAATCCTCCAGCATCCCTCTTTTTTCTCTGTTTTTTTCCTCATTTAGAAATCTCAGGCCTGGTATCTTCTCATATCAGAAGTAAAAGGAGAATCTCACACCAACAATTCTTGCTTGAATGCATTTTCAAACATTCCAGTGATGCAGAACAAAAGAAAATAGCCATGTCATCTCATCCCAATAAGTTGTTTGCTTGTTTGTTTGTTTGTTTTGACATCATCAGGCTTGTACCCAGAAGGATAGGAAAGCAAGACCCTTTGTTAGTTTTTTCTTAGGTACACTTCAGAGGGATATGTAGGGAAAGGGTGAACAAGCTCCGTTTGTGCTCTCAACAGGTCAGGCAGATGGCAAGCTGTGAAAAAGAAAGAGTTGCACTGCTGTGGCTCCTGTCCTTGAGCTTCTAAGACCAGTTGTTCTGCAGGGTGTGGTAGGTGAAGTTTGAAATGCACTAAATGTAGCTTTATGGCCATTGACTGAAACTGACTCACACTTCATGTTCAAAACATGGAAAAAGGAAAATTTCTCTGCTTGTAATTGATCGTGCAGATGTGCCCTTGGGTACACTCCAGATGCTGATTAATTTGACTATGGTAATATTTCTTAGTTTTGGGTCACTAGGGTTGGTTGTTGTTGTTGTTGTTTTGGGGTTTATTTGTTTGATTGTTTCTGTGTTTATGTTTGCCATCTGCATTTTATTCAACCTTAGATTTCAGAAGTGTTGGTTTTCTGAATGTGTGTTGTTTGGCTCTTTAGCACTTTTGTTCTAAAATGCTAATCCAATTATGCCACAAGAGAGTTGCAATTCAATTGTCCCCTCTCTTTTCCTCAGGCTGCTCTTTTTCTTTAGAGAGTATTTCCACTGTCAACTGCAGTCTTTTCTTGTGAGGAGGAGAGGTACATAGCCACATAGAATTAGGGGAATATTTTGTGACAAGTGGACAAATTCAATTTTCTCCAGCTCTTGTAATATATATATATATTTTTTTTACTTTCTTAAATGTGTGCTGTCATATTGCTGCAATTTATAAACTTCAAAAGAGTTGTGTATTTCCCCTGTTTCATTTTACAACTTGCATACATACATAGGGTTGCAACAGTAGAAATAAGAGAAAAAAATATATACATATATATATATAATACATATATATAATAACAGCAGAAATAAGAGGAGAAAGACACAATTTAAGAAGAAGAATTTGGGTGGCATGCAAATGCACATATGAATACTAAAGCTTGTTGTACACTTATTATATTAGAGTTGAGTATAAAACCCCATAAAATATGATGCATATTGTCAAAGTACCTTCATATCAAAGTTATTCAAGGACTCCATAGAGGATCAATTACTTTCTGGACTGGTACTTCGTCCTATAGCTGTATAGGATAGGAGCTATAAGACAGAGTATCTTGAGACCCCAATGCCCCCTGACATCTGGTTTATAACCTTGTTCTCTTTGTAACTGCAGGGTGAGGACAAATCTGATCAAGGAAAGTTTTTTAGTGTTATTTTTTTTGTGACCTAAAGCAAGCAATTTCAATTCAGCTAGTAAAAGACAGTCAAATACAAGTAAACATGATGGCTGTGGACTTTTATTTCACAGTTAAGCCTTTATTACCGAAGGTGTAAGTTTGAATGCATTACATGCATTAAACACAAGTCAATTCTGTGAGAAGTGATTTGACTGCTCACAGTCACTGGTAACATCTGGGGGATGGAAGCTTAGACTTCTGGTGTCTTGTTTTAGGATAAACCACTGTGTGACCCTGGGCAGCTCTACTTCACAGTATCTCAGTTTCTCCAGCTGTGAAATGATGATAAGAATTATATATTATGAGCTTAAGGACAGATTCTGAACCCTTTATTCAGAACTGAGTAGTACAATCGATTTCAGTCTGAGGACAGGTAACAGCATCTGGCCATTAGTGTTTATAAAGTAACTAGATGCTTGGCTGATGGATTAGATTAGATTTCAGTGCTGAGATGCTACCATGAAGGGTTCTTCAACACGTTTAAAATAGATTAGATAAAGAAAGCGCTTTGAGAGGCTTGAGTAAACAAGAAGCAGAGAATCCTAATGATGCTGGGAAGAACAGATCCAAGGACAAATAATAAACAGGAAGAAAGTCCTACCTAGAACAAGTTGGCAAATGTACTTGTTCTTTTTTGGAATGTTTTTTTTCCGCTAAGTGTTTGAATAGGAAAAAAAGAAAAAAAAAGAAAAGAAGGGAAGACACAGTGCAAGTAAAATAAAAGCATGGTATGAGTTGTTTTTCTTCCTCAATTTTTTTTTTTTTTTTTTCCATTTTTGTTATACTGCTTCCTATTTGAGGTATTTCAGCTTTGTTTTTTCTTCAAAATATTGAAGCTAAGTGCTTTTTAGCAAAGAATATAAGTACTATGTGCCTTAATACTTCAAGTGGCAATGGGCTGTCACTTTCTCTCATACTTTTCACGAGTGTTTAACTAATTTGCTGCTTGGAAATTTCATCCTGTTTCAGAGCTACGTGTAATCTTTTACAGTCACTGGCTCTTCCAATGTTTTTCTTCAAAAGACTGAGAAATACCACATAAAAATCTGTTTTTCTGCAAGATATTGTCCATGTAGAGTGGTTATGTCTCCCCTGTGAAAGCTCTTCTGTGAGACTCACCAGCTTTTGCATTTGCTTCTCCAATGAATGAGATAATGAGATAAGCCAAAGAGGCGAGGGAGGTCAATAAGTGGGAGGAAGAACTCACTTGGCACCATGTACTGTCCACTAGAGATGAGACACTGTGAAATATTGCAGCCTTTCGGTGCTTGGTCCTTCTGTGTCTTCCTTTGCAAAATGGGGCCCAGAGTAGTTTATCTCATCCACACGCTCCCTTCTTGGCCAGCACTGACCATTGCAAGCACCAGGAAAAAATGATGTGGTTTGAGAGACGTATATTAAACTTCACAGCCTAGTGTTTTGCATCTTGGAGGCAAGACTTCAGGCCCCTCCCTGAAGTAAGCTGCAATGGCTCCACTTCACAGATCCAGAAGCAGACACAGATAAGGGTACAGTGACTCTATTGAAGCTGTGCTCTGCAGACCACAGTGGCCTCTGGAAACAAATCTAATTTGCAAACTTTCTCCTCAGATTATCTCATTTTTCATTTTGTCCACAGGACCAAAACAAAAAACAAACAAACAAACAAAAAGAAAAAACGGTAATGGAAGGTTTCAATTAAATTAAGGAATGAGAAAATAACTTCAACCATTTCTTTTCCTGTTTCTCATGAAGAAAAGAACAGAAAGGATGAAAAACAAGTGACATTTTCTAAGCTCCTTTATTTTGATATTTGATATTTTGAAGCAAACTAAATATTTGCTTTAGAAATGTCTCTTTGCTGAAACAAATATTTTTTAATTAAAAAGGAAGTTATGTATGAGATTTCATTTTGTCCCTAATAGAAACAGTATTTCCATTCTCTTAATCTAATTGTTTCTCTTTCCATTGAATAGTAGCTTTGCAAACGTGACCGTAAGCAGTGTGTGTGTGCTGGGAAGAGAAGCCCAGAGGCTCCAGCTTGTCTGTCTGCAGCCTCACCATCACTGCTTTTTTTCCACAGAAGTTACTCTAATACCACAGTGCAAAAAAGAGCCCCTTGGGTTGGATGAGGAGCAGTAATCATTTCCTGTGCTCACGCTGATCTCTTGGGATGATTTTGCCTGTTTTGTTCTTAACATCCACAGTTTACCCTGGTTTCCCAAAAAGCCCCCTCTCTTCCCTAGGCTGCCAGGTGCTGTGTGTACCAAACCAGGGCTCACACCACCCTTCTGTGGTGTTGCTTGCAGGAGAGGGGCAAGAAATCAGCTCAGATACGTTATGAAAAGGAAAAGCATAGGGCAAGTGAATGCCATCTTCCCCTTGCTTTCTTTGCATAATCTCTTTGTTAAAATTTCAATCAGTTCAGTGTACCGTCAGCACTAGATGAAGCCTGGGTAAACAGACTCAAAACGTCGTGTCTTGGTTCTCTTTGCCATGTAAGCTGATAAAAAATAAACACAGAGCTAATATACAAAAACATTCACATGATGTCTGGTTGCGTAACAACTGTAGGAAGTGAAATTAGTTTAGGCAGGCTGGGTGTGGGCCAGAATGCAAAATGTGTGCTTTAAGTGGCTAGCGATTCAATTGCATTAAATAGCTCATTGATAACCTATAGCTATAGTGGCTGAGTACCTGCAATGGTTCATTAGTTTTTATCAACAGCCATTATGAAATCACTGTGCTATTTCCATATTTCAGCGGGATGCTACAGAAGACCTGGGGAAAAGGGATAGTGAGTGAGAAGAATGGCAATGGGAGTGACCCATAGGCAGTGTTCTTGGGATGAGGAGGGAAGGGGGAGGGTGAGGATGCTGACTGGGCTGTAGGGGTAAGGAGGCACCCAAAAGACAGAGCTCCCGAGCTGGTAAAGAGGGATGATAGATGGCTTGTTTGCTCACAGGTCTGAACGTGTGAGAAACATCATTACTCACAGAAATTTTTTCTCACGGCTTCGCCTTGTTCTGGATAACAGACAAAAAAGCAGTGGTGGAATTCCCATCCCATCCTCTCTTCTACTGAAACTCTTTGAATCTCATATGCTTTCAACAACTCTTATTTTTCAGTCCTCACAAGGCAACTTAATTTGGCTCTGCTTTGCTGACTTAAATATTTCAAAGCTTGATGGCAAATATTAAAAGCGCTGTTCTTACCACATATATTTGTGTGCAGCTGTCAAGCGGGAATGACATTTTTTATACTGGATATACAACATGGCTGCTCATGCAAACAGATGTAAAAAAACAAACAAACAAAAAAAACCCTTACATCTTTACCTACATGTCTTCTAGAAAAATATTTTTTTAATGAAACTTAAGAAAACTTTTCATCTTAGTTTTGTGTATTTTTAAATCATGAAACTTCAACTTCACCAGTAAGAGCAGGACCAGATGAAAGCCACGAAGATGATCAGAATGCTTGGGCACCTCCCCTGCGGGTGATAGCAGCCTTTCAGCGCCTGAAGGGGGCCTACAGGAAAGTTGGGGAGAAACTTTTTTTAAGGGCAGGTAGTGACAGGATGAATGGAAATGGCTTTAAACTGGAAGAGAGTAAATTTGTCCTAGATGAAATTCTTTACTGTGAGTGTGGTGAGACACTGGAACAGGTTGCCCAGTGAAGTAATGAGCCCTCTCCCTGGAGGTGTTCTCAAGGCCAGGCTAGATGGGGCTTTGAGCAACCTGGCTAAGTGGGAGGTGTCCCTTCCTGTAGCAGGAGGGTTGGAACTACATGATCTTAAAGGTTCCTTCCAGCCATGATTATACAATTCTATAAAGAAGATTTGTGCCTGTAAATTTAACTATCCTTCTAATACAAGGAGGAAGCTTACTGAGGAATCTATAGTACCTCAGTCTGTTCACTTTACAAATGCATGAATATATCTGGCCATCACTTACCCAGGTTTTGACATTGCAACCTTTTCTGCTGGCACCTGCTGATTTCTTTGTGGCTGAGAATACCTCAATATCTCTCTTCTAAAATTGTCATGAAGGACAAACCAAAACAACAACAAAAAAAGAAAAATGGTCTTTCACATATGTGGACTGCTCAAAAATTTAATTTTTAGAATTTCTTTTGAATCTTATGGAAGTCAGACAATATTTGGAATAAATAAATAAATGATTTATTTAGTGCTGAAAAAGGAACACTTCCTTGTTGGAAAATCATAAAAAAGGGACAACTTATACAAAAATTTTCTTTGGAAAATCTCCTTACCTGCAGTATGAAGTGTTTCAGAGTTGGATAATGGTGGTGCAAGCAACAATGACAACAATGGGATCTTCTGAGTCTTTCTTTCTTTTTAATTAAAAATTTGTAGTTGAAAAAGAACCTTCACAAATTGAAAAATCTGTTGTTGTTTTGACATTTTACAAAAGTTATCAGAAAAGAACCTTTCTGAAAACCTAAACCTTATTTTCTTTCCAGATTTTAAAATCATGTTTCATAGCAAGCAGATTTTTTCTGTATAACATTTTACATGAAGTTGAAGATGCAGATTTGCTATTGTTGAATAAAACAATTTTTCTCTATTTACTAACCTGAGAAGAAAAGCATGGCTGGAAATAAGTTTTTCACGCATGTTAGGAAAAAATTTAAATTACTATGATTGGTGATACTGCCATGTGAATAAGGAGTACAAGAAAAAGAGAATCACAAAACTAGCAAAAAAGAAAAACTGAAATAAACACAGCTGGACAAAAACTAAAGGCTTTCTTACTTAGTTATACCTGTGGATATTTATTCCCTTGAAATGGTGAAAAGAAAACCCACCAAAACTATTACATATTATGGACTCTAATATTGGTTAAAAAATATTAATTTTTTTCTGAGCTTCAGAAGTATGCTGTGATCTGATGCTCTTTTATGTCAGTCCCAACGTGGAAGAAGCATTACAAATGACGATGCAGGCTTTTGTTTCTAATGGAAAATCTAATTTGATTTCCCTCTTTAGGTAATGCAGCTGGGAATAATTACATATTTCTGTCACATACTCTCGAGTGCTCTCTGCTCTGTGGGAGGGTAGGAGACGCGAATGCAGAAGCTTGACCACTCTGACAGAATATTAAAACCCAGGGAAAAACAGCCGCTAACTCCTGGCTGGAGACTGTATTGTGGACTGGCTGTTTCATCCTTTCTCTTGCATTTGTTTAAATAAAGACCAAAGTGCTATTCCTGACAAAGTCTGTCAGGTCTCTAGAGAAAAACAGCAATATTTATTTTGAGGTATCTCATACGTGCTTGGAGAAGGAGGTGAGAAAGGGCAGGAGATAAGAGGGAAAATTTCCTAAAATAAATGAGAATGGAAAGACAGAGAGAGAAGTGACTGGACTGCCAACAATCTGGTTGCTGATGAGGCAGACAACCCTGCTGGGCAGCTTGAAAGCTCTGTGGCCAAGGATATCTTCTCTTCACACCTGCTGCTCTGCAGTTTCTGCCAACCTTACAGCCTTCTCACCACTGCCTGCATCTTTGCAGGGAAGGTACACCCAGGTGCTGAGCACTACCTTCCCCTGTCTACCTCCACTACCACTCAACCCTCTGCAAGCCCTGAGTGCTCTTGACCTTCTCAGTGCAATACTTTTCTGAATTTCACATCACTCCTTTTAAGTTTCTCAAAGACCTTTGAATTTTGAATGCCAGTGGTTAATAATATGTACAATCATAGAATTGTTTGAGTTGGAAGACATTCATCTTGTCCAACTCTCCTGCAATGAACAAAGATACATACAGCTAGATCAGGTTGCTCAGAGTTTTGTCCATCCTGACCTTTGAGTGTCTGGAGAGTTGTAGCATCCATCACCTCTCTGGGCAACCTGCTGCAGCACCTCATTACTCCTATTATAAATAAGTTTTTCATTATATTTGGTCTAAGTCTCCCCTCTTTTAGTTAGAGATCATTTCTCTTTGTCTTATCACAACAGAGTCTGATAAAGTCTGTCCCCTTCTTTCTTAAAGTTTCTGTTTAAATGCTGAAAGGCCACTATCGGTTAAATACGAGCCTTCTTTTTTCCAGGTTGAACAGCCCCAGCTCTCTCAGCCTATCCTTGTAGGACAGGTGTTCCATCCCTTGGATCATTTTTGTGTCCCTCCTCTGGATGCACTCCAAAAAGTCCACATCTCTTCTGTACTGATGACTGTACACATCTGGACACAGTACTCCAGGTAAGAAATCACCAACACAGAACAGAGGGGAAGGATCACTTCCCTCAATCTTCTGACTACACACACCTCTTTTGATGCAGCCTAGGATATAGTTGGCTTTCTAGGCAGCAAAGGCACATTGATGGCTCATGCCCAGCTTGCCATCCTCCAGCGCTTCCACGTCCTTTCTAGGCAAGGCTGTGCTGTATCCTTTCATCCCCCAGCTTGTATTATTAGGGGGATTGCCACAACTCAGGTACAAGACACTGCACTTGGATTTGTTGAAATTCATGAGTTTCTCCTGGCCACACTGCTCAAGCCTGTCTAGGTCTCTCATGGCACAGCTGGGTGTCATCCTCAAGCTTGCTAAGGGTACACTCAATCCCACTGTCGATATCATTGATGAAGGTACTAAAGAGCATATGTTCCAATTCGGACTCCTGTCAGACTAGGGACAGCACTAGTCACTAGGATCTTTATCCAGATACTGATTGACCAGTACCCTCTGGTTATATCTGCATCTATGTATTTATCAATCACCATGTTTAGTTAGATGTGTTTGCTTTATGCATAATGATGAGACACAGCTAAAGTGTTTACATTCATAGTTTAGCATCTTTAATAAGTCACCAAAATGTCCACCTGTACTACACTAATCCTTGTGGATCATGGAAATGGCCTCTCCTAGTTCATCTCCTCATGTGTAATAATAACATATAACTCCCTACATACAGTCATAAAACAAAACAGTATTCTTGTGTGTGCTGGAGCATAAGCACAGAAAATTCAGTAGTTGTGCCTACAATCATCAATACTCTTCTAAACATATCTTTTGTGCATCACTGAATTTGTGCTTTGGTACAATAAGTGTGTTTCTTGAAAAATTTTCTACAGCTATTCAGGAAAAGCTTCTCTACCTTTATCTTTCTCTTATACCAATACTGCAGCTGTATAAAAGAATTAGTGATCTGCAGCAGGAGCATGTGTTTCCAACTTCAGCGGATTCTTCCAGGTTTTGTCTTCACAGTATTCTGTGCCATTCTATTCCCACTGTGCAGCCACTTAGGAGTTCTAATTACTCCTAATTAAGTACCACATTAGTTTCCTACAGGCTGCTGTCAAAATAGTATATTAAAAGAGGAAAAAAATATGTAAGCAAAGTATTGCAGATGGACTGAAGAAACAGCAATGCCATTTTCATTTATAAAGACCAGGAAATTAGATTACCTTAGGTGAAAAGGCAAGACTTGCAAAACCCTAGCGTCATTGTAATGGGCAAAAATTCTGCTCATGTGGATTTTGTGCAGAGGGCAAATTACAGGCACTCAAGTCATACTTACAGTACCATCCAATATACTTGGAAGCTGTAACTATACCTACCCTTGAATAAAATAACATATGTTTGCTCTTCTGAATAAATAAGACTGCACATTTCCAGAGGCAGCATATGCCTTTTTTTCACCAGAGAGCTGATCAGTTGTTGATAGCAATAAGCAGATGAGCTTTCAGCCTGCAGTAGTTGTAGATACGTCATTATAAGGTGAAAGGATTATTGTGTAAACGTATTACCAGTGTGACTCCAAGTGAGGCCATTCCTCACATCTGGAAGATCAGCTGACATCTCAATACCCTGTGTCATTTCTAGTCATGCCAGATATGTAGCACAGATTTGCTCCGTTGGTCAGTGATAGTTAGCTGAGTTATCCAAAAGCAAGCCTAACTTAATTGAACATGGTTTGGAAAGTAAAAAAAAAACAAACAAAAAAAACCCAAACCAAACAACCAAGCAAACAAAAAACAAACAAAAACAAACAAACAAACAAAAAAACACAAAAAAACACATAAAACAAGGAGAGAATCTGTGAGCTTTTAAGCTCCTCTTTCTCTTCACAAATAAGTAATATTCCAAAACCAAAGCTGGAACATGGCAAAATACGATTACAACAATCTGGTCATATTGTGTGGGAGTTGCTAAGTCACGGCCTGAACCAACGATTGAGCTCCTGGTGAAGGGACAGTCAGCCCTAGGAGCACAGGTGAATTGCTTTCACCTGTGCAACTGGAAAGGGTGGTATCAGGTTCCACCCACCCCTCCCTAAACCTCATTTAAGAGGTGGCTGCCACCACTCTCCTTTTGGAGTATTCAGCAAATCCTGATCCTTGAGGTAGGTAGGTAAATCTTTTTTCTTTGATTGGCTTGTGACCGTCATCCTTTTTTGGGTAATTTACAACTGGTTATTTGCCGTTGCGTTTCCCTACATCATATTCTTAGAAAGGTTTCAAGATTCTTTGTCAGAAAATGCTATGGGAATATTTAGATTTGCAAAAATGCATCAAATATGGTTGAACAGCAATAACTCTAGCAACCTTTGCTGTTACTGTGTTTTTATTTTCTCAGTATCTCTGTTTTGAGGTGTTCACCACCTTCTAGGATATGCTTATGCCATTTAATTCTCAGGATTTCTATTTTAATACCTGGGCTTGAACACAAAAGCAGTTGACTGGCTAAGGTGTTGATATAGATTGTTCTGAATCTAAAAAAGATCAGGCAAAGAAATGGAGTGTGACAGCATTTGGCAGTGAATAAAATAAAGTTGCCTTATGATCTTCAGAGCTAATGTCATTCTGATTGTCTTTCTCAGAGACAACAGGAGTACTCTTTTATTTTGTTACTCATCATCAACCTATAAATGAAATCATTCATTTAACTTGGAATAGGAACTGTCTGTGTAAGCCTGAAAAAGATTTTATTTGCCAGTTATGCTTCTATTTCATATTTTTGATGGCAAATAAGTGAATATTTAATTCAGAGAAAGAATGAAGTTCATAGAGTCAATGAAGGAAGGAAAAATTTTAGCGCACATATGCTGCTCTTATTTTTCATTAGGAAGTATGTGGAATATGAGAACTGACCAGTTCATGGACAGCAGCATGTACCTTTTATATCTGTGGAAATTCTTTCCCTTTTTTCCCCCTGCTTCTCTGCTAAAAGTTTATTCTGAAGTAAATATTAGAATCAAGGATTTAAAGTTGATCTCAGCTTTTCATACAATCATTAAGTTTGGAAGAGATCTAAGATTAATAAGTCCAGCTGTCAGCCCTAACCTACCATCCCCAATAATCATATCCCTCAGTACCACATCCATGTGTCTTGAATGGTGGCTCTGCCACCTCTCTGGGCAGCTTGTTTCAAAGCCTCATCAGTTCAATGCTTCCCAGCAAGTCTGCTAGCACTGGCAGATTTGGAGTCACCAGCTGAGTCATAGGCTAATTGTACAGGAGAGATCAGCTGCACAGCAACACTTACATGGATCCAATTGCTATATTTTGAGTCTTATATGGGAAACAGACTGAATCCAGATCCCTCAAGGTATTTTGATGTCTGCCTGCCAGTGACTTTGGACTGAGCTCCACTGGGAGTAGAGACGGCCATACTGCCCCATCGTACTGTGTCATCAGGAAATCCTACTACAGGAAACAAAGGTCTGGAGCTTGTAGCCTCCTTCATTTTCACTCCCAGCCCCCCAGCTGCAACTCATTAAGTCTCCTGATATAACCAAGATGTCTATAAATATTTATGGTTGCCAGCCAATATGACTTTCTCAAAGTCACAGAGGACGTGCATCGTGGAGCAGAAAGCTCATTTTATTCAAACCATGGAGTCATCTGTGATGCTTATACCACCCCTGCCAGCAGCGCAGTCCCCTGGGTGAGTGCATGTCTGCAGCTGCCCTGCCCTGACATGAGGGTTCCTGTCCCCACCATTGAATTGGTGCCCATCTGCTTCTGCCCCTCCAACCATGGCTGTGCTAATCCAGATTGAGCCCTGTGCCCTTGCCAGGGCTGTGCTTCAGGCTGGCTGGCTCAGGCAGAGAAGAAATAAACAACTGTAAATGCTTTAAAGGCACATTGACTTTCAGAACTTTCAGACATAGGCATGTTTCATTCATTTATTTATTTGCTGGGCATAGTAAGGAATTTCTTTTTTTCTTTTTGTGGTAACAGATTGCAGAGTAAATTCCTAATATTATTAATAAGAGACATTTTTTGAGTTCTATAAAACAAAGTAAAACAAACAAAAAAGAATCAGAACAGTGTATGAAAGTGAATTAAAAAATGTACAGATTGGAGGGTTGTTTTTGGTTTTTTTTTCCTGTCGGAAGAGGGTAGCTGAAGGAGCCTCCATATAAGCACTTCCTCTTTGAGGACAATTGTATCTTTACTCAGGGACAAAGCACAGAATTGAATAAAACTGAATTCAAAGACAGTTTTGAAAACGTGATACAAAGAAAGAGGAAAGACTCTGTATTTACCCTATTTTACCCTATGGCTGAGCAGACTTTGCTAGACTTTTTTTTTTTTTTTGAGTCTGTATTTGAGTATCTTTAGACAGATATCGTCTTTGGTGGTGAAAATTAAAATGCAACTTAAGAAAAAATAATCTAAGTCTACAGGGCTGAGCATTGTGTGTGGGTAGATTAGAGTTAAGGCTCATTTGCTGTAGAATAGCCAGCATAATATTTGCAATGAAAAGAATAGAAAGAATCTTGCCCCATTCTTTTTTTTTTTTTTTAATAGAGGTAGTTTGGGGAAAATTTTTAATGAATTCTATCCAACCATAAAATCATGTAGAAAATGAATTGTATCTTACAATAAAATAAAAGTGAACCAATTACAAGGTTCCTATATTCACAGGACAAATTAATTTCATGTTTGGAATACTAATTGTCCACCGTATGGCCTGCAACTATTTATTTTCATTGCTTTGTTTGTTGTCAGAAGAACTTCTGCACATAGCAAATGACATGGTTTTGGCTCTAACATCAAAGAGAAAGGAACGAAGTCTCCTGGAGAAGGAGGGAGAACTTCCTGTGTGCTGCCTGGCCTGCTCCCTGGAACAGTTCATACAGTAAAGCTTTTGAAGAGTGGAAAGAAAGGGAGCCTCAATGAGGGCAGCATTTGGCCCTCAAAGACACCATCTGAAATGTGTCCTCCAACGTCCTTGTGGAAGGGAAAAGGTCCATGGCCAATGAGGTCCATGTCTCAAAGAGGCCCACATGTCTCAAAGTTGTCTCCCTGAGGGTAGTGCACACTGAAAATTGAAGAGATATTTGTCATTTGACATGTCTTCAGGGACTAACTGCTCTTTGGTGCCTTAAGGAATACTCCAAAGAGAGTTCAAAGGAGATGACATGAGGGGGGAAAAAAAGTGTTAACACCATGCTGAAATGTAAGCAAAAAATACAAATATATAGAATACCTTCTCCCAGACCAGGATTAAAAAACAGCAACAAAAATTGTAGCAAATATTTGCTTAATAGTTTAAATGCTGTACATACATATAGTGAAACAAACCAACCTAGATTAACAAAGCTATTTAAAGAAATGATAATTCAGTATCTAAGACTGAATGCTCAATTCCATAAAAGTTACATTAACATCACGGTTTCTAGGAGAGAGAAAGTAGAAATTACTGTACTGAGTTTAGAGCAGTCATTCTTCCTGAAGAAAGCTTATTTTGAAATGCAAGGCTTCTCCTGAGCTGCCAGTGGCTCGCTCTATCTCCTGAATCCTGGGCATGATATTGACTGATGGGTTTAACTGACTGCTTTTGCTTGATACCAAAGCCATCTGATGTTTGAAATTAGTTCAGAGTTGCATTACTGACTCCATCCTCCCCAGGACCTTTTGGATGTTCTGTCTCTGCTCTTGATGATTTCTCCTCTGAGTTAAAGACTGACCTCCAGCAGCCGGAATTGTTTGGGGTGCCTGTAACATCATTAGTGTGCCCAGACTTCACTACTGAAAATGAGATCGATGGCAGAGGCTCCCCCTCTTTCCAGAATCTTTGTCCTGGCACCAAATTCTCTTAGTACAAAGGGAGGAGTGTCAGGCAGTCTCTCAGATGGGATAAGTAAGACCTAAAAGAGCTGAAGTTAGAGGGCTGTTCCTAGGCTCCCAGCAGGGTGGGGAGTGTGCTTATCCATTTCCATGATCTCTGGGGAGGAAAAAAAAAAAGGAGGGCCCAAAGATAAGGATGTGAACTGAAAAAAAAGCAGAGGAAAGAAACTGTAGTTAGCTGTAGAGAGCTGAGTGCTGCAGCAGTCATCTATGGATGTTCTGGTGCTCCTTTTTCTGCAGGGAAGAGATGAGATATTTTAGTGCCTAGCAGGGAGTGTAGGGCAACAGTTTTCCTTGAGGACAAAATTATGGGAAATTTTCTATGTGGTGGTTAAATGTAGAGAGGACTCTTCAGCAGGCTAGAAGGAGACTTTTGCATGGCATGTCCTATTTCATTTCAGTCCCTTTGCATTTACCTGTTTTCTATTTTCCATCTTTTCTTTGCCCTCTCTGCCAAAATTATATTTGAGAGAGTTTGGACCAGCTTCAAAGCATCTCACATCAGAGGAACTGTTCTTATTGTCTGATAGGAAGTTTTGACTGAGAAAGTGCATATGCCTCTCACATTTTCCTCTTGCTTGCCTTATGCCTGAAGCCATGGCTTGTTCCATGTGATATACTGATGCATTATGAACTTACTTGCTCATCCCCTTGATCTCTTTCTTCTAGGTATTTAAACTGCTGCTCTTATTCTATGAAAAACCAATTTTAGACACTTTGACAGGATTTCCTACATCTTACAAGGTTTTGTGTTTAAAATATATGTCTGTCAAGAAAGCTTAGTTCTACTGTGCTGGGATCTGTAGCCTTGTAGTAGCCATTTAGTCCTTCTGACACAGTATTAGCCCTTGCCATGCATACAGATCTGCTTGTATGGTATACAGGTACCTCATTCGGCTGAATTCATCCATGCTTGTCCTTGACTTGGAGCTCGTTTCATCTGGAGGGACCTTTGCTGAGACTTGCATGTGTTGCAAAAATAAAGTAAGTTTTCATCAGAACAGATCTCAGACAGATTTGGGAGAGCTTCTGAAGTGATAACAGGACAGTAACGCAAGATCACTGAGGAAAATAACGGCTGTAATCCCTAGAAAGTGTTGAATGATTACAGTGGAATCACTGCTGAACAAATGGTGTGAACAGATCAAAGCTAGATAGGAAGGAGTGGTGGGGATGGGTGTGAAAGAGAATTGTTATACGCAGCAATGATGGCTGCTTGCATTTTGTTCCAAAGGATTTGACTTTCCCCACCTGATGCATTTAGGCTTTGAAAATTTTCTTAGAATAAGAAGAAGGATAATCTGCCTTCACCTTCAGAAAGAACAATAGCAAAATCTCTTTCATACCTGCATTGAAGAAGAATACAATGCTTTTCCTCAATTCTGTCTTTGCGGAAATAGCACAATCTAGAGGGTTTGCCAGGTGTGAAACGAAGGATGTACAAGAAGAGATGAGATCTTTGCAGGAAGATGCATTGCTGCTGCAGATTTTAAAAAAGGAGTGGAAGCATTAGAGTAGAAAAGAAAAGGAAGGGAAGCAAAAAAAGACCGGGACTTTGTCTGAGGATACTTCACCCAAAGTTTCATTAAGAGTGAAAAGGAATTTATCCTTCAAAATATTCAGGCATATGATAAAGTGTTACCAGTGCTCTATGGTCCCACCACGTTACCACTGAAGGCTTTTTCAGCTCTGATTTGTCCTTTTTTCTGAGTGGAGATACCATTAGCTCGGGACCAAACCAATGTCCCTTTGGAGATGATCTCAGCTAGAGGCAGCCCAGTTCCCCAATCCAGCTATGTCCAGAACTCAGCAGGAACCAGCTGTGAGTTGGTGGTGATGTGAGCTCATGTCTTGGGTGGAATGAATCAAGACCACAAAATAGATAACTTACTTTCTGGCAGCTTTTTATGAATAATGCTTTACGTCTAAAATGATGCAGGAAAAAAGTTGTGCATCCTTATTCAGCCAGTCTATCAGTAAAAACATGTTTATGCAGCAAGACTCACAAGAAAACATACTGCAAGCATTCAACAAGATGAACTTACAACCTTTATAGAAAATTAAGGAATAGGAAGCTCAGAACTTCCATTTTACAATGATAATAATTGTGCTCTGTACATTTGAGGTTATGAAAGAGGAGAAATATCAGATTCAATTGAAACATTACATCTTGAAACACGGTGCTACTAAAAAGGAATTTTATAACATAATTACATTCCTATTAATATGTTAATCTCTTATACACAGACATAGAGAAGCAAATACATTACTTTAAATAATTAACTCTAGTGAGTTTTATTGCTGGAGAAAAAAGATTTCTCTGTGACAGGGTATTTAACACTTTAATTAAACTCCTTTTGATAGATGTTTACTATTGCTTTTATTTTTGCTTAAAACAAACCCATTCAATTAGGAGAAAATGTAATTTCATCAGGAGAAAGAAATGATTCCCTTCTGAAGGAAGGTCTAAGATTCCCTCTCCTTTGCTGTCTCAGTTAGCATAAGGCAATGATGCAGCGTGTTTTAAGAGACCTGCATTTCTGATGAAAAGATTTTTTTTTTTTTTTTCCATAATTTTTGCGCTAATGAACCTTGCCATTGTATTTGACATCCCACTAGAAGCTGCTTATGTTTTGGTGAGAGCAGGTAGCTCAAAAAGGATGCAAAAAAACATTTAAATGCTCAGGTAAAATCTGCTAACAGAAGCAGTAGTATGGGAAAAGTTTTGACATCCATTTTGAAAAAGCATAAGTGCTGTAGATGGCAAATATAAGATTCCCTTTCTACAAGCCATCTAGATGATACATGCATGAGATCTGTGGATTATTTAAATGGGAAAATGGCTTTCCATCACTTGGAGCAGCTCTGGGTTCATCAGCAGCAATGAGAGATGAGAACTGAGGCTATTTGCCTTGAAAAGAAATTAAATTAATACAAAGAAGCTCTTTTTCACTTGCATTAAGACTGTTTTATTGGAAAAAAATAAATAAAGCCAGAAGTCTATAGTCCATGCTGTCCACTCACTAATAAGGATTTGAAGTGCTGGAAAATATACAGATGTTAAAGCAAACAGCCCTGGTCCCAGCCAGGGGTCCTGTGGAAAATTACAGTGTTCTGCAGCCTGTCTCTGATTCTAGGACTTCTCAGGTGGTGGTGTGGGCCAGCTTGTTTTACCACCGTGCGAGATTCTCTCAATGAATATGCAAACCTTGTTGCACTGGCAAACATAGTAATTATCACTCATAGACTAGAAAATCAGAGACTACAAATCCACCTCCTGAAGCTGGACAAGCATGAGTGCTGTGACATGAACACAAGCAGGAAACTTCTAGATGTAATTCAAATGCACATGCTGATGAGTTGAATGGGTGGGAAGAAGGGAAACCTGGGAGGATCACCCTTTATCCCAAAGAGAAACAACAAAATTGACAAACATTGGATTCTGCAGAACAGCACAGATTAGGGGTCTCCTGGACCACCATGAGCAACCCAGTGAATAGTTCTGATGAGCTCCACCTTCGTTTGAAATCATCTGCCTACAGACAGAAAGGAGGAGGAGACACCATTAAATATTTATTTATTTCTGAGCCCACCATTAAGGAAGGGGTGAAGGGAGAAAGTGGTGAGTTTGGGTGAGCCTGTGGAGGGGACATTTGTTGCTGATAAACAGTAATAAACTGGCAGTCTGATAAACAATGTGATAAACTGATACAGTGGAGGAGAGAATGTAAACAGCACCGCCCATGCAACTGCATGTCAAGCTGTGGTTTTTAGTTCTCTGAAAGAGGCAGTGTGCAGGGAGTGTCAGGAGATAGTCTTCAGGTTTCATTGGTATTCTCCTGTGGTACCTGTTCCCTTCCGATCTGGAAGTCACATACACAAATTGGTGGGCTCTGTGTTATGTGCTTGTGTTAGCTGTCCTTGTGTCTGTTCCTGAGGCAGAGCAGGCATGATCCCAAGGCTACCAAAACACTGCCACAAGCTGAAGTCAGCATAATGGGAGAAATGATAAAAAGGCAGTTGCTGTGTCACCAGGTGCTCTTTTTCCTGATAAAACCTGAAAGTGAAAGATTTGATCAGTGAGACTGACCATCCATTTACAGAGACAACAGGACAATCTCTAAACTCAAAAGTGGCAAGAAGTCCAGTGGTACCTGTTCTGTCTGTAGCTCCTTTCCATAGCTATGACCTATCGATTAGCTCTAGATAACTTTGTGTCTTTGCCTCCAAGGCCTCTTTCACTGCTTGTTCAAGGTAGTTTTGCCTGTCCTTATTCCAACAGTACCTTGCTGCAATTGGATATTAGGAAAAATTTATTCCCAGAAAGATTGGTGAGGCACTGGCGTGGGCTGCTCAGGGAGGTGGTGGAGCCGTCATCCTTGGAGGTGTTCAAGAAATGTATAAGTGTGGCACTAAGGGATATGATGAGTGAGGAAATATTGGTGCTGATGGGTTAATGGTTGGACTAGATGCTCTTTTCCAACTTCAATGTTTCTATGATTTTATGACTCTGAACTTCAGTGGAATTACTTGTGGATGTAGGATGCTGGTCTATTTTGTAAGTTTCACTTCTCTGTTTTCTTATTTTCTCTTCTTGATGTCATGATGTGGGATTCATATACCCATGAGTAGTATGAAACTTCAAATCCGTCTTAATTTTATGGATGTTCTGTTTTTTTATATCTGCAAGAGTAACATGGAAAACTGCAAACAGTTTTTTTTTTTTCTGAAGAAAGCCAGGCATAAATCATATTTCACTGCCAGGATGCTTTTAACCAATTCCTGTGGAATTTCCTTTGCCTTTACTAAGATCCTCAATGAGGAAAGAATAGGGTGGTTATTTAAGAATAAGATAGACTTTTACTTTGGACTTGGCTGGCACAAAACCATGAGCAAAGAAAACCCAAATCATCAGAAAAAGAGCAGCATGTCTTCTCTGTGTGATACAGAGGAGGAAATGGCTGCCAGCTGGCTCCTCAATGATCTTAGGGTAAAATACAAGTTAAAAAATCCAGTGATCCAGACATCACAGCGTGTAAGCTTGTCCTTTGTTCTTTCACACCCTCCCCAAGTCCCATTGAGGAATGGGCACTGCAGAAGCCCTCTTAACTGTAAAGATTGGCAGCCATCCATGATGAAGTGCTGCTGCCTCAGCCTAAGATCCCATCATGCTGCCCAAGCCTGGCTGTAAGCAGCACTGCCAACAGGAGCATCCATGTTGTGTGCCAGCTTAGAAGCTTGAGGAGGATGTGGAAGTTACACCACAGGCAGCATGGAGGGAGGAGAGACACAATACTTGCTTTCCTCATAGAAAGAGCTGTGACTCTTTGTATTCCCCTCCCATACTTCTTCCTCTGCCTCCTCCTTTCTGAAGGGCAATTAGAGCTCTCCCTGAGGAGTTCTGTTAACACAGCAGCTGTGCTCCCTGCTGTGAAAGCACCATGAAAGAAAGTTTGAAAGGCTCTGTGGCCTCAGAAAATGCTGGAGAGGGAACTTTTAGCAGTGTAATAGCATCACTCAGCTCTGCTCACAAGGGCAACCCTCTCTGAGTGCACTGCGGTTGCGATGGAATGTCATTACAAACATTTTAAATAAATCCTAGCAAATGTTTGTGATGGGGAATAACAGAAGTGAAAACCCACTTGTGTGATGAACTCTGATTTATCAAAGATTACTACAGGTGTTTTTTCAAGGAAGGCCGAGTGACTAATCTCATTATGTAGGTGGAGGAAGATGGGCAAAGAGGTGCTATTCCTGAACATCATCTGGAAAAATGATGGGGAGATGACTTATTCTGGAAGTGAAGCATCCTAGTCAGAAACTATATAGAAAAGAAGGGGAAAAATAAATAAATAAATAAATAAATAAATAAATTGCAGTGCATTTAGTGCATTTGCAGAGTAATTAGCAATTAGTAACATTAGCAACATAACCCTGGCTCTCTTAGTAGTACTCCTAGGCTTCCACAGCTTTGGCTACATCGTATCAGCTGTACCCCAACTCTCCCACCACTAAAACAAGGATGAACTAGTATCAGTATCCCTGCCAGACACAAGTGAATGTTCCTGAAGCTCTCCAAGAGCTTCAGATGCAGGAAGAGGACTGAAGTGCGAAGTTGCTAATTATTTCAACACTCCTTCTTGTTAATATTAATCAAAGCATCAAGCCGATTCTCTGTAATCTAAATCTAAGAAGATTGAGTTTTCATGGTGGGAAGTGCTTTAAAGTTCACTGTGCTTGAATGACAAATTTACTGTATGCTTCCTGCTTGCTGGCTCTGTGCATGCACGGGTGAATTTCTTTTGCTGTTTCTACTAATTGTCAGAGCTACTTCCAGTGGCTTTAAACAAATGTTGACTCAGTCCTGCTGTGTCTTCTTAATGCTGAACGTTTGATATTGCAGTTTGCTAGGAGACATGGATACAGGAATAAAATGCCATTTGAGATCCTACCTGATTGGTGCAGAGGCACTACAAAGACACAGACTGGCCTAGAAAATGTATTAATAGGATCATAGACTATTCTAGGTTGGAAGGGACCCATAAGGATCATCGAGTCTAAATCCTTGATTCACATAGGAACACCTAAAAATCAGAAGCAATGTCTGAGAGTGCTGACCAAGCACTTCCTGAACTCCAGCAGCTTGAGGCCATGCCCACAGCCTTGGGCAGCCTGTGCCATACACAACACCTCTGGTGCAGCCCTGCCCCTCATCCCCAGCTGCCCTCCCCGACGCAGCTCCATGCCCTTCCCTCGGGTCCTGTCGCTGTCACACAGAGCAGAGCTCAGCGCTGCCCTCCGCTCCCTGTGAGGAGCTGCAGCCGCCATCAGGCTTCCCCTCTGCCTCCTCATCACCAGTATTTAACAGACTGAAAGGGAAGCTTGTAAAAATTGTTCAAATATATTTATAAGCAGATCTAAAATATGCATCTGTGGGAAACAAAACAAGATGTTCCTAGAGAGAATGAGTTATCTCCTGGGAAATCATTGCTTGTTTCATAATCTTCTATGGATACTTTGGTTTTACCTTAGGAACTAGGAAGAAATTCAGTGCAAAAGTAAATAAATCTACATTTCATTTGAATGTTGTCAGTAGAATAGATGATTGGATGAGAACTGACAAAAGCCAGCGGATTCAAATGCCTTGCCCCTGCTCATGCTCCTAAGTTCATTTGTGTGGCAGCAGGCAGCATGTGGGCTGTCAGCCGCAAGGCGATGTTGCCTTGGTACTTCATCATTTTGATCACGTCTCACATTGCTGGGAATGGCTTGAGCCAAAGCTCTAGCATCAGACAGCCACACACACAGCCCTCCCCCTGTCTCTCCCTCAGCACAGCCTGTCTGTTCTGAGCTACAGAAGGACCAGGCTGTGCTGAGCAAGGGGCAGCCCCAAGAAGAAGATGGGTTTGGTAATCGTAAAGCACAAGGCAACACAGTAATGCAAGAGTGATCCCACTTGGTGAAAGTTCCTGACTTTTTGGAAGCTGACATCTGGAAGCATCCAGATCCAAGAGCAGAGCTGCTGACACTGATTTCATTCCCTATGCCATCTTTATTAATTAATTTATATTAAAAATATTTATTTATTTCTAGTGGAAAATCATCAATGTTATTTAAGAGAAAAAGCCACAGACCACAAAATATTATGGGTGAAAAAGCTGTGATGATAAAATGTTTTTCATTTTTAAAACAGCCTATTGCTTTTATTCTTTACTGTCTCCCACTCAATGTCACATTTTTGGGGAGGGTATAATAAAACCAAATGCATGTTTCTCACAGCCACTTAAAAATTTGACACCCTATGTCCAATGAGCTAATGTTTTTAAAGCTATCTGCTGAATATGGCCTGAAGCATCCCTAGGAGATCTAATGTTAGGGGCTCACTTTGTTATTCAGATGCAAAATTTTGATTGGCTATAGCAAACTGTAAGGACTCCAAAGTTCTGTCTCTTTATTTTAAGTTCCCATCTATCTCATATTCAGCTAGTTGGTCCAGCTGCAGAAGATGTTTTGTTTTCCAGGCTGTCAGCCTGGCTCATTGTGCTGCCACTGAATTTTTTTAGAGAATAAGAAGCAGCAGCAACAAAAGGTGTGCAATTTGTTATGAGCTGAGCCCTGTCTCTGATGTAAGACTTCCCAGAAAATGGCAGGCTCCTTAAATGAATCTAAGAACTAGCTGACATTTGCTTCTGGCAGTGCATCAGAGATATTTGGGGGATAAAGTGAAGAGACAGATAGTACAAAAGTTTGGCATCCAGGTCAAGAGAACAAGTAAGATTGAGGTATTGACTTAAGTTACCTAGGAAGATTTTTGAAGCTCCTAAGAACCAACAGTGGAAGTGAGCTGATTTATTTCAGGAAAAATAGATTGTTTGGTGTGTTTCCATTCAGGAGATAGTGTGAATATCTTCACTGCACAATGGAGCCCGGAGACAAACCTGTGCCTTCCTCCTATGACCTCTGAAGGATGATGAGAATGGCCATGCTGCTGCAGGACAAAGGGGTGCTCAGCAGCCTGCAGGTGGTTGTGAGTAGGGGTCAGTGATGGCTGGCAGGGTGAGGGACAGATCTTTGCACCTCTTTCCAGCTCTGCTGACACTCTTTAGCAGAGCTCGTGGAGATCAGGAGCTCTTTATAGAACAGGAAAACATACATCCCTACAAAATAAATGTTTCAGTGAACTGTTTTCCCCCATGCATTTCCTGCTGGAGTTTCTGTTGCTAGAAAAATGCTGAAGTTTGGGAAAATACAAAGACCTATGTTACTCAAACAGCTCTGCTCTTTCCATAACTGGACTTGGCCTGGAAATTTCTTTGCAGTTTGCTTGCTATTCTTGCTATATTTCCATTGCTATCATTGCAAAGTTAGAGAATGACTTCCCATGGAAACACAAAACAACAACAAGAAAAGATTAAAAAAAAACCCCAAACCCAAAAAGCTGATCTTGCAGAGCAATGGATGGTGCAGAGATGTTTAAGGGCCGTATTTAAAGCAATCATCTCCAGTGAGTTCTTGTTCATAGTATGTGATTTAGATTATATTTTTTCCTTTATTTTTACATTGCTACAAAGCTGAGTTGTTCACCCTACCTTCTCCCGGTTCATCCACTTAGTTCAGGGCTGAGCCTGGTCCATATAGATGCCTGTGTTCCTTTGCAGTCTCTCATGCATATATCTGCTCTCTGCTGGAGCACAAGTCTTTCCATAGCTGCTTACAAATTCATATTCCTCAATACAGACTTCTCTATGAAATATATGGAGCAGATTCCCATGAAAGCAGGTAAAAAGATTACAAACTATAATTTGAGATATGAAAGCAAAAAAACAACTGTTGTGTGATATATTTTTTCTTGTCTAGTAGTATCCCTGTAGTGAGACTTCACTTTACAAAGAACACTTAAATAAAGCCAAAAGACCAAGTCAGATGTTTACTGTTGGAATCAGTAATCATCAAAAAATGTCCACTGAGACATGACTTCTGATCTACAGTTTGAAATACCCACAGGTTAAACTGAGACCTTAGATCAGATCATGCCTGGGATACAGGCTTTTCAGAAACTCAATTCAGTTTTGCAACTGGGGAATATCACTAACAGATAACTGTAAAGTCAGAAAGAAAAATAAATACAAACAACAAAGAAATCCTACCAACCTTGGGAGTTAGGACCCAACCTGCTTTCATTCACTAGAGGAGACAGTGTCAACATTGGCTACAGCCTCTGTATGCTGGGCATGAGATCAGGGATTAGATCCCTTGTATAGTTTCCCTGGAGTTAAAATGGGGAGGCTGTTTACAACAAATGAGGCTCTGTCCTTTTGTTTTCTTGTCCAGCCACATTTTCCTCTAGAAGTATAAACTTGTTGCTTCCTGTTGGTAAAAAAACAAAATCACCACCACACTTATAACCTTGACAAAAAATAAATATATGTCTACTCGTTTAATGCTTGCAGTGTTCAGTGGAAACAATGCATGAGCAGGTGTTTCTTCTATCTCTGGATTTATATAGTCTATGGAAGTTGGGTAGCACTTTGTATTAACTGCCAAATCACTTGTTTTCCATTGGTCCTTCATTGGTACTCGGAATAGTAACATTAATCATGATAAGTTCTTTGTCAATGCTTGCAGGATTGTAGTGGGCAGCTGGGAAATGCATTCTTCTCCAGCTTTCACTGGTGTTCAAAGCCTAGAAGGATTCATTGGACAGTTCAGAACTCTTTCTGTTATAAACAGCTCTTACTCATGCACAGAGATCAGATGATGAGAGTAGATTTGCTGCTCTGGTAACTGAAGTTAATAAAATCATCCTGTCTCTGCTTTGTGGGCTTGGGAGGAAGATGAAGGAGCACCATCCAGAGGGACCTGGACACACTTGAAAGGTGGACACATGAGAATCTAGTGAGGTTTAACAAGACCAAGTGCAAAGTGTTGCACTTGTGTTGAGGTAATCCCAGATATGAGTACAAACTGGGAGAATAACTGAGAGGAGCATTGCAGAGAAGGAGTTGGGGGACCTGATGGTTGAGAAGCTGGACATGAGCCAGCAGCATGCTCTTGCAGCCCTGAAGGCCAACAGTACCTGGGCACCATCGAAAGAGGGATGGCAAGCAGAGAGGGGGAGGTGACTGTCCCCCTCTACTCTGTCCTTGGGAGCTCCATCTGGAGTACTGTGTCCAAGCCTGGGGCCACCAGCGTGTGGTGGTGTGGAGCTGTTGGAGCAGGTCCAGAGGAGGGCCACGAGGATGATCAGAGGATTAGAGCACCTCTGCTGTGAAGAAAGGCTGAGGGAGCTGGGCTTGTTCAGCCTGGAGAAGAAAAAGCTACAAGGAGATCTCATTGCAGATTTCCAGAATTTGAAGGAAGCTTACAAGTGGGAAGAGGACTGATTTGATATGATTTGATAGTGATAGGACATAGTCTTCAAACTAAAAAAGGAGAGATTTAAATTAGATGTTAGGAAGAAAATTTTAATCAGAAGGTGATTTGACACTGACACAGGATGCCCAGATAAGCTGTGGGTGCCCCATCTCTGGAGGTGTTCAAGGCCAGGATGGATGGAACCCTGGGCAGCCTGAGCTGGCGGGTGGCAAACCTGTCCATGGCTGGAACTAGATGAGCTTTAAAGTCCCCTCCAACCTAAGCTGTTTATGATTCTATGCTCGCTGCATTCATTTGAGCAGCTGCTGGGAGACGCCCTCTTAAAAAAATACTTATTTCAGTGTGTAAAATTCGCTAGACTATCAAACACTTAATACACAACTGTATTCAAGGAAATCTTGCCTCAAGAGAATGCATGCGCAGGTCTCATCTTACAGGAAAAAGAAATGTAATTCACAATCATACCAGGTTAACAATGATAACCAATAGATTCATCATGCTTATCTGAAACCCTGAGAACACCTGCCTAGGGCATAGGGCCCTTATTTGCCCCCTTAGTTTGAAAAAGTTAATATTGTGTAAAGCCAGAAGTGAGATAATGGATAGATGGACTCAAGACTGCACCGGGAGTAGACAAAATCAGTTTGGTATTGCTGATGAGATATACATGACATCTGCTGATCCGAATCTCTTCAGTCTGAGTGAAATTAACCCCTCTTCAGACTATCAGCTCAGAGCCTTTGGATTACTTATAATATCAGAGATAAGGCTTATAACCGAGTATTTGAATGATTTGCAAATCTTATGTGTGTGCTGTATGCAGCAGTGAATTTCCTCTCAAGGACTAGTTTGCCTATCTATGGAAGTTCAGTTCTGGATCTCACTGTAGTAGGAGGCTCTCTTATCAGCTCTCTTCCTGATAAGTAGGAAGAAACTACTCCTCACCAAGTACTATTCATTAGCACATTTTTTCAAGTACTGAATATCAACCCTGTGTGAAAAGATATGGATAGAGTATGTTTTTAAATTGCCTCTCCCCTGTTTGCAGAGACTCCTGTGGAGGCTTTTGAAATGGCAGGATGGATCTCATTGGAAACTCAAAGCAGCTCATCAGTACAATTCTTTAGACATTTATAAGCATGTACCATTCTGCACTTATAATGGGGAGAGGTTTTGTAATCTCAGCTATAACGTTTTCCTTGTAAAGCCATGCAACTGGTTTGATAGAAATTCCAAAAGAGAATTTTAAGTGTTTCTTCACAGTAAAATGAAACATCTGTTCAAATCTAAAGCGTTTCCAAATGTACATAGATATATATATATATTTAAAGAAAAAAATATAAAATTGAAAGTTATTTTTTATGAGGAAAACTAAATTTAAATTCTATTAAAAATATCAGATTTATAAAATTTCTCTCTCTGCATGATTCTCCTCCTTTCCCCCTTCCACAAATAGAGAATTTGTTGTAAGTCAAAGTGTAAACCTCAGTATTTTCAGATCCTTTCCAAAAAGTATGAAGAAGTTTGACCACTTTTGCTGAAAATTTTATTAGAAAAATGGGCCAGATGCAAACAGAACATAGTTAGCAGTGATTCACATAAATAAAGATAGATTCTTTAATGATATTAGAGCTGTGTGGATACTTTAATTCACTTATATGAAGGGCGTTTAGCGTAGCCTAGCATTAACCTTTGTACAGAATCTGGTAATTCCCTACAAGGCTCTTAAGCACAAAGATTCAGTTTAGTATTCCAGTCCTTTTTGGGGTGGATAGTTCATTGTCTTCCTGAAATAGCATACTGCATAGATAGGAAATGAATTTTGTATTGTGAAAGATGTATGTGAAACCCTTCCTGAATTTCGTCTGAAGTTCTTCAGTGCTAGTAAACGGAGTTGATATATCTCATTGAATTTATGTAGGTGGGAATTATTAACTAAAGTAGTAATCAACAGCGAAATTGGTATCACTAATTAGCTCTTTTGTATATTTTTTCCATTTCCCAACCTCTTTAAAAATCTTTGGAGTAGTAAGCCTCACAATACCTCTAACAGGTATGTTAGGAATTTGTTGTTCCGTATAAACGTTAGAAAGGAAAACAACAGCACAAGGGTATTTAGTGACTCACTTAAGGTCATAAAGTTCTTGTCTGAGCTAGGTTACTATTTGTGGCTTTATTTCCTGTTCCCATCCTTACCACAAAACTGGACAATTACAGCATGTTGTGTGATACTGGTACATCAAGATGATAAGGCAAATAAGAGGTTACTCAATATAGGAAAGCTACCAAGTGAGAAAGGATGAAATGAGGCTTGCAAGTTCAACAAGAAATTGGCTAGGGAACTTTTCATCCCAGAGCAGCAGGGCTACCCATGGTGTAAAAGTAACTCTTTAGTGAAATCATTATGAGCAAGCACAGAGAGGCAACAATATGTAGACTGCCAGAAATTCACAGCTGGTCACTCATCCAAAGTGCTGAAACCTAAATAAGCTTAGCTTCTAAACAGAGATGAAATCAGGCACCTGTAGACTGTTTACTTTCCGTTAGCTGAGTGGGTTTCTGTCTGTCACTGCTGGCAAACAGTGGCTGCACAAATGTTGGATGTTTGTCACACTGAGGGGCAAATAAATTGGAGCACAAAGCCAAAGAGTTGTCCATTTCCCTTGGCTGAAGACCACCTCCAAACCTAGCTGAGGTTGTTGTGATCCTGGCTGCAGTCCTAGCTAGCATCTAGGACTGAGGCCTCAAAAACAGCGAATGCATTAGCATGTGAGGAAGACCTCCCGAACCCTGGCTGCTGGGATACTTTCGTATGCTACCAGGCGAGGTGGTTGTGCCCATGATTTCTCTTCATGCTACATTTCCAAGTATGTATAACTGGATTGAAGCTCTTAATAACCAGTTCTGATCTTTTTCCAGGCTAGAAAAAAACAAAATAGACTGCCTGGCTAGAGCTGTCTGTCACAATTTCAGCCCATGCTGGAGCAGGATGATGTACATATAAACCGAGTGAAGACCAAAGATGCTAGATAATTCTGATATTTCATGATTTTGAAGTGAGTCACTAAGATGTCTTTATTAAGAAAGCTTTCAAATTCTATAAACATTTTATTAGCGTTACTGTGTTATTACTAACAGACAGTACCTTGATAAAAGATTTTTGTTCAAAACATGTCTTTTCCTAGTCTACATTGTACAAAGAAGTTTCACATAATGAAAAGTGAAGAAAGGAGCAAAAAAATAATCTGGCTCCTGTAATACGGGGATTTTTCAACATTAAAGCAAGACTGGTGACCACAGCCTGACAAAGAGCTTTGACTGACTTGAGACACCTTAAAGCGTTACAACCTCATTCTTCTTTTTCTGCTGAAAGACAGCACCTTTAGCAGCATAGTGCTTATTACGGTGGCTTGGTGCTAATTCAAAGGGAGGACTGGGACCCACTGAATCCCCATATCTACCACCCCATTGCTTTCAGAATTCTTTCAAATGAGCATTCATCTAGCTCAATTTAAGAGTGCTGACAAAAAATAAAAAATAAAAAATAAAAATAATAATATTTTTAAAAAACAGCTAACATTTGAGGGAAATACAGGAAAACAGTTGCATTTCTCTATAGCCAAAATAATCTTCACGGTTATATACCAAGTAGGTGAATAAACAAATAAATAAAAGTGCATAATTCCACAAGAAGCAGTGTTGTTGAGAGCTACAGAAATAAACAGAAATGAGTTCAAAGCATCATTCGAGGAGTAAAATGAAATATCAGAAGTCAAATTGCAAGGCTGAATTAAGGCAATCATAATGGAGTTTTCAAATATATTTGCAGCTAGAGTAAAAGCTAAGGAAAACAGGAGAAAAAATTGAACCACTTAGAATTAATAACAGCGGTGGACTGGGAATTGGATGCAGAAGCAGCAGACTTGTGAAAAAGATTCTTTATTCTTTGTTTCTATCTCTGCATCAGGAAGGAGGCGTTTAGCCATGACCGGGAGCAGATTCCACTGCCTGATAGAAGAGGCATAGTGTATAGAGAATTAATGCCAAGTAGAAAGATGAAGTCTGAGATTCCTTAGAGTCTTGCATAGCAATGCTTTATCTCAAAATTCACAATGTGAAAATAACAGGACGTATCTAATGATGAATCTCTTTTGGCAGCTAGTACAGTAGAAAGTCCCAACAGCATAGCACTTTTCTGTGGACCGCTTTAGCTAGCTGTGATGAATACCAAAAGCTTTAGAGAACGAACCAAGTCACTTGGTAAGAAGTGGGTCGATTCTTCTTTACTTGCACCTGAACCAGCACAGGTACATAGTACTTATTTAAAAATATATCTATGGGAAATAGCAAGGACCAGCTGAGAATAACCCTCTAAGGAGGTCACGCTTGTATTTGAGATGAGAGGCTCCTTGAGTGTGGCAGTTTCTCACCTTTCATCTCAGAGGTTAGATGAGAACTGATTTCTCTCAGGGCTCTCCTTTCACAGACATTTATTTCCCATTTTACCTCATTATCTATGATCCTCGTATGCTTAGATTGAGTCACATCTTAAAACTTCTCACATATGTCTGGAGTGGAGGTGACTGGTTGCAAGGAACACTATGTGCAATTTCAGCCTTCAAGTTATGTGCTTTTCCCTCTGTTAAAACTTTCCAAAGCCATTCTGTATGCAGGCTGAGAGGTCATTTAGGCATACCAGACTTGGGACCTGCTCTTATGGCATCTCACATGCTGGCTTTTGCTTTCACTTGCCTCCAGTGCACCAGGAGAAGCTTGTATTTGTATGCAGAGTCCCAAATCCAGAGAGATAGCAGCTCTTCACTTGCATTTGCAGAATGTGCTGCTAGAAGCAATATGGAGATTTTAGTAATTTGGCATCTGTAAGAAAGGTTAATGATATAAGAACAGACATAACTGAGTTAGGACAAAACTCAGCCTAGCATGGCTTCCACTCTCCAACATTGCCTACAGTAGAAGCCTGAGGAGAAATAAGAACCAAAATAGAAAAGTATTAAGAATTCTGCTCCCCGTACTGTCCCACTCTCACACTTTTCAGATTAGAGACTTACTGACCTGAGAAAAATGTGTTTTCTACATGTGTTTTCTACATATTTATTTAGCTTCTGTAGGTTTCTTTTCCAAACAATTTCCAGTTTCCCCTTGAGGTCATATGACCGCCCCTTAGCAAGGAGCATTAGAAGTCCACTGATTTTTGCAATTTTTTTTTGCTTGCTTGCTTTAAATTGGACTACAAATAACTGCTATTTTTTTAGTTGAAATATTAAATAAAAGGTTCTAGCATTGAGGAATAAGCTATGCGCACTCCTCCTTTCAAACATTTAATACAAGGAAGGGAAGCAAGGTGAAAGTATCACTGATCACAGAATTGTAGGGGTTGGAAGGGACCTCCAGAGATCATTGAGTCCAACCCCCCTGCCAAAGCAGGTTCCCTACACCAGGTAGCACAGGTAGGCATCCAGGCAGGTCTTGAACATCTCCAGAGAAGGAGACTCCACCACCTCCCTGGGCAGCCTGTTCCAGTGCTCCGTCACCTCACTGTAAAGAAGTTCTTGCGCACATTTGTGCAGAACTTCCTATGCTGCAGTTTCTGGCCATTTCCCCTTGTCCTGTCTCCACACACTGCTGAAAACAGTCTGGCCTCGCCACTCTGCCCCCCCACACCTTAGATATTTGTAGACTTGGATCAGGTCCCCTCTCAGTCTTCTTTTCTCAAGGCTAAACAGACCCGTAGCCTTTCTTCATAGGGGAGATGCTCCAGGCACCCATATCCAGAATATCATTTTTTTCTGGACTCATTATTTCAGGGCTTGGACCATATTCTTTCATTTCTAGAAAGATTATCTAATCTCATTCATTTTAATAGTTCTTTTCCCTCATTTTCAGTGAAGCCAATGAGCAAAAAAATAGCTCTTAGTCAACTTTCAGTGGTTATACTGATATTTCTCAGTGTGCTTAGATACCTGATTTGAGAAACAACCTTACTGAGACACAGTGGCATACTTTTTATGTTTTTTTTTTTTTTTTTTTTTTTTTTTTTAATTCTGTGGGTCTTTCCCTTATGTACTGCTGGAACCCGTGGGCAATAGACATAAAATATTGCATTCCTTTAGCTTTCTAACCAAATAATGACAGAGCTACTGAATGCTACTAACCTCAGTAACAGAAAGAGAGGGATGGAGAAGTCTTCTTTCCATCATTTTCTCCACTTATTTTCTTCATTCACTCGCAGAAGAAACCTGACTGCTCCAGGAAGGCTTAGCAGGGTGCTAATACTTAATATTGATATATTTGATGATCAGTGATAGGTGTTTCCATCAGTCCTGTCAAACTCCCTTCTTTGGTTCCTATCTCATGGTCCTTACAAGTCACAGATCAAGGGTAATGCCTCAGGCAGCTTAGCACTCCTGTTGGAGCTCTGAGCACCTAACGGAGGTGGCTGTGAGGTATGAGGATGGATGGTATGAGGATGGATCCACCAACAGACTTCAGTCATCTGGCCTGAAACAGACAATTTCCTGTGACTTCAGTGAGCTTTGGTTCTGCACCTCTCCTGCCATTCAATTTCATAGCATTAAGAGAAAAGCAATTTAATGTTCACAGGAAATCAAATTTGTCTATTCCTAATAAAAATATTGCTATATATGAGATTCCATAGAGAAAAAAAAAGAAAAAAATAAAAAAAAAGGGATGGTTTTGTATCCAGGGCTCATCATATTTCAGCATGCAGGCAGTTTATCCCAACAAACAGCACAGAAACTCCTCCACCTGAACAGTAGTTTCATAGGAAGAAGATTTCCATATACCCTTCCCTCATCCCTTCCCTTTCAAAGCAGGTAATTAGAAGTATCAAAGGGAAGTATCAATGTCTCATTATATTCCTCATTTATATGAATATAATACACCAGGAAATTATTCAAAGCATGAAAGAAACAGGAAAAGCAGCCTAACAATAGTCTAGTCCAATGCTGCAATTTTGTAGATAAGAGAAAGGATACCTAACTTGGTAAAAAAAATCTTTAATGTAACTAAAGAATTACAATAATGGATACATTACATATATTTCTGTGATTAACTGGTTGTGTAACATTTTTCTCAGTAGGAATAAATTAAGGTCCTCAATAGTATAAGCGTTTATAGCTGTTTACAGCTTGCAGTACCTTGAATCAGAGTCTTGTCCTAATAATTACTCATTTTTCAATGTTGAAGTAAAGTCACTTAATAACACTTTTGTCAAATTAGAAGTTTAATGTAGAAGGAAGCTTATTATCAGTGAGCCAGCACTTGTTTCCAAAAGTGCTTGCTTGTGTGTTTTACTGAGGCAATACACTAGAACTGCTAATGGGAAAGAAAAGAAGAAATGAAATTAAAAATTGCTTGTAATTGGACAGGTTGTCAAACCTAGGTCTTCACAGAATCACAGAATCACAGAATCACCCGGGTTGGAAGGGACCTCAAGGATCATGTAGTTCCAACCCCCCTGCCTAGCAGGGCCACCAAACATACACATTCAGATCAGGTTGCCCAGGACCCCGTCCAACCTGGCCTTAAACACGTCCAAGGACGGGGCATCCACAACCTCCCTGGGCAGCCCGTTCCAGGGCCTAACCACTCTCCTAGTAAAGAACTTCCCCCTAACATCCAACCTAAATCTTCCCTCCTTCAACTTAAAACCATTTCCCCTAGTCCTGCTGTTATCAGCCCTTTTGAAGAGTTTACTCCCCTCCTGGGTGTAGGTTCCCTTCAGGTATTGATAGGCTGCAATGAGGTCACCCCGCAGCCTTCTCTTCTCCAGGCTGAACAAGCCCAACTCCCTCAGCCTGTCCTGATAGGGGAGGTGCTCCAGCCCCCTGATCATCTTAGTCGCCCTCCTCTGGACCCTTTCCAAAATCTCAATGTCTTTCTTGTACTGAGGGCTCCACACCTGGACACAGTACTCCAGATGGGGCCTCACAAGAGCCGAGTAGAGAGGGACAATCACCTCCCTGTCCCTGCTGGCCACCCCTCTCCTGATGGAGCCCAGGATCCCATTTGCCTTTCGAGCTGCCAGAGCGCACTGCTGGCTCATATTCAGTCTCTCGTCCATCAGGACCCCCAGGTCCTTCTCTGCCGAGCTGCTCTCAAGGACCACTCCTCCCAGCCTGTACAGGTGCCTGGGGTTCTTCCGGCCCAAATGCAAAACCTTGCACTTTGCCGTGTTGAACCTCATCAGGTTCACCCGAGCCCAGCCCTCCAGCCTGTCGAGGTCCCTCTGAATGGCATCCCTTCCTTCCACCGTATCAACCGCACCACTCAGCTTGGTGTCGTCAGCAAACTTGCTGAGGGTGCACTCAATTCCCTCATCGATGTCATTAATAAAGATGTTAAAGAGCACCGGTCCCAAGACAGACCCTTGGGGGGACACCACTTGTTACCGGCCTCCACCTGGACATAGAGCCATTGACCACCACCCTCTGTCTGCGGCCTTTCAACCAATTGCTTATCCATCGGGTCGTCCACCCATCAAATCCACTTCCCTCCAATTTGGAGATGAGGATGTGGTGGGGGACCATGTCAAAGGCCTAGCTCAGGTCCAGGTAAATGACATCGGTCGCCTTCCCTTCGTCCACCAATGCCGTCACTCCATCATAGAAGGCCACAAGATTAGTTAGGCATGACCTTCCTTTGGTGAAGCTGTGCTGGCTGTCTCGGATCACATGCTCATTCTTTATGTGACCGAGCATGTTGTCCAGGAGGATCTGTTCCATGATCTTCCCAGGCACGGAGGTGAGACTCACCAGCCTGTAGTTCCCCGGGTCCTCCCTGCTCCCCTTCTTGTATATGGGAGTGACGTGACCCTTCCTCCAGTCATCCGGGACCTCACCTGACAGCCACGACTTCTCAAATATGATGGAGAGCGGCTCGGCAACTACCTCAGCCAGCTCCTTCAGGACCCTGGGATGCACGCCATCTGGCCCCATAGACTTGTATTCATTCAGTCTAAGGAGGCACTCTCGGACTTGCTCTGCCCTTACAGTGGGGAGGGATTTACCTCCTTGGTCCCCACATAGAGGTTTGGTGATGCAGGGTTCAGGGACGTGAAAAAGACTAGAATCCTGGCCACCAGTGAAGACCGAGGTGAAGAACTCATTCAGCACCTCAGCTTTCTCTTCATCTGTTGAAGCCAGTTCTCCTTTTAAATTTACCAAAGTAGGTACGCCCGTTTTGGCCTGTCTCTTCTGTTTCTTGTAGCTCTGTTACCAGCTTGCTTTTGAATGCAGGATTTTCTGTTTGTAAAAGAGGGTTACCATTGCCTAAGCACTTTCAGTGAGGACTATTTGTAGGAATTGCGTGTGTTTAACACTCATGAGTCATTCCACTGATACAAACAGAACACCACATCTGGTGAGCTAAACATGAGGATTGCTTTGAGAACTTAAATACATAGATTTTATTGTTTTAAATGTATTAAATGCTTTAAATTTGCAGAGTTTATTAACTACAGAGAAAGGACACAATGAAGAAAGCGAAGGAAAGAGATCTAATTAATAAACACTGTCCCAAGTAAGGCAACAAAAGCAACTCAGCACAGAAACCTTATGCTGGGAAGCACTGCAAAATAACATTTCATTCACCTGTGTCAAAGATGGGCAGAAGTTGCCAAGTTTAAAGAGAACTTGAAATAATTTGGCTAAAATTGCGTTTATTATATTACAGGAAAAAATAATACAAACAGAACAGACTGTACCCAGAGTGCTTGTAGTTAATGTTTTGCCAATATTAATTGCAAAAGTTTTTATGCTCTATTTTGAAGTTGGCTTCTTAGGGATTAAATGGCATGATCTCAACAATGTAAAATGATGATAGAACAGAAAGAGCAGACAGTCAAGCCTCTTGCCCTCCTTTCAGTTCTTGAGGAGACATCTAGAGAAAAAGAGATGATAGAGGAAATGGCAAAAAAAATAAAAGAGACTTTCAAAATGCAATTTCAGGTATAATGATATCTCAAGAAAGGATTTATACATGTGATTTTGAAACACATATAATTAACTAATTGTTTCACAGACCTTATATATTTTCTGAGGAAAGAGTAAATTCCACAAGTATGGTTGACAGAAGCTACACAACAGCTTCCAAGAGTCAATCACGGGAGCAAAGGCAGCACTTGCACTGTCCTACAGGGCTCCTCTGACTGGAAGGTTGCAACACCCAAGTGCAGTGCTGCATGAATGTGCAGGAATGAAGACTCCATCTCTGTGCTTGACACAAACCAAACTGGTCCACACTGGGACCTCATGTGCACATATGAATCTGCTTGCAGAGAGGTACTTAAATCTGGAAGGGAATGTGTGACAAGAGAGCTATAAATCCTCATAGGACTACAGGTAACCATTTACAAATATTTTCACATCTCATTGCAGTGGATTCCCTAGTATTTATAGACCTGGTATGACAGAGGCAGGTATGGCAGGACCTTGCTATATGAAATGGAATATGAAGGACTTAGGAGTTTGTCCTCCGTGGTCTGTTCGCTGTTGTTCTCTTTTATAGATCTGACCTATGCACTTCCAGAAAAGAGAAAAAAGTTAGATGGAGAATAGAAATAGGATTTAGGGAGCCAATAGAACAGACTGCATACACAGGGCTTGAAGACAAATGCACTGAGCTGTATCTCAGTACAACCAGTCACTTTGTTCCTCTTCTCCTTTTCCTACACAAATTGATCCCAGCCCACTTTAGTGCCTCCCTTTCCAGCCCTTGTTCTCACCCTAAATATCCCAGACTGAGGATGGCACAGACTCACAGCCACCTCTAGTATGGATAATTTTTTTTTTCCACTGTGATCCTTGAATATCTAATTTAACCTCTCCAAGGTTAAATGTGTACAGACTCTAAAAAGTTATCCTCACATCTGGCTGTCCTTGTTGTCTCTACATTCTTGCAGACCTCATTTCTCAGTGGTAGAAATGGTTGGAGAACTTGAAAAACTGTTTTACATGATGGCTGACAATGAAGTGGACATTGATCACAGAGGAAAAAAGCTGCCATATCATACTGACAAAGACAGAGTAAATTCATTAAGAAGCTGCTCAATAGGTTTCGTATGTTACATTGCATATTACTGAGGAAAAATGGACATGATATTATGCATAGTTCATTAGAAATTATTGCTGTCTGAACTAATCTAGGGTGGGAAGCCTATAACAATGCTGCGTTAGATAGAGAGATTGTTATTTTTTCTGACATGCAATATTGAACAGGGCCATTAATTAAAGTACGACAGGGTATGTGTGGAACTATTTGCATACTCCTTTGAAAAGTGAGAAACTCTACACTGAATTTCCACTTTCTGGAATTTTAGAAAAATGTCAGTGTTATCAGTATTGTCAAACCACCATAGAAATAATTATAGAGATGGGAGTGATGGAGGAAGCACTGTTATCACTTGTTGGGAAGCTTTGTTCTAAAGCAGAAAAAAGATGGTTCACATACATGAGGAACTATTGGACAGAGTCTCTACTTGTACACAGCTAGTAAAGTGAGACAGGAGGAACAAAACAGGAGAAAAGCATGAACATAGTCTAAATCATCAGTATGGCAGGAACTCTATAGCAGCAGTATCAGTCTAAACCTGAAGAATAGCGATTCATTGTCCTGTTGAGATTTTTGTTGTTGCTTTCATTGGACACAGAGGACAATATCACAACATGCAAAGGAATTCACAACAGGCAGGGGAATTTCTGTCTTTTCATTAGTTACATCAGACAGGGTTAGGGAACTTTCTTCTACAGGCACTTCCTCCTCTCAGTCATAAAACGCTTCTGGGAACCATGCAAGAACACAAACGATCATAATGCAAAAGAAGTAACACAGCCAATATTTTTTATCACTTTACTTGTGTTAGAAGAATTTCAGGCATACTAATTAAGATATTCTACAGAGAAACTATAAAACAACCCAATGCACTTTACAGCCTGCTTTATTGTAGTGCATATAGTGGGTCAATCAGACAATAAACAAAGAAAAAAGTCAATTGTAGCTGTCAGGCATATTGGATAAGAGTTACGTTTAAGCTTGGACAAAGTTTTAGAGATATAACACCTTTTTTAGGAATTTGTTAAGCTAAGTTCCCTGGGAGGGTGAGTTGATCACCTTAACTGAGATCAGCTGAGTTGCATCAATAGCAGCCAATGAGAAATGAAGTCACTAGAATATACTGAGCCTTCAATTCAGCTGTGCATCTAAGCAGTGGAGTTGAGAGCACACTGTTGTGGATGGTGTCATGGTTCAGTGGAATGCCTGTAAGTAATGCATCAGCAAATAATTTTTCTACTGTAGGCAGTTGGATGGTCAGAAATGGTGTAGTGCTGTTTGTTTTTGTTTTGACTTCTACAGTTTTGTAGAAACACCTGAGGATTTTTGGAAGAAGGGGTTCAATTGGTATTGTATTTCCTCATCTAGGCACTGTATTTAGGTGGAGAAGCATTGCAGACTCCTGCCAAAAGGCAAAAATTTCTAGTGTGCACCCTGGAAACTTGTATAAGATATAAACTAATCAATTTATTAACAGGATGAGACGAACAGTAGTGTTTGCAGCTGGTCACGTGATACTTGTAAGCTGTAAGATGTAAATTACAAGTTCTCAAGGATACGAGACTTGAGGCATTTCAACTGAAAATGAGCTCAGTTTGCTTATGTGACTTTAAGTCCCTAAGGGAGGGAAGAGTATGGTGTGCAGTAGGCTTTCAGCCTTAAAATAATAGTTTTCATTATAAGCATTTTGTTGGATGTCATGGCCAGGTAGGTAAGCAAGACTTCACTTATGCTACTAAACGCCTGTCTTCATGCTCAGAGCATGGGAGAAATTCACTCAAAAGAGCTGTCACTTAGACCACCAGCACAGTGTGAAGAATGGTCATCTGAAGGAGACCAGGCTTTGTTAGCCCCAGGGCTCCTGGGGTGACTTATGTGCCTGTTAACGAAATAATTGCTGGAAACTGAACTGGAATAATTTTAGGGTTTATGAACCGGCAGAATACAGAAGGCATTTCTTTTCAGGTCACTTCCCATTAAAACACTCTTTTAAAATACTTTCTATGGCTTTAGGTTTGTTTGGTAAAGATGAATGCAGGGAGGAGAACAGCTGTTAGCTAATCTGTCTATCCCCTTAGTAGCCAAGCAAGCAGTTTTTCCTAGATGTTTTACCAGAGCACACTAGACAATTATTCCTAAGATTGCTCCTTTGCAGGTTGACCCTTTCTGTAAGTTAAGAGTGAATAAAGTGTTAATGGCTTTGAGGAAGAAGTAAAGGAGTAGAAAAACCTGTTTTCAACCAGGCAATTTGAGCTACTTTAATTACTCAATTGCTCTGTCCCTTGTCAAAAATCTACACCTGGATTTAAGTAAACATCTTCATCAGGCTACTAAAGTTTTGCAGCTGAGGGAGTCAGAAGACAGCCTTATTCTCCAGTTGTTTAGTATGGGAAGACCTATCTACAAGCCTCTTAACTAGTTGTTCATGGTTCTTGGAATTAGGAAGTGTCATTTCAATGAAATGCCTTTTGAATGATGACAAGAGGTCTCCAGTTGTTCCTCACTCCTCCAAACTTAGAGACTTTGCAGAACATGATTGTAATCAGTTTCAGCTGCATCTTGCTCCTCCATCCAGAAGGATGTTTGCTTTCTTCCCTTGACCAATTTTTCTTCAGAATTTTTGGTTGGCAGTTTTTCCTCCCCTACAGTATCAAAGTAGAGCTGCAACTGGAAGAAAGCAGCATAGTATGCTGTATGTTTGAAATTAGGTGCTATCTGCTTCCTGTTTAGAAGCTGAACAGGCATTATTCTTGCAGCAAGGCAAAGTAATAGAAAAGGCTATCCTTTCTGGGCTAATACGTATCAGAAGAAATTCCAGTTTACAGTAGCACATGTAATTGCAACTTGAAGAGATTTAGGCTTAGAGCATCTAGCTGTGATAGCAACTGCAGGTTACTTTCAGAAGCTGGCATGGCAGGAAGAGAGCTGAGAGAGAAGAGTTCAAGTATGAATCTACTCTGTAATGTATGTGAAACCAGTATGTTATCACCCCAAATTTCGCTGCTCCTTCATACTTGCTGTGCTCTGGTGACTTCAATTTCAAAAACTGAGAAAGATATCCCAGAATATAAATCACCTGGGACAGAAGACTGTAAGGAGCACAGTAAGGTTTATCCTTGTTGAGGACAGTTCTGCCGTGTAGAAGGGTCTATGGAGGAGATGCTTTGCTGTGTTATTTCCATATCCTTAATTCTTACTAGTGTTAAATGATAGAGGTTACAATCTCTTAGACGTATGGGATTGAGAAGTCTATTGTTGTTTGGATTCTTGAAGATAATGTTTCTCTTAAGGAGCTTCTAATTCTCATTCATCAGGAAAGTAAATCTTTTGCTAATCTATATCATCACTTGCCTGCCATTGTTACAGTTGGTCTTCAATTTACTCAGCTTTCACCCTCCTTTCTTGTGTTTCCAGGTTCCTTGGTAAGCTGTATGGGGTATACTATTAAAGTTAGGATAGGCACATTGATTCTGCCCTCCATCCCAGTTACTTAAGTGCAAGCTGGTTCTGAGCCTTTCAGTGACAAAGCAGTCTGAAAATGTGTCTGTCTACAAACTTTCTAACTATCCATAGGAGATCTCTTTTGTAATGAAAGCCCTGAAGGAAGCCTGGAGAAGAACTTGCAAGTGAGATCAAATATTAAAATTGCATATGTAGCTGCTCGCTTTAGAACCTGCACTACGGCAAAGAAAAAAGGGGAGGAAGAATACATAGGGAACAACCCAGCTTCTGTGCTCTTATTTTGATTGTTTGTTGCTTGGCATTACCAATGTAGCTCAAGTTTAATAGGCATTTTATTAGTACACTTAGACCAAACCATCAGTAAGCTAAGTGCAGCAAGGAGCTGTGACACTGTAAAATCCTGGGAGCGAAATAAACAGTCTAAACCACCCAGTGCTGCCTATTCCCAGGGACGGCTGGGTATCAAAGTTATTGTTGAAAAGACTTCCCTGTTTTCACGTTAAGCTTATCACACTGCTTTGTGTTCTTAATATGTTCTTTGACGTTCTAATCATTGTTGCTTTGCAAGAACTGATCAGGAACTGTGTCCTGCATGACTTTGGCTTCTGCTGTGATATCCAGCCTCTGATCTGTGCACTCCTTACTCTGTATGACTTGAAGTTGGCATCTCTCATTACTGACTTCTGCTTGGTGACTGTTGCAGGCAAGGTACCTTCTAACGTATACATTGTACATCATTAGCCATTACCAAAGCCTAACCCCTCCTCTTTCTATATAATATTTATAATGTAATCCCTCTTTCAATAGAATTCTATTGAACCGATTAAGAGGTTCTACTCTGCCCATAAATCTTCCACTTCTCAGCTTGCATTTGATAAATTGGGCTTGGTCATTACTGGAGAGGCAGCTGACTGCCAATTACAGATACTTATCCTAAGGGCAGCATCTAGAGTGTGGAATTGAAGGTGGCCAAACCCATAATATACATAAAATCTTGGATGCTCCAGCCCTTGTACCAAGTTCCTACAATGCTGCCAGCTTAACAGTAAGTAGCAGTCTCTCGTTCGGTCATTCTGCAGACAAAATGTTCTACTGTGGACTGGAGAATACCTCAAATGTATCTTTCTCTTGCTGCTTTGTGAGCATCCCAGCCTAGCTGACAGAAGACCAGTGGACATATTTACTGTTCTATGCATGTACAACAAATAAAGCATGTTCTGATAGTCCTGTAAGAGATTAATCTGATCTGTACATCATTCTCCTTTTTGACGTTAGTGTACATGACCCCAGGCATTGCAGACAACTTCACAACTTTGATCCAAAGTAGAAGAGAAGATCCTGAAATACTGGAGTTGGCATGAAAACTTGTTTTTTGTGGCCTTCTAGACTTTTTTTCAAATAAAAAAAAAGAGGTGAAAAGGCGAGTTGAGAAGGGCATTATTTCAATTGAAGTATTTTATGGAAGACAAAGTACAAGTTATTGTTCATCTTATTTAAGATGAGGGTTGCTATCTGTAGCTGTGTTTCAGTCAAGAGTTGTAAAAATTTGGACAACATATAAAATTACTTTTAGATGCAATTAAAGGTAAAAACTATCTGTTAGTTAGCCTATGATGTGTAAAGGCATTGTGGGAATTCCACAAAGTGTATTTTGACTAGGTTTTGCGGCTTAATTTTTTTTCCAGTTTTTTGAATAGCACTTTCTACTCCTTACTCTGTACTGTAACGTAAAAAGGCATAGGTAAAGCCTGCATTAATTTTATTTCCTTTATTCTACTCCTTTCAGCGTAGGGCAAGGATTGATAGCTAATTCCGTGCACTACTTTTCAAATCATTTTTCACCATTCTTAAAGCATATATTAGTGTTCTTTCTGGTGATTTGATTCTGCTTCTCTAACTCTGCAAACCTATCAGTGAGTCATCCTATGAAGAGGTAATGTGGAGGTTTGCAGGATTTCTGGTTTGTCGCCCAAATTCATCCCTTACATAAGTCTTAAATTGTCAGTGGAGTGCATCTCACAAAGGATTATCCTAACTGGTTAACAAGGCACTGCAGCTCTAACACTTTCATCGCTAGACTTCTGTTAATCCCTGATGGTAGTTACTAATGAAGTCAGAAATACAAGAGCTGAGTGATACTTCTCAATCCTGGATGTGTGGAGTTCCGTGCAAGAGATGGTCAGTATTTTTCAGAATGCAGGAGGGCCATGAAAACTTATGTTCTGAACTCCTATGATAAACTGAGAAACAGAACTGTGCCTTGAGGTGGAAGCAACATTGTTCTTCTGAGATAAAGCACAATCTTATCCAAACAGGAACACTGCTTATTGACAGAGCTTTGTGCTGAAAGCTTTGGAGGAATCTGTACACGCAGCTCTGGGTAGGCTTGCCATGTTTGTATCTGCTGCAGTGACTAATGTCTGTTGTCACGTATTCCCAAAAGAAACAACATCTCAGACAGTGAACTCTGGAAAAAGAGCCAGGAAGCCTTTGGCGTTCTTGTTCAAACAGTTTGGCGCTTACTGTGACTGTAACGCCTCTCTCATTTCTGCCCAGCCTGGAAATGGAAAAGTGAGGCCAGGATGGCTGACAGTTTCCAGGCTTGTGCTTCTTTGTCCACATGTAGTGTCACTACTGAGATTTGTGACTGCTTTTTAATGTGTCTGACATTATGATCAGTTGAGGTAACTATCAACTGGATCTATTCAAGACAGAATTACTGATCCATTTAATCATATAGATATTTCAAACTGCAAAGCTGATTTAGGACAACTAATGTTTTTTCTTTTCAGTTCACTTAGCTTGCTGTTGTAAATTGTAAGGTAGATCTCTGTGCTTATCTTAAAATAGGCTTGTGTTTAATTTTTCTTTGACTGTCAAGTTTTCCCCACGCTTGCATAGGCTATATTTGTGTCAGTGTCTTCTACTTGGAGCAAATGGCCTGCCCCATCTCATGTTCCACATAAAACCAGGATTATGTGCAAGGTGGATTAGTCCACAGGAAGGAAAATGGACTTGTAAGTGCAGGACTCTTTGCTTCCCTTAGTGATACTTTGACTTCCTAAACCTTTGGAACCTACTTATCATATCCACTTTCTTACCTTAACATCTTGCTATTCCAGGATGTCTTTTTAAGTTAAGTGTGAAGATAGAACATAATCTCATCTTCATTTTTGAGACAAAGTGACCTAAACTGTTGTTTTCTGATGCTTGTGTGAATGTGAGCGCATCTGCACTTAGGTCTGACAGGTTGGATGCAAAGTGAATTATATTTGTTGGGGGGAGGGGAGGGGGGGGGTGGAACAAACAATGAAATCATGGTTGATGCCTTGTTGTTGTATTACTCTGTAAAAATGAGAGTGGTGGGAATCAATTGGGTATCATTTCAAACAAATTAATCTCAGCTTGTTTGCAAGGTTCTTATTAATTTCATCTGAAAGAAAATTCCCTTTTACTTCCCCAGAGGAGTTATTTCAAAATATTTATATAGTATTAAAACATTTACAGTGTTCTACTTGCTGACATACCTCTTACTTTAGAGAATAGAGATGAGACAAATACAAAGATGATGAACCATAACTGATGAAAAGGAAGGAAAGAATCGAAGCAGAAGGATTAAGGAGGAGTGAGGGGAGCACTGGGCTATGAGCAAATATGGGCTGAATCCAGAGAAAAGTTATGTAGTACCATAGGAGGAGAAAACTGTATTATTTGTATGCCCCAACACTTTTTTTTTTTGAGGGGGGGAGAAGTGGTTATTGATGAGGAAGATAAACAAAGCAGTGTAAATGGAGAAGAGCAAATGTCTAATCGGCCTAGTGTGTGTGTGTGTATGTGTATATATATATATATATATACTTTTTTTTTTTTTGCATCAAAGGCATTCCTAAGTGTGACTGCAGAAGTGTGAGATGTTTGCTGGGAAGCAAAGACAGTTAAATTAATGTAGCAGTAATATTATGTTTAGAGACAATAGATGCTCAGTTATCTTCTTGCATACACTCACCTAAATCATCTGAAATCAGAAATGCATGTTACGGTTTAAAAAAAAAAAAAATGCACGAAAGGGAAATCAAAGTGCCAGATGTCTGCACTGCTTAGAAATTGCTTCCAGCTTGTGGGGGTAACGAATCTGATTTCTGCTGTATGCAGATGCAGAGTTCAGGGAGAGGAGCTTCTTTGTAACTAGTATACTGTTGCACTTAAGCCAAAATTACTTTTGGAGTTTTAAGTCTGAGCGGAAGTACATCAAATAAGGTTATAGCTCATAGAAAGGATTTGCTATATGTTGCATTACTTTGATTCTCTGAACTATAACATTATTTTGGTACAGCTTGCATGGAAATCTACAGCCTATAATGTAGGTTTTCTGTTATCATGTGGAGAATTCACAAACCCTGAATATCTGCATGCCTCTGTTTAAAAAGTACCTGAGCATCAGATATTACTACCTTACGTACAATGAAGATGTTTGACTATAGCATTAAAAGCAGGTTGTGAGAACTGTATAGTTTTGTAACACAGGCCTGTGTGAACAGCATTTAAAAAGTTAGTTGTGTGTATGCAGTTGGCTGCCTGCCATTTGCCAATTGAATTTTTTGGGGTTGAATTCCTTCAACATGGTAGTTGTTTCTTTGTGTCAAATATCTTCTGCTCTTTGCACTTCCCTGGCACTGAGTCCGGAGAAATTAACAAAGCCTAGGGAACAAGAATGTTTGAAATCTTTGTGGTATTACAGGTGAAGCCTTAATTTGTTTTCCCTGGAGAGGCAATCAGGGCGTGTACATCAGAATCTGTAAAAAGCTAGCCAAAGTGTTAGATGTTTGCTCACTTTATGATAGATAGGTGGCTCCAATGACTACTTTTTCATGTCTTAGGGCTGTCTGAAAATGTTAAGAGATTTCTCTGGATTTTTTTTTTTTTTTTTTGCTGGAATACAGAGATATTACTTGGAGTGAAAACAAAACATTTAAATTGCTGAAGTGAATGTGATTTGTTTGGACTGATTCTGGGGATAATTTAAATAGGGTATGCATATATAGCTTCAGCCAACTAATCTAATAGTGTATGGTAACAGCTGAGTCATGGCCTGAACCACTGATTGAACACCTGGGGAAAGGACCTGGTCAGCCCTGAGAGCACAGGTGAAGGCAATTCAGCTGTTACCAGAAGGGGTGGAGCTGGCTGCACCTCTCTTAGACCTCATTTGAGGGCTGACTGCCACTGCGCAAGGATCTCTGGAGATCATTCCTTTATGGAGTTTTCCTTGTGAGCCTAGATCTTCAGAGGTGGGTGAGTATCTTTGCTTTTCCTTTGTAACATGATTTCATTTGTGCTAGTTCCTTTGCTATTGCATTCCTCTATTGCCCTTCCACTTCCTGAAGTGTACTTAGTGATCTTAACATCTAGTAGTCAAATGAGTGACAGAATTCTAGGTATTAACATCATGGTCTTTCCCCCTCACCTTACCTTACAGTAAGGATGTTCTTGTTGCATTGGCTTTCCCTGACCATGGCCATGATATACTGTTAAGATTATTGGTTAGGCCAGTAATTTAACTCTCTGTACTTTTCTGGAAATCATTACATCTCAGATCACTGTAAGAAGATGCTAGCAACTGTTAGCAATCTATAACAATGTATACATAGAATTAATGTATGAGCAATGTAATGTAGAATTAATTGTGCTGATGGTCCTGGGTGAGACGATGATTTGGTAGTAGTGTTTGAGATCAGGGTTACTTGGCAGCTTAAAATGCTCATGAACAAAACTTTTCATTATTCTGGCTGAGATATGACAGCATAATATGAATGGCCACTCCTGTTAACTTATATATGTATGTATGTACTTGTTTTCCTGCTCCCCTTCTTTCCTGCCTGAGAAGATGCAGTATTATGGGGGTACCTGCTTTTGTGTATTGCCCTCAAAAGCTCCTTTGCTTACTGTCCTGGGGTTCTTACATATGTAGGACCAAACAACTCAAAATGTACTTCTACACTTGTGAAATGCAAGCCTTGTATAATAGTTGTTTTTGTGCATAGCACAGTTTGAAGGTGGGAAGAACTCATGTTTTCCTAGAGAAGATGGGTAATGGTACCCAACTCAGTTCATTGCACTTATCCTAAAGCAAAGATAGATATTACTTGGTGTAATTTCTGAAAGCAATTACAATCTTTTGTGACACAAAAGTACTACTTCTGGTCACTACCACATCTTTCTTGTTCCCCTGCTGAGTCATGTTAAGCAAGGCATAGAGTGGAATTCATAATTTGATCTAACTGCATCCTTTCATCTAAAGGGTTGCAACAGAAGGCCTCTGTACAGGGATTCAAGAAGAGCTGAGGAGGGAGTGAATTTTATAGAAGGAATATCTGCCTCATCAGAGATGATTAATGTGAAGGAAGAGCTCATTTATCTGCAGAGTATGGTGCTGAAGATACTGTAGGCAGAAGGGGAAAATATTTGGCTGGAACAAAATTCTTCCCTGCAAAAGGAAGAAGGGAGAGAAACATCATAAGTAGTGAAGAATGAAGGAAGATCAGGGAAGCCATGTTATCAGAGGAACAAACGTCATTACAGGCTGTTAAAGCCTTGTAACTCCTTGATTCTATCTGTGTCTGAATAAATATGGACCATCTGCCCACTGGCATAGACATCCAATGGAGCACCCACCATTTTCCAAGTGTTTCCTTGCCCTCATTTTCATGTACTCAGTTTGCCAATGAGCCTGCAGCAGACACGGCTAGCTGGCAGTAATAGACAGTCCCTTTGCTTTTGGATACTGATGAAGGGCTGACAGTCTTTTCTGTGTATCGGAGTTCATCTGATGCCTCTGGTACTTAGAAACCAAAGCATTTGGCAGGTGTGATTGAAAAAGGATTGTCTATCCTGGAAGTTCTGCAATTGTTATTTCTAACAAATATTCATGAGAATGTCTTTGCTAATGCTTTTCACTTATTTCAAGGTATAGCAGCGCAGTAATTATTTCTGGGAAGGCTCATAACTAGTTCTCTGAATGCTCAGCAATGAATCATAATAGGGAAACTGAAGAGCTATCTACAGGACGCTTTATTTCTGGCACCCATCTTTACAGTACTTTGCTGTTGAATTTGGTCTTTATTTAGTTCTTTAAATCAGTGCTTGCTGGTGAAGGTGAGCTAAAGACATTAGCTTGATCACAAGCTTGTTAGTATCTTTTCTATATGGTAACTTAAATGATTTAGGAAAATGAATTGGAAAAATCCAGGGAATGATCAAAGGGAAAAATAACTATGTTAGTGCAACCAAAAGGTCTTTGAGTGGTATTTAACTAAAATGAGTCGAATGACAATGTCTTGGGCACCTGTAAACATCACTTTCTTTGAAAAGTTTTCACACAAGTATTATTTTGATGAAGCACTGAGTAGACAGGTTTCCAGAGGCAATTCATCTTCAAGTGAATTCTGACAGATTCAGCTTAAGGGTGCTGCTTCTAACCTGATGAGGCCACTCCAAGAATGAATCTGATTTTTTTTCTTTTTTTCCAGGTTATTTTTAGGGAAAAAATCAAGACCATTATGTGGGAGAAATTTATGCTACTGTTGCTATGCAAGTCTCTATTGCTGGTATCTGCAATATGTCATTGTATCTTATCTGGAATATTTAATTTTTTAACATATAAAAAAACCTAAAAATTAAGGGGAGCTTTAAGGTTGAGAGACATGGTTATGTGCTTCTCTTTGTAGTAATATATTTTTAAAAGAAACACTTCAGAAACCTGAAAATGTATAGGAACATCCTTCAAATAACGGAAAACCAAATGTTCTGCTGGGAAATTAATTATAAGAAATGCTCTGCGAACTTAGGTCTTAAATGCCTGTCTTGACCTGCTGAGAATCTCAATAACATTGCAGTAAACATAAAGGAATCCCACAGCTGTTACTGGATTTGCAGAACATAGGGGTGAGTTGAAGAAAGTTGAGGCTGGTGGATTAAATTCTGCTGGAGCAGCTCAGAGGCAGCTGCGGAGCCAGAGCCTTTCATGCTTCTGTAAGCTTGTGTCTGAATAGGTCAGGTAAATGTGAAGCTTAGATGCACTCTTCTGCTATCCTGAGAGTAATGGATAATAGGAACATCATAGTATAGCTGCAACTTTCAGTTTAAAGATGCCTAATTTGTGACAGTGAGGGTTAGCTTGTGTTATTTTGATTGCTGGACAATATAGAGGTCTCAAAGCTGGGGCTTGAAGTACTCCCAGCCTCCAAAGTACTTCTGCAGAGTTCTGGGACTGACTATTTAGTATGCTGGGACAGAAAAGCATCTGTACGTGGTAAGGAATCGTATGGCAAGGGATGCTGAATATAATGCATAAAGGACTCTAGCAGAGAGGGTAAAATGAAGAACTGGGCTTTCTCTGATCTTGTCGGCATTATGCTTAGTCTCAGGCAGCTGCTTCTGTAAGGACATGAGCTTTCATGAGCATCTGTCACCACTAACTAAATCCAATACTTAATTCTAGAGAGGATATTGGTTCCAGGTGATGGGGAGCATTGTCGAATTCAGCACATCTCATCCAGCATCTGAGCCCAACTGTCTCCTACTGTACATTTTGTCCTTATCTCTGGAACTGACTATTGCTGAGCTGTTCTTTTCTACACACGAGACTGACAGCTATTTTTTTCCCTTTGCACATATGCTGCTGCTTGATCTCTCTTGCTGTACTGTCTTTTGTGTAGACTATCAAGAGGAATGGAGGGGACAGGTGGACAGTTACCAGTGATGCAGAGGAAGCAGATGTGTTGACTGTAAAAACAACATAAGACAAAAAAATTCTGCATTCATGCTTCAGAGAGAGGCTTTTTTTTTTTCTTAGTGATTGTTCAGCAAACAGCCCCAGAACCAATGCGGGTGGTGTAACTCAGGAACCCGCTGGCTTTGAGGATTGTACTGAAGCTAAAATACAAAGGAATTGTAAGCTGTGTGTGTCTCCCAGCAGTTCAGAGAAGGCTCTAGCTGCAAGCTGGGGTCTGGCCCTGCATGACGCTCAGAGGGTGTCTGTGGTTGTAGACACTTTCTCTTTCAGTGGGATTTGGCAGCCAGTGTACTTTTGGCCAGGGAGCACTGGCTAGAAGGGCCCTGCTGCCATTTCACTTGTAGTTGCTAATTGCCAGTGGACTGTCTGCTCAGTTGCTGGCAGCTGTGTGCAGGCTTCCTGGGCACATTTAGCTGCCAAATGGTTTCCATGTCTGTGTAAACTGTTTCCCATGGGCATATACCAAAATAAAGGAAAATAATGTCGAGGTATAAGCAAGTGAGGACAGGCCCTGTTTAAATATTGCTCTCATACTGCAACACTTAACGGAGTTCCTTCTAAAATGCCAAGACTTGTGTTGGCTCAGGTGCTTCAGTAGACCTTCCCTGGCATTGTGAATTTTCTGGGAGTTGCCAGAAACTGTGGAGATGTGAGGTCATCTTGTATTTCCTATACTCTCCTCAGGTTTCAAAAGTCAACTGAAGGTTGAAAGCAACAGATCTGATACTCTGTATAAAGAAACAAAGAAAGGCAACTACATGGTTCCTTCAGAAAACAGCTGTTAGAGTATTTGTTCTATGCATAGTTTCTTCCTTTTGAATCCAAGTAGAACCTCAGCATTGAGTTCCCCAGCCTGACTTCATGCTGCTGAAAAGACTTTCCTTTCTCTTCTTCCATCTCTTGCTATTCTTTTTCTCCTGTGAAATGGGAGTGGACCAGGTATTTGCCCAGATTTTTCTATTTTTATTGGATTATAGCTTTTTTTCCCTGAGAAACTGCTTACTCAGTACTACTGATCCTCTTCTAGTTAGGGAATGTCTTGTTTGGATGACATGGGCAACACACAGTACTCCAGGGAAGGCCATGCTGTTTTAAATTCTGTATCTAAGAGAGACTTAATAGCCTATACAAGATAAACAAGAGTTCAAAGTTGGATGTGACCCAGAAAACAGTCTAAGTACCTTATGCTTCAGGGAAACTTGGATTCATATCAGAAGTCTTTTGACTTGTATTTGGACTGTGGTCAGCAATTACTTCCATGACTGCTGAGCCCAAGCAAAAATTTAGCGGAAGGTTATGTGTGGCTGCTTCAATCTAGTTTATAAAATTAATTGTCCATTTCTGTGCTAGCCAAAAACTAAGGAATTGAAAAGGTAGCATAAAGCCACCTCTAGCTCCTTAAATCCTACATGGAAAAGAACTTGTTACATTAGAGGAAGCATGCATTTGCTGTTCTTTTGTGAACTTACCCCCTTGCACTGCCTGTATTTCCTGTGTTTTGCCAGTCCACTTGATTTGTAAACAGAGCTAGAGATTAAGGTCTGTTGAAAAATAAATTCTTAGTATCTGCGTCCTTGTTCCTGTGAAGGAATGTTCTGTTCCTGAACTCTTGTGTTACCAAGTAAGTGAAGTTTTCAAGAAAAGGTAGTGTTTAGATCTGAACATGTTTTTCTTTCTTCATGAAAAAATGTAGAAGAAACTCCCAACTGACTTGATAAACACTGAAAATTGAGTACACTAAAGAAAGTATCAGAGACTGGAGAGAAATGCAGGATGTCAGAGATAGAAGCTTGAACATGTTACTACTGAAAAAACACTTTTATTCCTTGCTAGATTTTTCTCTTAAACCCCAGCAAACAAAGATGAGAGGAAGTGGTGAGCTGTCTCTACTGGGCCCTAGTAATAAAGAACATTGCTTTTTCTGCTCTGATACTGAAATACTGACAAGAATTTGCTTTTGCCAGTATTTTGTCCTCTGAAAAACATGTTCCCCACTGCTTTCTATGTTTTGAGTAGTAGTAATTGAGCTGTTGGTAGAGATACTTACCAAGTGAAAGAGGAGCTGTGGCTACTTATAGGATGCTCATATTCTTACCCTATTGTCCCTTTTCATATAAATAAGGGGTCAGTATTAGACTTAAAACTGAAAGACTAACTTATCATATAGCATTGCTCCCTACAATTTCCACAAGAAAACGTGGAATGGAAGGGCAAGCAAAGTCTGCTAGTAGCTGAAACTGGAGTTTTGTATTGCCAGAGAACACTTAAGATCTTAGACACAGAAATGTGCATAGAGTTAATACCATTTTGTTGTTCAGAGAAAGCATAGAGTCAACATTCCTAGAAGAGAAAAAGCCTGGATACCAAAATAGTGTAAGAAAGACATGAGAAAACTCTAAAAACTAAAATGTGTTAAAGGTCTACATTTGCAATGTTTCCATAAAAACTTCATACTGTAACTAGTAGTACTGTGTCCATGTCTGAAGCCCCCAGTACAAGAAGGACAGTAGAGGGTCCAGAGGAGAGCCATGAAGATCATCAGGGGACTGGAGCACCTCCCCTATGAAGACAGGCTGAGGGAGCTGGGCTTGTTCAACTTGGAGAAAAGAAAGCGGCGGGGTACCTCATTGCAGTCTTTCAGTACCTAAAGGGAGCCTACAAAAAGGAAGGGAATCAATGCTTTGAAAGAAAGGGTTGATAACTTCAGGACAAGGGAAATTGGTTTCAAGTTGAGGGAGGGGAGATTTAGGTTGGATGTCAGGGGGAAAATTCTTTACAGAGTGCTGAGCTGCTGGAACAGGCTGCCCGGAGAGGTGGATGCCCAGTCCCTGGAGGTGTTCAAGGCCAGATTGGATGGGGCTCTGGGCAGCCTGGTCTAGTATTGAATGTGGAGGTTGTTGGCCCTGCATGTGGCAGGGGGGTTGGAGCTTCATGATCCTTGAGGTCCCTTCCAACCCTGGCCATTCTGTAACAAGGAGTCGTTCCATTTGTCTGCTGGCTCAGAAGTACTTTAATTCCATTTGGGTTGCACGAGCTTTGGGCAGGGCCAAAATTTCTACAGCTTAAGGGGTCAATATGTTTCCTAATTATTTTTGAGAAGTGAAATTATTTGTTCAGGAGAAGATAATACACCAGTAAATTCCAAATAAAAGAGTGCCTTGGCAGGTATGCTAGGAATAGATCAAAGAATTAGCGGCAGAAGAAACAGCCCTTTCCTCCTCTGCAAAAACCCCCTCAGATTTAAGGATAAATTAACAGAGTTTATCACCTTCAGTATTTCTCTATTTATGCTGCTGGACTCTCCTTCAACCTTCTGCTTGGTACAGATCCATTTTGCATTCCAGGGAACCCCCCCATAGCCAGCTTCTTATATGAAGTTGTCCACAGGACTCAAGTTCTTAATAGCAGTCTCCTGAGGGCTTTTTATGAGTACACATAATCCAGTCTCAGAGGACCAAATTCCCTCTCCAGTTCTTGTCCCACGTAAACAGTTGAACTGGTTTCTTTTGCTTTCCTTGCTTCCAGGCAGCTGGTGGTTAGCCTCAGTTTGTAGCACTGAAAAGCTTGCAGTGGTGATTCAAGGGACTATGGCTTTTTTCAGTAAGACTTTAGCAGTCTCTGGTAGCTCCAGTCTAAAGTTAGGGTCCAGAACAGAAAGCAGTGGTGAAGGGCAAAGTTTGGGCATTAAATATTGTTTTCTTTTTACCCCCTACCTGCTAATACTGTATTTCTTCAGGCTGATAGCTTTCTCTTACTAATGAATCTTTGTGTAGATCAGAACCTTTTGGATTAGCTGCACTTACTGTTGTCTAAATTTGCAGCAGAATCTTTGCCTCTGGAGACTTTTTGTCTCATTTTACTTCCTTGAGATAAGGTTGTGTAGGTTTTTGGAACTGCACAATGTTGTGGTGTAAAATGCCCCATAGTCAAGAGCAGAACCTGATAATCCTACTTCCCAGTCTCATACAATCTTCACACTAAGACCTTGAAATGTAATCCTAAGGGCATCTTGAGAAGTTAGTCTTCCATTTTATATAACAGAACCTCCACCTTAGCAGATTTGCAGTGTAATCCTTAATATGTATGAAATGCTTTCCTTTAAGCATAAATGTTGTGGGTCACAAACACAAACTGATTTCAATATGGGAAAGAATGTTTGCAATCTTTGGAACTGATGACCATAAGAAATTGAGATAAATGACTAGCAGCTTTAAATTAGGTGTAGGGCTTTGTCATTTAGTACATTTATTTGTTGTTGCCCTATGGAGCTCAACTTGTTGAACTATTCATTTTATACTGTATTCACAGCAGGTGGATTTTTATTTTTCGTTAGTCAAAGTTCCCAACATGCCACTGATTCTATTTCAATATATTGACAGATAACCTACATGTAGATGTTTACTTATGAAAGCATGTGGATTAATATTTTTTTGATTCCTGTTTGTTATGTATTTTACTTAGTTATTTGTTAGCTCGGTTGCCTGTGTGATTAACAGATACTGACAAGGAAAAATAGACTGTGAATTGCAGATAGGAACTTGCAAATGAACCAAGAGATGAGATTGTGAATTCATGAGGAAATGGAAGAAACAAACTTTTTCATGTGGGAATATTTTACAGTTGTGTGGCATTTATAAAGGTACTAACTTTGTATTTTCTGTGTATTCAGCCTTACTATGACTGATGTTAACTATGTCAGTTATTTAAAGAATGGTCTCTCTATTCTCATGCTTGAAGCCTGGTGTTACTTGTTTAAACTGAAGTCTGTATCTCAGCCTTAAGATATTTGTTTATTGTCTTGCATGGTATGTGTTGCGTTATATTTCTTAAGGATGGAGGACTTAAGATGATGTGGTGAGAGGATAATTGGCTTTTTAACTGTATTGCTTGCTTGAGGGGGGTTAGTTTATATCTATTCTGGGAATGTTGAGGCATGTCAAATAAATACAGTTTTGGAGAAACTGTTTTTCCTGGTGTGATAGATTTTCAGTGTGTAAACAGTTTTCTGTTCTTCAGAGCTGAGCCCTTTATGCCAACCCCATACTCCCATAGAAATTAATATTTAAACTATCCTTTTATTCTTCACTTAGTACTAAAGAGATAGACTTGATTGTCAGACGTGTGAATGAATTTGTTTGTTCTGAGTCAAGTTGCTTAAACTAGCTGTGAATGCTGTCAAGCCGGATCCTTTAACAATAGTATATAATTTTTGTCATGTGTTTTGTCAGTTGCCAGAGACACATCAATCTAAAATGACAGAACCATAGGATTTGGAAAGGACCTGGGAATCATATAGTCCAAGCCCCCTATCAAAGCCTGTTCCCTTCAGTAGGTTGCACGGAAGTGTCCAGGCAGTTCTTGAATACCTCCAGTGAAGGAAACTCCACAACCTCTTTGGGCGGCCTGTTCCAGTGCTCTGTCACCCTTACAATAATGTAGTTCTACCTCGTATTGTGTGGAACTTCCCATGTTGCAGCTTGCATGTTACCCTTTTGTACTCTTCCTGTCCAGGCTGTCCCCAGCCATGACATACTGCAGGAAGTTGGAATGGAATGTTCTTCAGACTTATTAGTTGTAAAGTATAGATGTTGACTTAATCCTGGCAGCACAATCGCACTCCTTTTTCTGAAGAATGGAACTATCTGCTAGAAGCAGTCATAACAGCATGCTTTAATCTTTTCTAATCTGGTTTACTAGTCTTATACTGGAGTGCTTTTATTCTACACAGCAAATATCCGTCAGAGCATTCATGGAACTTTTCCTATCAATAGTGTGTTGCCTCACAAAATCGTGCTTTGCCATATGATATGCTTCAGAACTGCAACTATTACAGTTTGTAGCAACTCATCATGTACCTCTTTTCTGCCATCTTAAGTACTGAACCAGGGAGAAGGAAGGAAGCATGAAGAGCTTACTAGCCTACAGTCTTTTCTATGAATTCTGTCTGAGTTACAAAGCTGAAGTGAGCACCTTATGAGAGGAGATGGCTTTTTGTTAACTTTAATACTATAAAATATGCATATTATAGGTCAGATTTGGTATATGCTCACTCACAAAATGAGTGTGACTGCATTGCCTTCTATGTGGAGTTTCAATAGACTTCCTGCTGAGCTGTAAAATAGTGAGATGGAGCCAAGCAGTAGCATAGGGCTTATCCTTTGCAAACTAGTAGCTCTTTATCTTGATAGCTCTGTTAAAATATTCTTAGTCAGTTTTCAATTCAGTCCAGCCCTTTGCAGTTTGCAATGTTATTTAAGCTGATTAAGTGAAGCTACTGGAGGCCTTGTGAGGAGCAGGAAGGGTCTGGGAGCCTGGAGGGGTTTTGTACCACTAATGACAGCACCTGGCAGCTGATGGTCCACCAGCCAGAACTAATCCCTCTGCAGGCAAGGAGACAGCAAGACTTTATCAGGCACTCTGTGTCATGGCTCTGTCAGCAAATCAGACAACATGCAGGGAGGGATGTGACAGGACACCCTCACAGGTAGGAAGGTGAGGACAGATGTGTGCAGCTGCATGCTATTAGAAAACTCTCTCCCAGAGTTACCAGCACTGGAGTGAGGTGGCAGCCAGTGAACTTCCTTCCCTTCCTCCCTGCAGGGGATTGTGATGATTATTAGGAAACCTGGGTGATGGGGGAAGCTAAAGGGTTTGACACTACACTGGTTGACACTATGCTGGCAAATATATAGGATGATTAATGCTGTTAAAGAAAGGAACCAAGGCTGAAGAGTGCTGGAGGCAGGCCAAGAACTGTGACCTCTTGTCAAAGTATGTAGAACTAGTAAACTCTCCTGCTGAAAAGGAGTTAGGAAAACACTAGACTGAAAGTCCTGTAAAGTCCATTTACCTGATAGGTAATGGGCTTATGCATGCAGGTAGGATTAATGGGCTTTAACAAAAACGTATATCTCAGAAGATTTCTTGAAATCAGGTAGAGTGAAAAAGGCATGCTGGCTAAGGGAGTAGCTTTGTGGAAAGAGGTCTGATCAGTTGCAGACCTCGAGCCAAACGTGAGATGGTTATGCCATGGCATTGCGGAAAAAAACAAGTATAAAAGATAAGCAGTTGATAACCTGAATGACGTGAGAAATGAAGTGGTCAGTAGGAGTAGAACTTCTCCAAAGAATATAGTGTGTTTCAGAGATGCGTAGGGAGAGAGCATGTTAAGTCCTGATGTTGTAAGTTAAATTCTCACATCTCTCTTTTGTTCTGCAGTTACTTTCAATTGGGCTGAAGGATGCTGCATTGCCTTTATTCAGCATCTTCTTGATACACACAAGTGTACACTGACACTTCGTATTTTTATCTTGAAGAATAGGAAGGGAGAGCTACACAAGTAATGCATATTTCACAAGTTAGCGAAGGGATTGGATCAAAATGAAGCTAAATATGGTGGCTTTGTTACAGATCCAAGAATTATTTCCTTGATGTCTTAGTTTCAGCTTGGATGGGATTTTTTCCTTCAGGGTGTCTGGCATGATGTTATGCTTGGGCTCTAAGAGAAACAATGTGGATAACATGCCCATGTTTCTAGTTGCTGCAAAGCAGTGTGGTATAGAGCCAAGGCTAGTCTCAGCAAATGGCCCAAGTTGCTAGAAGAGAATAGAATTAGGACAACTGACTTGGACTAGGCAAAGGGTTATTCCGTACCTTGACATCATGCAGAAGGAGTTTTGAAGGGATTGGGAGTTCATAGCTCTCTTTAGCTGCTCGGGGGCTAATTGGGCATTGTTCAGGGGGTGCTGAGCGATTGCATGTGTATAACTCGTTCTATACATTCACATACTTATTTGTCATAATTATCCTTTTCCTTTTCTCTATTTTAGTAAACAGTTTCATCTCAACCCACGAATTCTACTACTACTTTTTTTCCTGTTTATCTACTGCAAAGGTGAGGGACACTGAACTATCAAATTTCTAGATATCAAAATAGAATACAAAATTTCTACATCATTAGAGCTGTGAGAACACAGCTCTTAAGTTCCCATTTCCTTCTGTCAGCAGGAAAACTCTGGGGAACACTTTGACATGAGGTTGCTTCAGAGCCCTTACCATCCCCACCTGAAGCAAGGAGTGTGGAATTGAATTTGTCCATGCTGAAATAATCACATCCATTGGCATTCATTGATGCATGCTGAAGGTTTATGGTGACCAAACAGTGGGTATGAGCATAGTGAGGTGGTGGGTTGTGTTTTTCGGCAGTGGTGGCAGCAATTTGAAAGAGAAGTTTCGGATGCAGACTTGTTCATAGCTGGTGAAAATGTATAGCTAATGGTGATAGCTATTTCAAAAAATAGGTTTGTAGCTGAGAATTTGCTGTACCAAATAGTGTTATTGTGCTGTATGTATCAGTTTTAGTTTCCATGAAAATGAATAGGAAGATTTACTTTTTGGAACAGACAAGATACTATTATGTTAGAACTATTGCAACACTGTGTAATAGAAACGACTATACAATGAATAGAATGTGTGGGCAAACCATTCATTTTTTCAGAAAACTGAAGAGGTTTCTGAGTCTTTAGGCGAGAGATATAGATCAGGATACTTTCATTGAATATCACCTCTATAAAAGAGGTGCATGAAGTGTATTCGGCTTACCTAACAAGGCTTAGGAGAGAGGAGTAAGAAATGTAAGAGAAACAGCACTGCAAGCGCTGAAGTCAATGCAGGAGGAGCTTCTGGCCTGGAAATGAATCTTTGCAGCCCAGGAGAGGCTCATGGTTGAGAAGGCTGTGTGCCCCTATATCCCATAGGCATTGTATGCAGCAGGTTTCCATGTGCAACCCATGGAGGAACCTGCAGCACAATGGTGGATGGGGCTTGGAAGAGGTTGTAGCCCTTGGAGAGTCCCTGAAGGAGCAGGCTGATCACAAAGAGTAGGCCATGTGCTATGGACCCAAGTTGGATCAATTTAAGAAGATCTGCGTTCATGTGCACAAGATCTGTTAAGGACGAGCAGTAATTAGTGATCTACCCACCCTCAGCTCAATTCTTGAGCTCTTTTTCATTGTATCTTCTTCTCCCTCCCTCTTCTGAGGAGGGAGAGAGATGTGGTAGAGTTTAGCTCACACCAGGGTGAAACCGCCACATCAAGGCCTTACGTAATTTCTCTTTTCATTCACAGAAATTTGACACAATATTTTAAAAGTGTGAAGGGAAATAGGGTACCAAATCTCATTCATGTTCTGTGGGAAACGGTGGCCTACTTTTGAAATGTATGGAAATACCTTTGAAATGTATGGAAACCTCAATTTACTGGAGCTCGGAGATGTGACTTCTGAAGCAAAGTGCTGTGAGAAGTTGTCCCCAACTAAATTTCCAGTTTTCATTTTCAGTCTTTTCAGTTTTTTTCCAAATCTCTTTTCTTGCCAGTATGAGCAAGCAAGTGCTATTGGCTTTGAGTCTCAAACAAACTTCCCACCTGTTACCTTCTTTTAAATAGAAAGTTCAAATAATACATAGAGCCAATGACAGAGCTCAGAATCACAGTGAAGTGCTTGCTATTGCTGCTATGAACAAATAAAAGCATAAATATGTCTGGTATTGGACAGACTTGAAGCCCATTAAGCTCAGGGTTGTGATTATCTCCAATGAGAGAAAAAGTGCTTTACTCTAAGATAATTTAATGGCAGTAAATGAAGGCTAAGGTCAGTGTAAAATTATAGCAGGAAAGAGCTATGGATATATCTGTTTAACATTATTCGCTGTTCAGGCCTTTTCATTTATACCCTATTCAGGGTCATGATAACTGAGCTACTAGTGGGCATATATAGTTCATCATTTAAATTTGTTTCTTTATCTGAGCATGGGACAAGTAAAAAATCATATCCTTTTTTTAAAAGTGCTGTTGGGCTGATCTAGATAGATGTTTATTTGCCTTATGTACAGGTTGTAACTGCTATTCTAGAAGTGCTTGTGTGAATGAATATGATATATTGGAAAAGAAGTTGCTGTATATCTTGTATATGGAGGCCATGTCTTATCACTGTATATTTGAGTACTTGGAATGAGTTGAAGATGTGGGTGATCTGGTTGGGTATGCCTTCTGTGAACTAAATGATGGTCAAGTTTTTCAATTGAGAGAAGCTTACAGTGCTTTCTATTGGAATGCCTGCTGGGACCAGAGCTGCTCAACAAATCCATAAGCTGTCTCCACAAAACTAGGGAGTAATATCATAGCATCTGCTGATGTAAAAGGCTTCATCAGATTTTTTTTTTAAATAAAAAAAATGGATGGAAAGAGCTGCAATAAAAATAGACTGATATGAATAAGTGAGTAAGGAATCATCAGGCTGAGTTTAGTGTTAATATTTGAAAATGAAAATGTGCATGGGTAGATTGAGGATGAAGGTAAGTCTGTATAAGTAAAAATTAAGAAATATTAACTTTTTCAGATATTTATACAAAACATCATAATAATCAAGATGTTGAAAAAGCATCTAGGAAGTTGGGAGTAATTGGGAAGAAAACAGAACCAAACAGAATACACTGTTATTCTGTGATGTGGGTTTGTGGCGTTCCCACATTTTATACTGCATGGTGTTATTCAGGTTGTAAAAGGATGCTCTAAGTCACAAAATATGACTGAGATATACATCTACAGAATCAGAAACAACAGGGAAAATATGAAAAATAACTGGTCCATTTCCACAATTGAATAAGTGGGGAAAAACTGAGAAAATAGCAAGGTAGCAAGTTTAAAACAAGTTTTCAGTGCTCTTCTGTTAACACAGACCCTGAATGTTTTTGTATTTCAAGAAATTGAATCAAATCTTTCAGTACAGGAATTATACTCAGGACAGGTCTGAATTTCTTTTGCCCAGAATTTGTGCTTTTAATTAAGACTCAGACTTTTCCTTTGGACTAGACACTCCATAAGGAGTGGTTTTTTTAATAGTTGGAGAATACCATAGGACAAAGAAATAGGGAGTGCTACGTGGCTGATGATGATGCATGCTGTGAATTGTTAGGGAGGCACTCCATGTAACCCAGAAGAAAGTCTCATGACATTTATTTTGCTCTTTTTTTTTCCCTCTTTTGTTATAATGTGTTAATAGAACAATCTCTTGAAGAATAGTCTTCTGTGTTCTTTGTCTCTTCTGTTATTTTCCTTTCCAATGTGAAAAGCACTTCCATACTGTCAGGGAGCTAACCCCATCTGGATGTTCTTCAGTTTTTTGACAGACTCTGTCTGAGGTGCAGTAGACTTACATTCCCTGTCAGGTCTGCATTCATCCAAGTCTTTCCTATGCCTTCATTAGGAAAAAAAAGCTGCAGCTCATTTCCTTATTTACGTAGTGCCTGTTTCAATACCTTTTTTGTAACTCTCAGATGGGAAGGCAATCAGTCTCATTTCTTCCCTTGGCTTTGCATCTGAGGCCAAAGGGAAAATCTATTCAGGCAGAACAGCAATCAGCAGAACAATGACTGAGGTTTTTAAAAGCATGCTCCAAACTCTGAAGAGTTCAGTGTTGTTCTATATTTCATTAGTACTTTTCATCAAAATAAGCTCAAATTTTTCTTTGGTTTGAAAGGAGTGGTATAAATTTACACCTGTTGAGATTCTGTACCTATGTTTTCATTTCCACTGACACTCCTCTGTGCGCTTAACTTGTTGGAAGGTGTGAGCAGGCAGTATGGAAGAGATGTGCACTACAGCTGTTTAAGAAATAGCTCCTGTAGGTAATTAACACACCACACTTCTTTTATGTCATAAATATTGGCTTTTAGCTGCAATGGATTTCTCTGAAGAAAGATTTGAACCTGCAGCACAAAACTGATTAATGTGTTGTAGTTCACATGCAATATTATCTGGCACCTCCATTGTAAGTATATTTATAGACCCCATAACTGCAGTTTTATTTTTCTTTTGTTCCTTGTCCTGTTCCTTGTGTCTTTGCACATGCACAGGAGGCCCAAAGAATAATAAAAAAAAAGCCTCCCTGATAACGAAAGGTCGTGTAAGACTGCAGTATAATCTTGTACAATAGAAAAATTTCTCGGGTCATGAAGCATTACTGGCATATTGCAGATCAAAAGTTGATTCAACTCAACTCTTAATAGGTTTTCATATTTTTATGTGGTTACTTTTGTACATCTGTAACATCCAGTAATGCTGTAATGAAGAGCACCCATGATTTTCCAGGTGAATGTGGAAAGGCTTTTACTGATCTGGGCAATTGGATGCTTGTTGTGAACTGGTCCCACATCCAAGCAACTGAGTTTTGTCCAGGAGCTGTAAAAAGTAGAACCAGAACACTGTTATGAATGATAGGTGCCCAGCAGGAGACTCAAACTCTATGGAAGTAGCAAATTTGAGTGAGGTCCAGAATGGTTTCTGAGTGAATTAATATTCCACCTCAGTCCTCCTGTTCTCCTACGCTGCTCTAGGAGTGAGGTACTTTAGTCCATTTGAAATCTGCATTTGAAATCTTGAACCTCCCCTATGTGGAAAGTCTGGAGAAATTCGATTTTGGTGATCAAGGGGATAAGAACAGCTGAATTTTGCTGAAGAACTGTTCCTGAAGTGGCACTTCTACAGTCAAGTAAAATTACTTCTAGGTGTTGTTAAGGATTGGATTAAAACCAACTGAAACTTACTGTATGTTCCTGTAAATCAGTAGGCTTGCTCATGAAACTGAAATTTTTTAGTTGCTATTCTGTATGTAACTAATAAAAGCAGATTTAAATTATAGTATATAAGCTTAAGTAGCTGTAAATAAATACTGATTCATTCCAATATTGAATTTAATATGTGCAAGTGGAGACATGATGGAAACAAGCAATGGATTACTGTTTATTATCACCTATGTGTTATTTGCCTAGAAACTGTGTGCTGCCTTACCATGGTAGATACAGTTTGATTTGGAAGTAGAAATGTACTAATGGTCAAATTGAGGGATTTTTCAATTACATTTCCAGTAGGAGTGATCGTCACTGATTGAGGTGAAGGGGTTATCTGCTCAAATGTCTATCTCTTCAGGACATGATTTCTCTCCGCAGACAAATTTCTTCAGGAATCTTGTCCAGAGTCTGAGCTGAAAGAGTAAATTTGTGTTATACATACTATTTTAAATATCCCAAGCCAGCTACATCAGTATGGAAATTAATTCACCCTCAGCTAAACAGAAAGTAAGCAATCCAACTCTGAGTTTCCTGTGACCAGATAAAACATTTCTTACACAACTGTGGGACTGTGTGATTTTATGCCTATCTGATAATTATCAGCTTTTCCTTCTGGCTAATAGCTTACATTTTTTTCCCCTCACTCCTCACAGGTGGTACTTCAACAGTAGGAATAATATTCTTTGTTTATAATGTAGGTTGTGAACATTGCTGATATCTTCCTCTGCCTCCGTTCTCAGTTGTGTGTTTGTATGTCCTATTTTTTTTCTGTTTAGTGTAGCTATTTACAATTTAGATTGTACCCTCTTGAAATAGTGGTGCTGTCATTGTACAAATTTCAGTGCAGGAATAGTGCATCAGCCTAAATAGAGTCTTTAAGTATTCATGGAACAAAATATTGTTATATTCATAGTCATATATAAAATATATTTATTTACATTAAAATTAAATGATACATAAGATAGGAGCTGTTCTGGCAAGTTCTGGTTCCAACCAAAGTACCACTAACAGCTTAGTGGCTGGATTTCCTTTCTGAATGCAGGCATTTATCTTTAGAAATCACATACTCGATTGAAGCTACGTGTTCATTTGACCTTAACTGTAAGAGCTAAGCCTCATCCATGTTAATACAAGTGAGAACCTGAATCTGTTATTTCTTTGGAAAAAAAGCTTCCTATTTGTTGAACTCTTCCTTTAACAAAGCTCCAGACTGTTGTTCCTCATTAATATTAATAACATGAAAAAAAATCAAGTCACAGCCTTAATGACAGCATTTGCTTTCTAAGTCATCTGGCATACCTTGCCAAATATTATTTACAGTAGAGTCTTTTAAATGCTTTTCTGTCAATGTTCTGAATTAGATATGTTCATCCAGTGCAGTACAGTGCTGTGTTTAATGTGTCATTACATAAAAAGAAGTCAACAAATTATTTGGGCTTATATAGAAAAATGTATCAGCTTTTTAGTTTTGTTTAGCCTGGAATTGACCTGTGTTGCAGTTTCTTTCCTAAAAAAAAACCCATTGGGGTGTTCCATAATTGCTGTGTTAGGTGAGGATTAGTAAAAGAGGAGAACAGTTGAGACTTTCATGCACGTGATCATTGGAAAAAATGAGATTTAGGCTCATCACTTGAAATCCAATGTGTATTTTCATGCTAGATTGAAACTTGGCCTGTGCTTCTCATGTTAATTTCTCCTTATTAAATATTGGTTGTATGTTATACACTGTAGCAATGTGAGGAAAGGGCCTCACATTGTTACAGTGTATACATTCACATGTATACACTCACATTCAGATACACATGTATCACATGTATACACTCGCATTCAGATACTTTAGTATCTGAAGTTAAAAATGGAGGATGGGGCCATCAGGGAGGTGAATTTGGCATTTTGATGTTATAGGGCAAAGTTATCTCCCTTGGTGTTTGAATGTTTCTAAAGATTGGGGACAGAGATGGTAATGTTTTCTATGGGCTTCACTGTCAACAGTGATTATAAAAACAAATCTCTTAAGGGACTGAGATATTCTGTAATTTTAATCCATGCGTTTGGACAGGCTAATGTTACCCAACTAATTACAGGTAGTTCATAGTTATAGGATTCTTGTTTTCAAACAAACAAATGTAAAATATTAAACATTTTTAAATAAAATCTTAAATTATCTAAGCAGGGTAAGGATTCCTCAGGAGTAGGATTATTGCAAGTTGTATGCTTACTGTTCAAAATCTGTAGTTTTTATACCTAAAACCAGCATAGTTATTATATAATAATTAGGTATTATTTCCACTTACAGAAAGAATTTTAAGTAAGAGGTTTAATTATTTGAGGCAGTCAATTTGGCTCATCTTTTCAGAATTTCCATGAACTGCAGGTATACCGCTTAAAAACTCAAAGTCTTTCAAAGAAAGAATTTACTGCATGAGAATAAGTATGCAATTCATAAATGAAATTATGCTCACCCCATGGCTAAATATTACAAGTTATATCATCATAGTGATATGAGTAGTTTGAGATCTGCGGTTATAGGAAAGTAGTTACTATAGAGTCAGAGAATGCAATAAACATAGTAATATGAGTTTGTCGTAGAGATAGTCTTCCTAGCTCTTTAAATTAAACATTTCAGAGCCCAAGGACCTAAAGGTATGTGACTTCTTCATTTTCTGTAATAATGTTGAAATTTTAATCTTTTTTTTTTTTTTTTTAATTTGAGTGCTCTGAACATCAGGGAGTTTTTCTTTTGTGCAATCATAATGGGAACATGCAAGGATCTACTGCAGAGGCGACTTGTACTGGCACACAAATGCGATGTTTCAGTTTAATTAATAGCTGTGTCTTTGAAACTACAGGTTCCTCTAGGCAAAGGCTTGTCACTGGTCTGTAAAAATACTATGTAAATACATGATAAAATATTTCTTAAATTCCTTTATTAGGAAGGACCACCTCAATCTGAAGACTTCTGTGTGTGTGCTGGAGAATCCTGGTAAATGAGCTTGTGGCTTTCCTCTTGCCCATGGGGTAGCAAAGCTGCAGCAGAACTCCCAGTTGCTTCATTGTTAGGAAAATCTCTTTGCACGGGAAAAACAGAAATACTAAATCAATGTCTGCAGCACTTACGTTGCTGACATTAAGCAAAAACAGTTTTGTGAATAAATATGCCAACCTGAACTCTTATAAAGGGAAGATCTTTTTAAAGGACTTGGCATGCATACAGTTCCCCTGCTATTGTAATCAGTGAAAAAATATTTACAAATAATTTATAAGTGTTAGAAATTTTTACCTTAGATTTCCCCTGCAATTTCCAAGATTAAAATCATGTGACTGGAATCTCCTCTTGAGGAGTGAGAGAGTATCCAGCACATACATCCTTGTGTGTATGTGCTGGATAAACCAAGGATTCTTTCTTGGGCTGAGCTGCCACTGGCAGTAGTAAAGAGTTTGACCTAAGAACTGTGGACTTTTTCCTTAGATAAGATTGTGAGCTTTATTTCCATTTTTTTGTCCCACTTGCAGGGAACTTTCTCAGTTTTAAAAGCAAGCTAAACAAAATAAAGCTGTTTGGGATTTTAGAAACCTGTAAAGATAGCTAATACTGTTTCATTTCAAATGAAATGTCCTAAGGATATGTTTTACAAGGAATTAAATTTTTATATGGAAACATTAGAGTAGATGACAGCATACAAGTAGATGGGGCCAGACTCTTTTCAGTTTGTGCCACAAAAAAAAAAAAAAAAAAGGCACAAGGCAAAAATTGAAATAGAAAGTTCCGTAGAAAAACCAGGAGTAACAGTGACTGAGCACTGGAACAGGCTGCACAGAGAGGTTGTGGAGTTTCCTTCACTGGAGATAATCAAAACCCACTTGGATGTGTTCTGTTCAATCTACTGTAGGGAACTGCTTTAGCAAGGGTGGGACTAGAGGGTCTCTGGAGGTCCCTTCCAACTCCTGTGGTTCTGTGACTGTGTGTGTGTGTTAAAAATTCACTTAATTCCTATCAGATGCTAAGTGTAATTACAGTAATTTCACTGACTTCAGGAAAATTTTCAGGCTTATATCAAAATCAGGATTTTAGGACATGTAGAGTCCTCTGATTATCAGATACTACTCATTAACTTCTTGCTTGCCTGGGATTTATCTCACTGTAATCTTTGAGGCTGGACCTATAGAGCATTATAAATGCATCTTTGCCACAGTTCTGCAGCAGGTAATCAAATGATGGACCAGCATGCAGACCAGAGACATTCCTAGAGAACACAAATACTAGAAATAGAAAATTGATTTGAGAGACCTGAGTGATCTTTCTTTACTTATGGAGCAAAAATAAAAAGAAGACCTGTCGTGAAGGCAACAGGTTTAAATGTGACCCTACTGGTACCAAGCGGAGTGCTGTTGATTTCTTTCTTTTTGAAGAAGCAGGCTGATAATGAGAGTTGTTACTATCCTCAGGATGTCTGTTCTCTATTGGGACATTTCAGTACACTTACTTGCCAGCAAGTCATGCAGAAGAAGGTCCTAGGAAAGTTGTTGTTGTTTTTTTTTTTTTAATGTAAATTTTGCTAGTGATGTCAGTTTTGTTTTTGCAGTCATTATGTGTTATTACTATTAAATTGCTGCAAAAACACTTGCAAAGAGGAGGTATATCCTTCAGAAATATTGTAAAAGCTGTTCGTCTGGGCCTTTGAAATTCTAGAAAAAAGGGAGGAGTGTGTGAAATCATGAGTGTTCTCAAATAATATTTTTCAAAACAATTTCCATTCATCCAGCATGTGCTAATCGTAATGAGCTTCATGCTACAAGTGCCTCATTACCTTTAAAAACAGAATAGATTCATATTAAGAAAAAGACTTAGACATCTAAAATCAGCTGTATGACCTAGAAAACTGCTGTTCAAACCATATGCTTTCTGTAGGACTAAGGCTTCTCCAGTGCCACGTTCTTTGCTCTTTTGGATGCTCAGATCTGCGCCCATTTTGACTGAGAGCTGAATTTCTCAGCAGGTGTTTCCTGCTGAAGGGATTTGAGATCTTAAAAGATGTTCCTCTGACTGTCTCAGTGAAGGACCCAGTGTGCCATAGTGGGAAGCATATTCACTGCACTGAGTACTGCACAAATTGCAATAGTCACGACTGCTTTTAATCATTGAGCAAGAATATAGAAATTTGAGTTGATGAAAAATGCATTTGAATTTGTGGCAACAAGTGAGTAGAGACTGGATGAGTATAGTCCTGAACTGTGGTCCATAACCTTATATGGTACTGAAAAATGGCTTTAAAAAAAAATAAAGCAAAAAAAAAAGGCTGTTACCCAGACAACTGTCTCATGGATGAATACTAAATGCTCATGCTCTCTGCATTCTCCTAATATCATTCTTTGATAAGCAATAGCACAGTTAGCTACAGCAGGGAACAGGGGAGAAGGAGAAAGGATTGTCGAAGGGTTCATTGTTAAGAAAATGTCTTTCATTAATGAACATGTTCTGACTCAAGCTGGTTCATCAACAACAGACTATACAGTTACTATTTTCTGGCTCTTCTAGCTCAGGGACTTCAGCGGTGTTCTCCAGTCTTTTGTCTCTGGCTGCTGCCCCATTTCACAGAGTTGTTAATACTCAGATGAATCAGAATTGATGCTACCTCTGAAAACCTTCAGAGTTTGGGTTTCTACACAACAAGCAGCATCACAAAGTTATCACTGTGAATTCACTGCTAGGGGGACCACTTCTTGCATACTTGTTATGTGTGAAAATGGCATGCAACCCTGCCCGTGGTAAAGAGCTGGAATCTAGATGGTCTTTAAAGGTTCATTCAAGCCCAAGCTGTTCTGTGATCCTTGTTCTGAGCACATCCCAGTTTGGAGAACAATGGCTGAATGCACAAAATATACTGGGTAGAAGGAGGAAAGGTATGGGAATAGCATGTGTGAGAGACCAGGTAATAAAAATAGAAGACAGTGGTAGATGTGTGGTAATTATATTAAAAAAAAAAAAAAAAATTGTCTGCTTCTTTACTTCAGCTTAGCATTAGAGATTCTTCTGGAGATTATGGTAAATTCATAGGAGCTTTGATAGCCCAATGTTTAGAGAACATAAGTAAAAATAAAGAGTGGGTAAAGGTTTGGCAGACGGCAAGGTAATGGAATGCTCTTTTTTCCAGGTCATCAGTTCAATTTATGACTGGAGAGTGGTGGCTTTGTTGTCACTCCCCCAAGTGAAATAGGCAGATCTTTCTCACAGCTGTTTCCTTGCTCTTCCCAATCCTCAAGCACATTGGCATCTGCAGTCCCTCTCTGTGCAAACTGCTGAATTCTGATTCCTGCTTAAAACAACTGCTCAGGGAGTGCTGGGACCTTGCCTTTCCCAGGCAGTACTGTTGCTCAGACACCTTTCGCAACGAATTGAGCCAGGAAATTTCAAAAAGGCAGACACGAGCTGAAAGTTAAATGGGTTTTTGCTTTAGGTCCAGTGGACTAAATCTGAAAGTCTTTTGGGCATAACTCCTTGTTCTCTGCAGATGGGATAAGGTTAATTCCCTGCAGATAAAGTCAAACCCTATGTATTCATTCTTCAGACAAAAAAATATAAAAAGTTCACTGTCACTTTAAAGGGGACTGAATCCATCCTTACCTTTGACAGCACAAGTAATGCAGCAGACTCATTTTCATATCTCATTCAGAAAGCAGATGAGATGCGAATGAAATCGTTTGACAGATGAACACCCTAGAGATATTTCCATTTGTCACAGTCTGTGTGGCTTCTTTACAACTACCACTGATGCAAGAGTGCAAAATACTGGCCCATAAATCTCAGTCATTCTGCTTTCTTTAATTCTTGAAATATAAAATACTCTGTTTCCTAATTTTAAACATGAAAAGCATCACTGGAAAGGAAATCCTTCACTGGGAAAACAGGTTGTCTTTCTGATGTTGCTTTACAGTCAGACAGAGGAAAAAAATCACAAAATGAAAGGGTGATGGAGGACCATTTTCTTTTTTTCTTCTTTCCATTTTTTTTCTGTTCTGCTTCTTCCTTCAAACTCTGACTGAGATAAGCTTGAAGATCTGATGTGCCTATTCCTTCCCTGTTGCAGAAGAGAACGGTTTGGTGCACTGAGCAACTCAACACTAGCTTTCTACTAAGACAACAGGCAGGGGGGTGACTAAAAGATGTCGGATGTGAAACACAGGAGAGAAATGACTCCTCGAGTGGCAAATGTCCCTGCCTTCTTGCTGCAGCTTTTGAAGCAACTGACACTTCTGTTAGTTTAACACCAGGTGTAGGCTTGCTAGGGAAAAACATAGGAGGGAAACTATCTCATTTCTGGGCAATTAAAATAATTTTGCTGCAACAGTCACAAGATTTCTGAAACCTGTTGGGCTCCATCTTAAAGTGAGATAGACTCTAACTTCCATTGTTTTTTACTGGGTCATTTTCAAATACTATCATAACTCCATTGGTTAAAAAACTTCTATTACGTACCTTTGTTTTGAACCAGCATAGTCTTTTAACTTGTAATGTGTTTTCCACAAGGATGTGTATTTGTTTTCTCAGGGCACTAATAAGCTTGCAGGAAAAAAAAAAAAAAAAAAAAAAAACCAACACATTTTGTTTTCTCTCATTTAGTCCTTACAACTGCTTGTTGGATTTTGTTTTTTGTTTTTTTTTTTTCTTAAACTCTGTTATAGAATAGAGGAGATCAAAGAAAAATACTGTGCGTTTTTATGTGGAAATCAAGATGGGGAAAATGATATATCATATTGTACCCATCTACATCCTGAACTTTCATCATCTCAGATATTTTTTTTAATCTCACTTTTCCTTTTTGTACAAGATCTTCCCCACAATTGATAATTTTCATACCTATTCTTACTCTCCAAACAATATAGAGCCAGTTCCAATTTGTTTTGCCTTTGCCTTTCCATTTTCCTCTTGCCGTGGAGGAATCCTACAAGTTTCATGAGGAAATGTGGCTTCGTTCATCCATTCAGACTATTCCAGTGTGGTTTTGTTTTTCAGCTGCCTGTTTACTATAGAGTTGGTGTTAATTGCTTCAGTGCTGCTATGTGTAACATTTATTAAATCTGTTGCAGTGGGTTTATAAAAGTAATGCCCTTTATTTTTTACTTTTTGAGAGCATTCTCATGGACTGCTTTTCAAGTTTCAAACTGCTCATTCTGAGGAGGCATGAACCCTGGTTGAGCCAATTGTTTGTATGTAACTCTCTCCAGTTTCTGCATCCTATTCCTGTGAGAGCATCAGATTTTCCAGAGTGTCAATAGTTCTGCTGTGTTGGGATTTCTTTGCATAGTTCTGCATGGTTGAGGAAGGGGTAAAATGGCGATGGGAAAGGAAACCATGGCTTCAACTCCTGACATGTTTTAGCCCAAATAAACCTGAAGCAGCTATTAGCCTACTCCAAACTCTGCCTTTAAGGTAAATCCTTCAGTGAACTACTGACCAGTGAACTGCTATATGTCCTGTTTTTTTCATCTGACCAGCATCTGCTGGGACTCTCTGTTCACCCTGCTTTGGGAAATAAAGCAGAGGTGGTTCAAATCACCACATTCACAGCTACAAGAGCAAAATTCCTACTTGGTATTTCTGAGAGTTCATCTTTAAATGCCCATTATTTTAAGGTTTTTGTTTTGTTTTGTTGTTTTTTTGTTTGTTTGTTTTGTTAATAATATGATTTAACCTGTGTTTGATGTTTGTAAAAGAATGTGCGTTTTCCATATTTTTCTAATGTTCTGCTATAAACTTAGGACTCGTTATTCTTGCATGTGCTGAATAACTGGATAGATGTTACACATAGAAATATCTACTGTGCTCTTTCTTCTCCAGCTGACCACAGATACGTTCAACTTACCAAGATAGTCTGTTGCATGTTTGTAGGATCAGAATTTAAAGGAGGGAGGGCTGGTGAGCATTCATCCAGGTTGTAAAAAGGATAATTTCAATACTACCCCCAGTTTTGAGCTCTTTTTTAGTGTTTCATGCAAGACATATTTTAGATAAAATATACATACAGGTTTCTTGATCAGGATCCTAGGACTCCTCTGGGACCTGATTAAACTTTAGTTCCATTCTGTTACTCTATTTCAGTGCAGTTAATTTTCTAATGATGAGTAGAATCATTTAATAGGAAGGATTTAGTGTTCCTACCAGATTAGTCTGTAGCTGAGTGGTTGGCACGTCGTTCTGACAGTGTGAAATACAAGTTTATGCTTCTGCTATTCTGGAGAAATTTCTAATATATCCATAGGGATATATTCCAATATATAGTCCAACATATATGTATATAGATGGATATAGTCCAATAGGGTATTCAATAAAGAATACTGCTTCCTTCTCTTGAGAAGATGTTTTAAAATAATGCAGTGATTTAAAACTGTGTTAGAACATATGCTCTATTTCTGAAAGAGGTTACTTATGAACTTAGCTACCTAAGTAAGTTTTCAAGGTTGCAGATTGTCACCTAATTTAGAAACTTCTCTCAGCTATTAGACAGCTACCCCCCATGTTTCTCCAGGGTCTCTACAGGTGTACTGGCTTTTGTAAATCCCTTTCTATGGAGCCAAATTTGGAATTTCAAGATATATTTTGGGAAGAAAACAGAAGTAAAAAAAAAAAAAAAAAAGACATGTGGAAGTTATTCATTCTGATACCAAGCACTGTGACATCTAATTGTCCCTGTGGAAGTACCTTCTATTATATAGTTGGATGAGTTGCACACAGTGAACACCTATATTAGCCAGTCCCAGTTTCAGAGGTTTTGACAGCATAGAGAAATACATTTGCATCATTTATATAATTAATTCGTGCTTTATTACTTCCTTTTACAATCTGTGCAGTAAATTGAGCTGATACTGTGGGTGTTGTGTGAAACCCAAAGTGGTACCAGAGCCAAGGTAACAGGGAGGAGAGAGGGAAAAAAAAAAAAAAAAGACAGAAATATTTATACTTCCTCCTGCTAATTATTGTGCACACGAAGTCTCACCAGATGGCCCTGTGACTCCTCTAAAATTGCATTGCTTATTAATCTCCTTACCTTTCATCCTTTGTGAATTTTTCATTGTCACTACCAGACTTCTGATTGTCTGCTTTGTGCAGTTCAATCCATCATGAAGAAGGTGAGTGCCATGCTGGAGAGAAGCAGACCCTGCTCTTTCCCTGAATGCTCTCTCTGGTGACTCAGCCAACTGTCCTTCCTGCTTTCCTGAATGTCACTTACAAGCAGCCCTGGCACAGTACAGTTAGGGACCTTTTCTGTTGCAGAAGATATTGCTGTAGCTATATATAATGGGAACAAATAGGGTATAGAGGTGTCTGTGCACTCAAAGACCTTCTTTCCCATTGTAAATCCTACAACAGTGAGTTAATTTCAAAATCCAAGTTGCTGTGCTAGTGAGCTGATTTGCTTTCCAGTTTCATCTTTTGACATCATTTTCTCGCTGGACATTTACGTCCCATTTTCCCAACTCAAGCTTCTTGAAAGCTTTTAATACACTTCTTAGGTACTGAAGTTATTGCTACATCATGTGAATTTCATCACTTTACTTTCATCTGAGCTTCCCACAAAATGAAAGCAACTCTTACTTGCAATTTTTTAGCAAAAATTAGCACAGAAGATACAAGGAAGATGAGAAGTATAACATCCATATGTGCCTGTACAAGCTCCTTCCACCTGAAAGGATGTAGCTTGCATTTTGATAGCTTTACTCTTTTTCCTTATTCTGTACCATTTATTTAGTGAGGAAGATGATTTCAAAACTTTTTAAAAGCTCCCCTTTATTATAAAAGGCCCCTCAAAAGATTTTGAACATCAAGTATGAGATTTTGTATTTGAAACTTATTTAGAATAGCTGGAATTAAGTTTTTGTGTGTCTGTGTTTTAACATTGAATGCATGTTAACTATCTTGACCATCCTCTGCAAACAAATCCTTTCAAAGATTTTTTGCTACTTAGTTCAGTAAGACTGATGGGTCATTTGATGAGTAGGGAAATCTTTCTTCTAGTACTTCTTTCACTGCAGCATCACTGAGATGAAAACTCCCTACTTCCCCTAAATGGATTGCTCAGGAAACCTGCAGTAGGTTACACATCCATTTGAACTGATGGCACTCCCATGTGAAGATCTCAAAAGAAAAGACTTGTGGGAATGGTAGAAATGCAGTAATGTAAGTGCATTTAAACAAATGCTAATAGCCAAATTCTCTGTTATCTTTAGGCAGCAAACCCCACGTAACTTCACAGGAAATGCATCTGCTTCCGTTACCACCTGATCTACTACCTACCAGCTGGGTAGATGTGAGACCCTTGTAGAGACCCCATGAGTTTCAGACACCTGCTCAGTTCTCCTCTTTTTTGGAGTTGGTAAAAAAAAAACTCTGACTTGCTTTTATTTTTATGTCTTAAAGTCTTGTTTTATGTTTTAATATTTCATTTGATTTAGTGTTCCTCTAAATGAACTGCTACACAGGCAGCATAAAATCCAACTTTCATATAAATAGAATAAGGGAAAGTCAGATACTGATAGAAAGGGTGCAGAACGACATCAGGAACCAACTATAAATGCAATCAATTAATGATTATTGACAAATACATAAATTGAGATTGAAGACTCTTGAAGATTGTTGTTCAAACCTCATGGCTTGTGTAACTTACAGCTCATGACAGTTCTTCATTGAAGTGAGAAATGCCATGCTGCTGGAGTGCCCCATGGGTGTGGTAGTATCTGAGCTTCCGTGGCCTCCCTCTCTGCCTGTGGGACCTGATTCTGTGTCATCCTCTGAACCATCATCAGATCTCCTCGTGGCTGAAGTGCTTTAGTAAATCCAGGGCTTGTGAAGAGAAGGAACACTGCTCTTTCTGTATTAACTAAGCCAGCTCCAAGATCAGCAAATTGCTCACAAAATTGTTCCGGTTCAAAAACATTTACATTAACACACAGTAATTCATGTCTTGGGCCATAAGTATTTTCTTTGGTGAAGGAATTAGCTTTATCTATTTGCTCATCCAACACAGATGTTAAAATGTAGGGCCTGATGTTGACATCTTTTTTTCTTCTTTAGTATGTAGTCTGTAGGATGCTTTAAAGGGTATTCATTCATCTCAGTGCTGGTACTCCAAGGAAAATCCCACTCCTCCTGCATGCTAGTCATAGGCACATTGCTGAATTTGTCTCTCTCAAGGTTCTGAAACACTTTTGAGGTAAGAATGGTTACTTGGACCATTGGATTCCATACTTGGAAGCAAAGATTGATGTTTAGGCAAACGTGACTTTTGAGAAGAAATAGAAAAGCATTCATTTTCACCATCACTCCGCATGGGGTGTACTGTTTTTCTCAGAACTTTTACCTAGCACCTGTAGTTAAATTTTTAAAGAAAATATGGCTTCTGTAGTTTAAAATATATTATGCATTCATGACTGCTTAATTTCTGTAGAACTTCATTGCTACAGTTATCAAATTGTACTTTTTACATGTATGGTGACTGTTGAGTCATGGCCTAAACCACCTGGGGATTGAGCACCTGGGGAAAAGACCCGGTCAGCCCTGGGAGCACAGGTGAAGGCAATTCAGCTGTGTGATCAGACCGGGTGGAACCTGGCTACACTTCTCTTAGACCTCATTTAAGGGCTGACTGCCACTGGGGAAGGATCTCTGGTTAGAGATCCCTCTCTTGTGGAGTTTTCCCTGTGAGCCTAGATCCTCAGAGGTGGGTGAGTACTTTTCCTTTGTAACATCGTTCCATTTGTGCCAGCCCCTTTGCTAATGCACTCCTGTATCACCTTTCCACTGTGTTGACCTTTCTGATTGTAACAATACGCTATTCGCTTTAATCTTTCAGCAGTCTCACGCCTCATGTATAAGAAGTTTTAGCATACCTGACTCACTATTGCCTAAAATGAAGTAGAGTTTTGGTGATTTAGAGAGGTCAAATATCTAATTCTGTTTAGATTTCTGCATCTTGAACAGGCAGTTTTCACCCGCTTATCTGTTCATCTTTGTAATGCAGAGATTTATTTTTCTTTTTGAGGAGCTTTTTGTAATATACAGGCATATTCCACAAAGCAAAATAATAGCTTGTTCCTTGAGTAGCGTGTATGACAGGTCCTTGTATTTGGCAGTGCTGTCTGTGGTGACTGGCTGACTCCAGTAGAGTAGCAACTTCCAGCTAATATATCTTCCCTGTGATGGGACATTCATAACATTTCGCTCTGCATGGACTCTTGGTGTAGCAGCACTGCAGTACTTGCCCTCATGAAGGACAATTATAGTGGCTCTTATTCTTCTCTGTGAGGTTTTGGTAGTATTTGTGGCTTATTTATACTTCAATGTCCTCTTTCTGCCTACTGGATTTAATTTAATTGACCAATTGCCCGAAATATATGAGGAAGAAAAGGAAGGAAAGGGTTGGATGGAAAGATGAGTTATCTGCTAATTTCTCTCTCCCGAAGGTATTTCTTTCCTTTATCCTTACTGTACCATTCCTTATTCTTAGTTATCCTTAAGTTTGTTGTGTTGGTTTTTATTTTTACTTTTTTTTTTTTTTTTAATTCAGATTGTACGTTTATTTCCTGTTTTGATTTTTTTTTTTTTTTTTTTTTTTTTAAGCTACCAGTGCATAATTTTATAATTTAAGGAAATTTCACAGAGGTGTTTGAGGTCACTGTTTCATTGCCAGCTTTCTCTGCAAGGAATTGGATTACTGGATTTTATTTTACTCTACTTTTTAAAGCATCTAGCTGCATACTGAAAACACCAGCCTTTTCAGGCCAGAAGGAGTACAATGCAGAGCAAAGCACCTCTGGCACTGCTTGTTCCTTTATAGTGGAAAGTGGATATCTGGAGGCATGGGTTTGGCTGCTCTTGGGATCCAGCTTGGACTTGATCTTAATTCAGCTCAGGACATTTTCATTGGCAATCTTAGTCCTAAACAACTATTTAAAGCTACCCAGATGCCTTGAGCCAAACTGTCTCACAACCTAATTTTACAAAGCTTTGATCTCTCATCCTGGGCTGCCTTCTCACTGCTAAAATGAATTGAAAGTGAAATTGTCAGGCACTTTTCTTGATGTTGTACATGGACTGTGGTGCAATACATTGCTTGCGTCCTACCAGTATGTTTTGATGAGATTTCTGTCTCACCATTTTCCCCTTCAATAGAAAGCCTAGTCCTACCAGACTTCTTGCAGAGTGCGGGTGGGTGTACAGGTGTGTGTGGGGAAGGGGATAAGGGGAGGGAGGAGGGTTGGAGGGGGGTAATCCAGCACAAAAGCTCTGGGTTAAATGGGTTAAATGAGTCTAGGAGATATAACAGGTGGGGATGTCATTTTTGTGTTTGTGACTGTTATTGGCCCATGTGCAGCTTAGGCTCACTGATGGATATGCCGGCTCTGGGGGCACCTTAGTGCTCGGTGACATAGTCACCCAACCGTGGGTGCTCTGTCCTGCCGTAATGAAGTCCCACAATGAGTCCAGCGGGCATGGTATAGTAAGGATTGCAGAGCCCTGCCAGCCCCACTCACTGCAGAAATGGTGTAGAAAGAAGTAGTTCCTTCCTTGAGCTTCAAATAGAAGCTGGACTGAGGCCAATAAGGTGAAGTTCCACCAGACCAAGTGCCAGGTCCTGCACTTTGGTCATAGTAATCCCATACAATCCTACAGGCTTGGAGCAGAGCTGTTGGAAAGCTGTGCAGAGGAAAAGAATTTGGAGTATTAGTTAACAGCTGGCTGAACATGAGCCACCAGTGTGCCCAGGTGGCCAAGGAGGCCAGTGGCATCCTGGTTTGTATCAGACTGTAATTGGCACTGATGGTGCTGCATTTTGAGTACTATGTTCAGTTTTGGTCCCTCACTACAAGAAAGACACTGAGGCCTCTGGAGCTTGCCCAGAGAAGGGTGATGAAGCTGTAAGGGGTCTGGGGCACAAGGCTTATGGGGGTGTAGCTGAAGAAACTGGAATTCTTCTGTCTGGAGAAGAGCAGACTTAGAGGAGACATTACTGCTGTCTACAATTGCCTGAAAGGAGGTTGTGGTGAGGTGGGAGTTGGCCTCTTTTCCCAGATAATAGTGAGGGGGTGAGAGGTTCATTTAAGATATTAGGAAAAATTATTTCTCAGAAGGAACAGTGAGGCATTGGAACGAGCTGCCCAGAAAGGTGGCAAGGTCACATCCCTGGAGGTGTTCAAGAATGGTGTAGATGTGGCACTGAGGAACATGGTTAGTGGGCATGGTGGGAATGGGTTGGCAGTTGTACTAGATGACCTTGGATGTCTTCTCCATCTTTATGATTTTATTATTCTATGAATTCCTTACTCCTGGCTGGGATACAGTGCACTTGGCCTGGACAATTAATTTGTTGATGATAGAAAAATGGGTTATTAGTGAGTTTTCTGTGAATTTGCGTCTCAGCTGCAGCATTTCTGGACTTCAGCACCTTGCAATGCTGCACTGGCCACAAGAGGGACCCCATTCTGATGCAAAGATGAAATGCGAACTCTAGAAGTATCCTAGCAAACACTCCAGAACACACATTGGGATAAGGTATAAAGTGGTCCTGTTCCCTTCCCTTGGGGTGCAAGCCATATTCGGGTAATCAGAGCTTAAGCTGTGATTTATAAGTACATATTCTTTTCAAGGAAGAGGAAAGTTTGGTTGATTTTTGTGCGTATATGTTTCTTGCTCTCCCCTGAAGCTAATCTGATAGTAACAAAAACCTTTCTTTTTAGCACTCTCAGTTATTTCAACATACAGAACAGGCACTTTATCTGCTGCACAATGTTTGACAATGGAGAAATAGAGGACATTTTTCTATCAATGTAATAGAGGTATACTGGGAATGACAACAAAAATTGAATATAAGGTATAACAAAATGTATTCTCTAGATCACAGTAAACTTTGCAGGCACAGAAAATGTCATGAAAACCAGGCTTTAACTATGATGTCCTTTGCATTTTAAACATTCTCAGAAGAGGAGGGGTAACATTTTGTTTTTGTTATTGTTGTTTTGTCTTTTTACCTGAGGGAAAATGTTTCAAAATGGAAAATAATTGTAATTTGCTTTATAAAATTGGTTAGATCTATTCATGTTGGTGAATTCCATGTGAGATGTACCTTTCAAGCATGACATGTGTCCATTTGCAAACAGCTAACGTGGTCACTGATTCACTAAGCCATTGAGAGTGGGCATAAGTAAGACAGTCATTGCACTGATTCTCTACGGGGAGATGAATTAGCTCTTCTTTATATTACCCTGACCTAAAACACAGCTGCAGCTCTCTACAGATGGAGAAGAGCATACCTGTAAACAAAATCCACATGTATTAGCCTCCTTATAATCATCTCCACAGGCAGAGGGCTTACATTTGATCTATCCTGCCCATCCTTCCCCTCCCAAATATTTGTGCAGTTCACTGTACAAAATGAACAAGATCAGGAAGTTGCCAAGCAGTGACCAAAGTTATTTCACAGAACCTTTGCTAATGTAGTGCATTCTTTATAGGGCTGCTGATAGGTTTTAAGTAGATGCTGTCAGGTTGCTTTGCGCTCTTTAGAACTAGTCTCTGCATGGGGGTGCAGTTGTAGAATTGTATCAGTTCTGCAATGTCTGGTGCTTTACCATAGTTTCAGGGTATGAACATTAGCAGTTTTGAGCTGTTTATATTTGAAATATGGAAATATTAGCCTGTATTTAGAAGACGGAGAGAGCCTGCTTGCTCTTCGTATTTGATGAGGGCTTTCTGTGTAGACTACTTATCAGGATATCATCTAAGAGGGCTCTAAATTTTCTGCAGACATAGAGCTGAAATATGTTCCCCTTTAGAAGACCTATAGAAGGCACAGCACATAGGCTTCAAATCTACTGGGCTTTCTAATTATTTTTCCCTGCATATCCCAGGAGCTTCTTTGTACTCTCTCTGAGTTGCCCATTCCTCCTTTCAAAGCAGGTAAATTCTTTTTTCTTTCGGAGTCTCAGCAGAAATTTCCCGTTCTTCCACACCAGTCTTCCCAGATGGCTTATCTTATGGCACAGGGGAACGGCTAGCTCCTGTGCTTCTAATAATTCCTCCTTGAGGAATGACCAGCCTTCCTGGTCTCTTTTACCCTTCAGGACAGACACCCAAAGGACTCTCCCTACCAGTGTCCTGAATACTTCCAAGTTGGCCCTCTGGAAATTCAAGGTAGCAGTTTTGCTGGCCTCCCTCCTGACGTCACCAAGAATAAAGAACTCTATCACTTCATGGTTGCTTTGCCTGAGACAGTTTCTGATGTCCACACCTCCCACCAGTCTTTCTCTGTGAACAGCAGGTCTAATAGGGCACCTCCCTTGGTAGACTCTCTTACCAACTGCATCGTAAAGTTATCTTCCAGACACTCTAGAAGCCTCCAAGACTGCTGCTGCTTCTGCATAGTATTGTATTTCTCCAGAAATTATTATATTTGTAATATATTTGCTTCAGAATTGCCTCGTTTTCTTTAAGGTGTCTTTGACAATGCTTTATGAAACAATGCAAATAATGCAGTTGTTTTGTGCACGAAGAAGGTAAAGAATAGCATGGGGGAGAATTCAAAATGGTTTTTTAAAATTACGTATGTTTCATACTTTCTTTGTATAAAAATGAAGCCTCTCCAATCTCTATTACAGATCTTCATTTTGACTTCAGACTCTAAAGGACACAAAAAATGTGACAGGAACTGTATGCATTCTTGGACTTGAATTAGCAATGTTGTTCCTGATCAGGAGATCAAGTTATAGTTGGAGTTAATAGCTGGAAGGGGTGAGATTGAATCTCAATCGTTATATGGTTATTGGCCTTTTTCAAGTATTTTCACCCCATTTTCTCAACAGTGACCCAGAACATGCTGTTTCTGCTGGTTGTCTTTGACCTCAATTTCACTTTAATTACTTCCTACCAAAGGAACTTCTCTTGTTCGTGCTCTGAAGCTGGTTAAGAAATACACATGGTTGTAGTAATTAACACAATTAGGTTGCTTCATCAGGAATAGCTGCTTGTGTTGGCAGTGGGAAGTACTCAATAGAAAACAAGGCGCAGTTGCTGCAACTTTGGGGAGAATTGTAGAATAGCTTAAGTAGAAAGGATCTTAAAGATCATCAGTTTCCAACCCCTCTGCCACCCTGGGCAGGGTTGCTACCCACCAAATCAGGATACTCATTGTTCAATTTAATTTCTGTGGTTTTGCTTTTAAATGTCTTCTGATTTGATCCTTTTTGAGAAAACACTAGTACATTTGGAAATGTGTATGAACCTGATAACATTAAGAAGATCAGTAAAAGTGATATTTTTAAAGGATCCGTTTTTAATATGAAACACTTTTTAGGAAAAAATAAGGCTAGTTTGAGTTTTCAGTAAAATTGCACGTTCAGACCTCCTGTGCATCCATGAGTAGAGCTCTGAAGTATTTTTGCCTCTGATTGGTCTCTTCTATTGGTCTGAACATGAATAAAGCAACTCTTTGGGAGACAACTGGGTGTTAGGTTCATTCCCACTTGTGGCTCAGAGCTTGGTCTTGTGTAGGTTTAAAAATCTGATCAGAGGAACCTCTAATTTCACACTGGGATTTAAAAAGAGGTGAATGAGTTCAGGCTCGAATTTTAGATTAGGGTCATTTCTCTTTCAGACTGGAAACTAGAAGGAAAAAAATATCAATTCATTTTAAATAAATTGGAGGGAGATATAGAGCACAGCTGTTTCTTTTTCTGATAAGGTTCTTATATCTCTAGCTACTTTAGGTATGTAGTTAACTCTCAGTTCCCATACTGCATCTGTACTTTGCATGAGGGTGAGTAAAAGATTCAAAGTAAATGGTACGGCTCCTTGGACTGCATCTTCAGAATGCTGTCCTACTACATAACTAGCATATAGTTAGCAGTATCTGTGGTTATTTGGCTAAATTATTAAAACTCACACCTCAGAGGAAAAAAAAAATCAAATGACAAAGCACATGGCCACCTTTACAGATATGTTCAGTAATATCTGATATAAAATCCACTGAGAAAGATGTGCAACACATTTTTGTATGATTTGAGAGGTTCTAGCCCATGAAATACCAGTGGCTTGACAACTCAGATCAAATTTCCATGGATATTTGCATGCCTGACGATGCAGACTAGTGCTTAGTGTATTTTTTTTTATTTCACTGACCTTAGGGGATTTAGCTTCTAGCTCTTACTGGCAGCAGTGACACTTAGATGCCTAATTCATCATTCTTGCATGTATGTCCCCCTTACCCAGGAATAAGACTGTTTAGTTTTCTTGTCAAATAATTTCGCCCTTGGTTTGTCTCAGCAAGACTTCAAACACAACCTTGATGCATAAGGATAAACACCTGCCCCAACAGCTGAATTTCCAATTAGGAATAACAGTACACTCCAAAAACTGAGTGGAAGTCTTAGTTAATTGTGGTTTCATGTTCCGCAACTATGTCTTGTATCAAGTAACGTCATAGCTTTTGCAGTTTGTTCTCTGGACAGTGTTGACTTGGAGGCAGCCTGCAGTGGTCCTTGCCTATATGAGCAGACCTTGTTCCCAGCTGGGTTAGCTGCTTTCCTCTCTTCTCATTCCTTTGTGCTCTCTCGGAGCAAGCGTCTGTTTTGTCAGAAAGAATAAATGGAACGTGTTTGTATAGGTAGGTTTCTCTGAAAGTAATGCCACCTATTTATTTCTGTTCAAACTACAATAGACAGAAAGAAGACGATAACACTATTTGATAGAGTAAATCCTCTGCTACAAAATGCTGCTTTTCAATTTAGTCATCACTATCACCACCATTTTTACCAGTGATTAAAAAAGAGCCTGCATGTCATGCTTCTAACAACACGCACCAGCAGAGGTGACCTGTTGTTTCACAGCTGCTATGGCATTGTTGCTAGGAAAATGTTACCCAAGCAATCCATTGGTCCTCGCAGATGGAAGTCAGAAGGTACCAATTCCAAAATACATGGTAGATGTGGTAGGACAGTCCAGCCAAGATTGGCAATGTGCTCCACAGTCTTCAAATTGATACAGAGTCTGGCATTATTGTGTTGCAAGAGAAAGATATCTTCTCTGACCTGACTCTGGAAATTCAAGCCTTCAGCTTAGTCAGCATCACAAGGTAGTAGTCACAGTTGACATCACCTATTGAGGGCTACATCTTGAACATTTTCATTGATGGAGAATTCATATGTCACTCCATGAAGTGCTGTTTTGACTCCAGCTCATAGCAGTGACACCACATCTCATCATCACTAATGATATGAACAAGGAAACTGTGACCCGTAGCCTCATCATTTGCTAAACAGGTCCAGACACAATTGCATGTGATGTTTCAGTTCCTGTGTGAGCATTCATGAGACCCACCTGGTGCAAACTTTGCAGTATTCTAATGTTTCCACTGTTGTTTCCAATGCATTGAAGCCAATATTCAATTCTGTACACAGTTCTCTGGTTGTAACCTGCTGATTTGTGTGGTTGAACTGATTGATGTGTTTTGTGGTGTGACAGCTGTGTATGGAAGGAATATGGCTTGTCTTTCACATAGCTTTGCTACTGCAGAAACGCACTGCCCAGCCCCTCACTGTGCTCACATCCACTGTTTGGTCCACAGAAACATTCAACAATCATCAACGAATGTCACTGGGTGCCATTTTTTCTGTATGGAGGAATCCAGTTCCATACCCTTGCTTTATATGCCCTTCCATGTCAGAAGTCATCTTGTCAGACTGCATCTCTGCTGCAATGCTGTCACAGGGCAGCAAAATGTAATGGAATATTGGTGGGAAGGTTCATCCTCTGCTGCCATAGACATCCACCTCTGACATTGTGGGCCAATATAATAAAATAGGAGGCATTACTTTCAGAGCAGCCCTCATATATTAATGCCCTTCTCTTGAGCCTGCATATGTAAGAGAAAAACTTTTACTCATATCACAGAAATAATTTAGTGTTTGCATATCAGGCTTCCCAAAATGATTTCTCATCAGGCATTCAGAAAACTTGTGGTTTTATTACCAAAGAAAAGCTTTTGCTTTTATTATTTCTTCTGGAGGAGATTGTCCTGGATTCTATAAAATATGATCTTCCAACTAAAGAGACTGCTTTGAAACCTTTAGCATGAATGAAATTAGCAATTCAGCTTTGCATGATAGAAAAAACTGTAGATTGTCTCTAGTTAGCTCCTGTCAGGCACAGAGGTTTTGCTGTGCTTATTTGTTCAAAGGCACCTGCCTCTGCTAATACATACTTGTGTTAATGCATTAATACAAGATGGAGGAGAAGTATCAAAAAATATTTGCTCATTTCATTGTCACCAATACAAACTTTCTCACAAAATGGTTTATTCTGCCTCATGATTGAAAGTCATTAGCCCCTTTTTAAGTTGCTACCAAGAACAAATGAGGGAAAAGACAGTTGTAAATGCCTTCAGACCCTTTCCCTTTTCACTTCTCTTTTTGAGTTCCCACGTCCTCTTTTCCTACATTTATTTTTCTTCTCTTACAGTGGGGTCCACTTTCTTCACTCAGTTTCTGTGTTCTTAGACACTTTTAAGCCTCAAAACCATTTGTCCACATTCACGCTTTGCTTCCTCGTTTCATTGATATGGCTTTGGTCCCAGTTTTCTTTCTGTGTTCAGTTTGGCTCTAGCACTTCACTTTTTCTTTAGTTTTGAATTTTTAGTGGTTATTTTTCCAACACAGATTCCCTTTCTTTACCCAGGAGCTTTGGAAAACTTGACAGTACTTCTGATTTCCCATTTTCCTCTATTGCAAACCACAACTTAAATTATATTCTTCATGATAGCTGCAAAGCAGCTCTACAGCATGAAAAGAGTTAACACATCAGTCCTTACCTCCTGCAGGAACTTTTCTTGCTGCAAGTTCTGATGGAAGGTAGTGGAGAGCAAGTCAAAGCTGTTGCCGTTTAGATTTACACCTACGCTTCTGCAACATGATAGCAGATGTAAGATTCTCTAATTTAGAGATGAGGGTGCATTCAAGCCCTCATCTTTCTCCCTTCTTAAAGCAGGTTGTTGTCAGTTTGATGGTACCTGTTTGCAGCAGATGAACATCCTTTTGTAGCCAGTTTCTAAGCAGAAAAATCAACTTCTGTCTAGGTTAAAAAACAAAAACAATGGTTTGAAGTGTAGTGAGAGAAACATAGTCTAAAGCAATGCTCTGAGTGAAGTACTCCTAGCTAGTGGCCTAATCCAGCATCCATTCATTTATTTAATGGGCAGTCTGGGGATAACTGGAATTGGCCTCCTGTGGGACTTGGGGTCAGCACACATCATGCTGCTGTGCAGGTTCTGCAGCCAAGGAGATCCTTCAGACCAAAATGATGACCAAAGGGCAGTTCTCTACATCAGCACACATCAATGTGTCTGTCTGAAATCCCATGTAGCTTTAAAGCCTTGTAGATGTGGAAGGCTCTGCTTTGAAAGCAGTTGGTCACCTTTGGACTATTGTATACGTACATGTATATGTATATGACTATGTATATGTAGCCTCTAAAGGACCCTGTAAGTACCTGAGGCAGTTTTGTAGCTATTGCAGGCTTTGTGTGTCTGTGAATTCATATGAATACAGTGTGTAATGTCACTTTTTCTTATCAAGGTTTTTTTGCTTGACAAAATTTCATCATTATGTCCAAATTTACCTGCTCTCTCAGTATGCTCTACCTTTGTTATTTTCAGCTGCCTAATTGTTGTGAAAACAATTACTTTCTCCACAGTATCTCATTCAGCTGTACAGTAATTGTCAATACATTCTAAATACCATATTTTGTTCCCAATTACACAGACAATGATTTCCAGGTACAGCAGTAATCTGTGGAAATATTTCAAGCCTCAGTTCTGGTGACCTCACATTGAATTCTACGTACAGAAAATGAGACGGCTATCAAAAACAAAGCAAGAATTGCTCGTACCAGTTGGTAACTTATGTTTCTAGTTGCTCAGAGATTTCTGTAGCTCTTTCAGAGTCATTTAATTTCTCAGGAGTATTTATTTGATTTGTAGTGCAACAAATTCCTATTTGTTTTTCCTGTTTTTCCTATGCATCCATGTAACCATAAAGACTTTTTCCATCTCCTTTGTAATATAACTTCAGTAAAGACACAGCGGTTGATCAGTAGTCAAGTCCTTTTAGAAACTGTATTTTTACTTCTATACTGATCTGAAACTAAGCTTAGCATGAACAATGTCAGGTAAATGTGAAGTCTTAGAGGCAATTCATTTAATAGCAGAACAGGTTTCATTTGAGGATGACCCAATGAGCTGAAAAGAACAACAGCACAAGAAACATATTGAATTTGACGTAACTATGGATAGCTAACAGACTATCACCCTGTGAATCTAGGCTGTGCTCAAAACAGTACAGACTGTCTTCCACGTGTTATCACTGCAAACATTACAGACTGAGGAGGCTGGGGAAGAGAAAATGTCTTGAAAATATTTTCTAGCCTCTGTAGAGCAAACCTACTGCAAAATTCCATTCCCAAAATAAAACTTAGGGTATCGCAACACTGAGCTGTATCAGACATAGTTTGCAATAGGTGCTCGATGGTTTAATACATGCGAATAGTTTTCCCCTGTATATGCTTATTACTTACAAATTCTGGCTCTAAAAGTCTACTCTAGGATCTCTGAGCAGAACTGCAGCAGAGCTATGGCATACTGAGATGCTTTGGACACCCAAACTCCCACCAAAGAACCACACTTTGAAAACCAAGAGCACAAACAACAACAAAATGGATTTCTCAAAATATTCTGTATTATGGTCATCCTTAAAATAAGAGCCTATTTTCATACCGTGATTGAGATGATCAAAATATTTCAGAATGACTCTGTGCCCACAGCTACTTCTCACAGCCAAGTGGTTTTTGCTGTGTTTCTTTTTGATCACAAACTTACATACAGGTTCTTTGACTTAGGTCTTGCATTCACTGACGTTTTTGAGACTGCTGCCATTTTCTCTTTGATTTCTCTGATAAGAAATTGTGGACTTATTTCCTCCTCCTTTACCCACTTTGGAACCAAACTTTGTAAAACAGTAAAGAACTTCTTTACTGCCGGAATGATGAAGCACTGAAACAGGCTGCCTAGAGAGGTTGTGCAGGTTCCTTCTCTGGAGATATTCAAAACCTGTTGGGATGCCCACCTGTGGGACGGACTTGCTGTAGGGAACTTGCTTTTGCAGGGAGTTGGACTGAGTGATTTCCAGTGGTCCCTTCCAACCCCTGTAATTCTGTGATGCTATGAAACAGGAGCAGAGACTGAGAGAGGAATCCAAGCATTTGTTATCTTTATGGTGGTTATCGGTTCTATGTCACAGAATTTCTTTTCTTTCTTTCTTGAACGCACCTACTTGGGTTATGAATGGGAGCAGGATTCTTACTGCACACATCTTCAGAGGTTGTCAAGCTCTCAGATGAGAGCCAAGAAGGAACTGTTTCTCAGTCTGACATGCGTCTGCTTTATTGGCATGAGGTTTAAGAAGTGTAATTAGGAGGGAGACCAGGAAGACCATCTTGACCCCAATCTGAGGCCAGGCAGACCAGGTAGAAGTCATACATCACCTTCTAGGGGCTGGAATTGTCTGTAACTATTTCAGAATCCTTTCAGTTTCTCATTCCTTACCTGTATCCTTCAAATTCACGCTGCCTAGTCTGTTGATTTTTCTACATGGATTATTGTTTCAGTTCTTTTCCACCCGAAGTAACATATTGAAGTTCTGTAGAATTTGTTTAGAAAGTAAAAATAAAGCAACAAAAACAATGCTCTTTTCCCATCGTGCTTAATCTTCGCTAGGGAAAATGCCACCTTGTGTTGTTTCTTGTGCTCTGTATGCTGCTAAACCTGTGATACAATCTGAACTCCTTTCAAAGGTCTGAGATGCTTCCTATTAAGTGCCTGGCCTCATCCTTGGCAAGCCTAATAGCTTGCAGATAATTGTGACCACAGAAGCTTTCTGAGTGCTTTGTGACTGGGGTGAATGGTTCTTTCTTCCAACAATTTACAGTGCTGATTATCGAGGTTATTGATGGATTCATTTCAATTTGCCACCTTCTTGCTATAATGTAGCAACTGTTAGCAAATGCTGATTTTATTTATGGTAACGGCTGTAGTTTTGATTCAAAACAAGGGTCTGACCAAAATATTCTTTACTCTCCAGTGTACTTCTATGCTTTTAGATACAAAATTGTAACTATTCCTTTCAATGGTTGAGACATACCATCTTGAAAGCATCAGGTTGGTGCCTGAGAACTAGGAAGGGAAATGGTGTGTAAACAGCTTAAATAAATGACCTTGTCCTAGATATGGGCTTTTGTATGCTCTGCAGTAGAGTTTATGTCTATCTCACACGATTAATGTTAAGACTGGTTTCACAACATTATCCCTGGTTAAGAAATCCTGTCTAAGGTTTACCTGTCCCCAATCTCTCATGATTCTCATCTTCTTAGAGGTCAAAAATTTTGGACAACCCTCTCTTTCTCCAATTGTTGGTTTTTTTTGTGTTTTTTTTTTTTTTTTTTTTTTGTGTGTGTTGTTGTTGTTTGAGTGGTAATTAGAAAACAAAACAAACAAACAAACAAATCTGTATCATTTCACAGATCTGTGGTTCAACTGATGTAAATGTAGGGTTGGACAGGGAGTTGTTGCAGCAAGTCCCCACCTGGGCAGAAAGCCAGACCTCGCTTACACTGCTTTTGTTGCCTGTCAAATTGCAACAATAAGATCACAGTGGAACAGCATCCTCTCCTAACAGGGGCCCCCTGCTGCATAACAAGCCCAGGTATCCTTTTTCAGCAGTGAAAAGGTTAGTGTCGGTTATTGTGTGTGTCAAGGGTCAAAATGTAAAATCAAGGCTCTTATCCACATTCGTCTTGTGCCATGTCTTCCTTGCACTGACTGTACATGGAGCATCTGCTCCCCCCATGGATTTCTGTGGCAGCTGAGAGTGTTCTGTGCACTGTGAAAGGATGGAAACCAGAGGTTGCAAACCCACCAGGATGAGGTCCTGCTTCCTGATGGGCAGGCAGCAGAGTACGCTGCCTCCAGATGTACTCTGAAAGCTAATGCTGTACCTTCCATCAAATTACAAGAACTGTGGAAGCATTGCCAACTAAATCTCTTTATTCTGATGAACACTGTGCTGAAGCAGATGGCCATGAAACGAGAAGTTTGTTTGTTTGTTTGTGGAGTAAATAGATTGTACCAGTCTCAAACAGCACTTTTTAGTCCCCAGTGTAATAAATCCACTTATCTGAGAGAAACTTCTGCTGTTCCTCATTTTGTGTTTTCTGATCAAGAGATACCAGCTATAACTCATAATTATCACTCTAGACTTTTGGTAAAATACCAGAATCTTCTAACTAACAGAATGAGGTACAGACTTTTTTTCACAATGGCAGCAATTAAAGATGGGAATAACTTACAAAGAGAGTGTGAAATGAATGCTCCATCACTTAAAATCTTTAAATCAAGAGGCCAGCTTTGTAAAAGATATTTTCTGTATCAGCCAATAGTATGAAGATTGATGCAGGAACCACGGAATGGAATTCTATAAGTGAGGTTATGTGGAAGGGCAAATGAGATGGCCGTAATTATCTTTTCTGGCCTTAACCTATCAATCAAAGGGCATTAAATTTCATTCACTGAGCTGGACATGTGATTATGTGAAACAGAAGTACAAGGATTACCCTGCTTGTAAAGGGAGAACTTGGAAAAAATAATAAACCCGGGGCAAAAATATTGTACTGTCCTTCTTTTAAAGCATCTTCAAAGTTACTTTGAATCCCCTTAAGGTTGACAAGTTATCCTGGCTGTTTCAGCTGAGATGAATGCTTAAAGTGGAGTAGATTATGAATCTATAATTGAATTTTTGGCCTAAAACAGCTCTTTCCTGGTTTTTTGAAACCCTTCTTCGTGCAACTATGGTATGGACCAAGAAAAGTTGTGGAATTGTTGATGTATTTTTAAGAAGTTCATCATCTTATTTCCTGTATGATTTTGGTCTATGCTTTTTACAAGTGTGTTGCAAGACAGAAAGCTTCTGTGCTGTCTTGATCTCACCGTTAGTCTCAACTGACGTTTGCTTTCTGTTGGATCTCAGGGTCTAGAAATTTGAGAAGAGGATTTCCCCATTGTAAGATGCAGGAAACAGAAAGAAGACACATTCAGTTTATCTGTTGGCTGGAGCTGCTTTTAAAAGCAGAAAGATGTGTGGGTGGAGGATGTGAGAAGGATATTTTGTACTGGCATGTGTGTGTGTAAACAGCCATTCAGTGATCTGCAAGGAGCGGAACTGAACAATATGCAAGAAATATACAATTTCTCCCCAAATTTCCAATGTTTTAAAGCTGGTAGGTTCAGCTCCTAACAACAGTTTTCGTTAGCAGAGCCACAGACCGAATGTTTTTTAATCTGTCCTTCAATCATTGTAATTGATTGGCAGCCATTGATTAATCAGTCATGTGGACTGGTGCTGACTACTTCAGTTTAGAAGGAGGTGGCAGGAAGTGGCAATTTCTGGTGTCTATAATATACATGCTGCATTGCATTGTCATTCATGGGGCCAAAGGCTTTAAAATATAGTGTCTGCTAGACTCAGGAGAATTAAGTCTGTAGTAGATGAAGTTGTCATTATGATTGCAAAAACATCTCACTTTCTTTTTCTCTTTCTCTACTATCCTAATTTAAATGTTTATTGGGTTTGGGTACCATGTTTGGCACTGCATGTCCAGTGAGAGTTTGCCCTCAGGAGATCTTTGTAAAGCTCTTTCTTTTGACTGGTTTCTAGTCCATATATGAACTTACATATAAATTTGTTTTTAAGGCTGTATGAGATAATTCCATATAAAATTTACCCTTTTGGGGCTCAGAAATGTAGCAGTTTTAAAGGTTCAGTGAGCGAGGAGTTAGTCATCCGTAGTCACGATCTCCCTTATATTTTCTAGATCTAAGACAGGAACAGGGCATTGAACCTTGACAGTTCTTTCCAGAAGTGTATTGTAGGCCAGTAAGATGATCAGCGCGTAGATAAAGTAAGATTTTTTTCTGCAGCTCTTTGTATGGTGAGGATGTTGCCCTGGAGGTGGAAATAAAGTAGAAGTTGCTAAAGCAGCTGTGTTGGCTGACTGTGAACTAAGGAAGGATTAGAGAGAGGAGAGACCTGAGTGAAAGAGAGGTATGGTAGTGGTCTATCCCTTCTCTGGAGAATGGTCGCGAAAAAGAGAGGTAGAATTCACTGAGAAGTTCCTTACTAAAAAGAAAAGAAATATTAATCTGGGACAGTTAGTGAAGAAAAGAACCTACAGGGTGAACCCCAGAGAACTCTAACTTAAGACTGAAGGACATCAAGGAAAGCTAAAGAATGTACATTGGAACTCACTACACCAAGCCTCATGAAAGTCTCTTCTGGGAGACTTTTTGCCAGAGTTATGTCATATTTGTATTTTCCATTTGGAATCAATGCTGACAAAGTTAAGCTTCTTGGAAGATTTTTGGAGAGCATTGATGGAATTCATTGATTTCTGCTATTGCAAGCAATACTTTGCTTTCAAATTAGATGCAGAAACACTAGTCCCAGAGTCTATTATTAATTCCTGATGTAATTAAGAAATGTCTTCTCTGTCTGAGTTGTACTGACATTTATTTTATAAGGCACTGACATGACTGGAGCTTTGATTTGATTTTCTAGCCAAAATGCCTCACCTAGAGATTCCCAGGAGCTATGAATACAGTTAGCTTCCCCAACTCACATTTTAATAATCTACCAAATGATGTGGATTTTTTTTAGTATTTTTTCCTATCAAGTTCAAAAACTATCAGTTTCTCAAGTCTTTCAAACAGGTCATCTTTTTAGTACCCAAAAAGTTTACCTACTACTTTAACCCTTTAGTCTCCTTTCTGGGAGGAACCATTCAGCACTGTTCCTTATAAAATCAAGAAAAATGGGATATGCTTCTAAATAGGCAGATGGTTGCTTTGTCCATAGTCCTTCCTCCTCTGTTTTACAATGATGTACCTCCCTTACATGTGACATCTGTGGCATTCATTTGAAGGTAGAAGTCACTGGAGGATGCAGCAGGCAGAGAGCAAGGGTGCAACACTGGTTACACAAAGGACTATGAATTTTGTAGCATATAGAATCTTTTTCATGAACCCCTCCAAAAAAGTGTGTTTTTTATGCAGTCTTTCTCAAAAATATCTTCAAAGTTTTCCGTACAGCTTGCTTTGGCTTTCTAGAAGCCAGATTTGATACCTATTTGTTGGTTGAGTGACCTGATTTTCCCAGCTGCACTGGATGTTTTCTTAAAATATATCTAATGTTTCCCCAAGGACTAATGAGTAGAGAGTAACCAGAAAAGTAACCAGGCTAAACTGGTATGCTACAGAGACAAATTTCTCACTCTCCAAACTGAAATGCTACAGCTTATTCTGGACTAATGTCCTTTTCTCATGTGAAGTGTTTACAAAACAGATTTAACTTTTTAGATCAAGGGTGTCCAAAGAAGGGTACACTTTATGCTAACCATTAAGGACCTCAGAATCAGGCCTTACGTGTTTAAGCTGGATGTGCAGAGGCAGACTGTCCTCTTCTCATGCTGCAGTGCATTAACTAATCTTTAAAGAAGGATTAGGGAAAAGCTTGTCCATGGACAGGTTAGCTGTGGCTGTACCTGGCTGCGCAAGTTTGTCCAGGATTTTTGGAGGTGTGTGATACAATCAGTGTCTGGAGGCAAGATAGTGGAGTAGATGGACCGTAGGTGTAAGCCAGGGTTACAACTGACAGGTAAATTTCCTGCAGAATTATACATCTTTCTTGGGTTCTAATTTTTTTTTTTCCACAGGCAATATGAATTGGTCTGTTTATTGGTGTACTTATACTAGCATGTGGTAGCATGAATAATTTTTTCCTTGCCCTTGTTTAGTGAAGGCTGATCTTTCCCCTGGTTCTCTCTAGGAGCCACTTCAGCCAGGAGAAGCAGAAAAAAATATACATGTATGCCTGGCGGGTCAGAGGGAGGAACTGGCAGTAGATGTGAAGGGCTAATCAAACCTCCTGAGAACTTTTATCTTAATTTTGGTTTTATTTAGAACTTCCAGTATCATTCAGTACAAAGAGAGAACTATTTCTTACCACCAGCGTAAGAATTATTAATATTTAACACAGAGAACATTTGTACATGTTCTTCTCTGTCATCTGAGTTAATAAAATAAAACAAGAGAGAATTCTCCCAGTACTAAATAGCATGAATGGAGCTGACAGGGTTACTCTATTTGTTTACCTCTCCCTGTATAGGCACAGCTATATATTTCCTGTGTAACATCTCTAGGCATGGGCACCACCTGAGAGTTCTTTGCAGCTGCAGCTCGTGCATTTTGCAGTAAAATTGCTCTCCCCTTTTCCCCCAGCTTCCCCTGCCCCCTGAGAACTGACACGCTTTCCACTGGCAAATGTTGAGTGTAGTTCCTGAGGATTTAGCGTGTCAGGCTGTGTCTACACAGCTTAGGTTTCTATTATTACGCAATGGCTTAGGAGGCAGTGCTTTGCCACATAATTACAGAGCCGATCTGTATTAGGACCAGGAGTTTGGATGCCTTTTTCCCTACCAACTATTTGCTTCCTACCCACTCAAGCCTCCTCCCTGATACTCTTACTTGTTTAATAGCTTCTTTTTATATGCTTCTTCCTCCTGGCTTCTGATTTTCTTCCCTTTCCTATGCTGCATATTATTTTCTTTCAGAAGTGAGGGGACTGACAGAGTTGTGCCTGCCTGGATTCCTATGCAGCACAAAACACTTGCCATATGTTGCATCGTGAGAAGAGGTAAGAAGAAATTCCTGAAGCTGACTGCTAGTTCTCTCGTGGATTGTTTTTTTTTTCCTCCTCTCTCGTCTGTGTGTGTGTGTGTGTGTGTGTGTGCGCACATATTGCTTGTCTTACAAGCCGTGCAGGCTCTGCCATCTAGAGCACTTTGTGAGATCACTCCAGTTTGCTGGTTTTCCTTTTTCTGTCTCTGCGTGAGCGTGTATCTCCCTGTCTCTCTTCTCCCCCTCGCCATACGAGTCAACCCCCCTCCCCAGTATGCACGCACATACTCAGAAGCTGGGTTTGCTAGTGTGAAGTTGAAGACTTACGGTATCAAAATGCATGTGTTACCTTGGGATGCATTAGGATCAGGATGCTTGAAGAGCCGGCAGGCTGCTTAGTCCTCCAGGACTGGGTTTTTTAAATCAAGCAAGAAAAGAACAAGTTATTCACTTTTTTTTTTCCTCTTTCTTTCCTTTTTCTTTTTTTTTTTTTTTTTTTGCCCTTTTTTTTTTTTTTTTTTCCTTTGCTTTGGATACCACTGAACAAGGAGTCTCAGGGATTCACACACTTGGACTTTACTGAATCAGGCTGCATCTGCCAAACAGTCTACTCTGCGTTTTGGCTAGCTGGAGATCAACCAGGATTTTTCTGATTAAATCTTCTGGAAAAAAAAAAGAATGCATGGCATAGAAAAAAGGTCTAAGTGCCTGTCTGAGACTATTCTACCGAACCAGGGATAAATGTTGCTTCTCAAAGGTAAGTGCTATTTTCTTCTTATATGGTATATAAACTATATAGCTATAATACAAGATATATGCAGATGCATACAGATAACTTCTTTATATAATTGCCTCTTTGATGGCAAAAAAATATATTGCCATTCATTTTCAAAGCATTAGAGAAATGTATAACTTTCTGTTAATGCCAGTCTTGATAAGAATGTTCTTGTAGAGATACGAATCTCTGTTCAGCTTCTGCTTCTCTCTTGTTGTGATAAGGCAGTTCAAAAAGAATATATATATATTTTTTTAAATGCCAAAGGGTATATTTTTATGATGTTGTAGAAAAAGTGATGGAAAGACATTTGGAAGAAAGGATAGTAGTTTGCTTTCTAATACAGAAAAAACTGAGAAATAGAGTAAAGCTGCAAAAGTTATTTCAGCTTTTTGGTGGAATTTAGTAAATCCTGTGAAGCTAAGGAAGAACTTTGCAGGACAGGTCAGCTCTGCTGTATATAAAAACATACAGTAGAAGAGTGAGGACCTTGGCAAATGTCATGTGAAGAGATGGAAGCCACAGAGAAAGATAGAGAAAGGAAGGGAGAGAGGGGTGTGGAGGGACAGCAGGTAGCCAGTTCCATGCTCAGTGTCACAGAGGTCAGTGTTCTTGGTAAGGCAATGCCAGTGATGATGGGCATCTGAAATTGGCAAGGTGAACATGCCAGGGATAGGGAGGTATACAAACAGGTATATGCTATGTCATGTCTGTCTGACGTCATCAGACATATATTCTCTCTGCAAGATTAGCTGCACTGAGAATTTGGGTTGGGGGGAGCCTCTTTATGGCAGTGCAGGACAAGAAGTAGCAAAATTGAAACTGAATCTCTCCCTAACTTGCATGGACACATTCGCACCTTTGTATTACAAAGCAAGTGTGTGACTAAATAAAACAACGAAGAAACTAAAGGGGAGAGCAGATACCAGTGGTTCAGTCAACAAGTCCTAATATGATGGATTGGTAAACTGGAAATGTAAAGTGGGTAGTTGTGGTAAGGTATTCGAAGAAGGGTTCTTACACAAAGTAACTCCTTCCTACCCAAAGGAGATAATACTGCTTTAAAGCAAGATATTAGTTATTTTGCCAGAACTTATCTAGTCTTCTTTAAACATTGTTATTTTATTTATTTATTTTTAGGGCAGCATCACAGAGATATTTAAAATGGGCTTTATTTTTCCTACTCCATCTTCGGAAATAATAGAATAGAATAACTCTTCTGATGAGAAGAGACAGGCTTTGAAAGGCAAACAATATGAACCACTTAAATTTAATAAAGTCACAATTGATTAAATTGACACCTCTTAATTTTATTATGGAGTGCTCATTAGATAAATCCAGCAGATACTGTGCAACTGGTATTTTCTGTTTATCAGGAAGGAGGAAATACTGCAGGTTATCAGTATTCTCTTGAACCTTGTTGTGTACAGAAGATATGTTTAAGCAAATTTGAGCCTGTGGTGAAAGGGAAGAGAGACCGGTAATTATTTTTGCTCTTGCTGTGTTTCAGGCTGTTTAGGGTTCCACTGTTTACAGCTTGCCCTGGGTTGGTGGTTAGTTTGCATTGCCTACAAATCGCCACTTGAGCACAACAGAGTGCTTTCTATGTTCATCATTGCCTTGTCGCAGCAAAGCAAAGCTCCAGACCTCTATTAAATTGCTACTAATTTTCAGGGAAGGATGAGATGCAATCAGATGTAGACAACAATGTGAGGAGACAGGGAGAACTTATTATATTCAACCGAACCTTTATTTTGTCAATGAATCTCAGCAAAAATCTCTACCTTTTCTCTTTCTCTCTAAGTCTTAGAAGCAGTAGCTGTCCCGCTCCACTCCCCAGCACAGCTCTCTTGTCTTTTGGGCAGCTGTACCTGGCATCACACAGGGTTTGGATCTGCTGGGCACACTCAAGCCCTGGATGTATTGTTCAGAACAGGAAACATGGCCCTTTTCCAGAGCCACCATTTGCTGCTATCCTCTCTCCCCCACAACATTAGTGCTTCTTGTTTAGATTTACATTTGGAATGTGATTTTTCCCAAAGGGCAGCCCAAACAGCTCATGTAGCCCTGCCCTGCAGACTCTACTCTGCCTGCTGCACTGCTGGAATCCCAGCTGATGGCTTTCTGGCGGTGCCTGTCAAAGAGCCGCCACTCTCTTTCCAGCCATTGGGCCACTGACTGAATCTTGCAATGTAATGGTGTTAGATCGTTCTGATGGCTTATTTTGTTTTGTTTATTTTCTGTGGGAAAACAAAATGTAAAACACAGAAGACCAGTTCAAATTTATCAAATTTTAATCAGATGTAGACAAAGGTGGGAATGCACTTCAGGTGTCTTAGATTGAATTTAACTCACTGGGGAGGGGCTGCAGCTTGACACTTCTCAAAGCTGCATTTGTTTTCCACCTACACAGAGGGAGGGAGGAAATGGTGACAGTGCCTGCTAACCCCCCTACCCCAGCACACAGAGAAATATCTCCTTGCTTATTGTTAATGCAGTGCAACCTTGGCATACAGGCTTGACCATCTGTAGGAGCAAAAGGATAGTTTGTTCTAACTTTGTACTCAGTCCTCTTCCTGGCTTGAACACTCAGCCTTGCTTGTTTTGGGTTCACGGTGGTGTGTTGTCATGTGGTTATTTTTATGGAGACAGTCACTGTCCTCTTGGTGCTGGACTGAAAGGCAGTGGCACTGTTTGTAAAGGCATAAAGAAGCCATCCATAATTCCTTCAAGCCTGTCCCGATTGCTGTGTTATCTATTCCCCAACACCAAATCAGTCATTACTGTCTCCCTTATGTCTCTCATTTACCTCAGCCACGTGGTCTCTTGATTGTTGTGACTAAAAATCACTGCGCTGGGATTTACTCTATCATTGTCCAGGTATGAACGTGATGAATGACTTCCAGCCATCAACTGAAACTTGTGACAAAAGGTAGGGTAGCATCTGGGTGTAATGCACTCTTGCAACACTTACCAAAGTGCGAGTTGCCACTCTGTTACCCAGCCCTTCTCAACTCAGGATGCACAGGAGAGGCTGTACTTCTGCTTCTAGGAACTGAAATTACCATCTATATGGGAAGCTGCCAAAACTCTACTTGAAATTTACAGATGTAAATTGAAAGGCCCACAGTAATAAAGTATGGACAACAGGGGAAAAGGTATGTCATTTTCTGCTCCTGTAGGAGCAGCAGTTGTCTCCATACTCCAGAATATTTGTGACAATGCTTCAGATTTTTCTTTCTTCCTGTCATTTGTTCTGTCCTATCCATGATTCTGGTCTCTGATACCCTCATCCTGATGCAGAATCATTTGTGAGAAATCCTGGATGCCAACTTCAGAATATGAAATGAGCAACAGCAATTTAAATGCTCAGTCAGAAAACATCTTTTAATTAAAAATGCTGATATGAAAGCAAGCACTGTTAGAGTCTGGTCCTATGTAGAATTCCTGTTGACCTAGATAAAAGACAGAACTGAACAGGAATTTTTTAGTGAAAATGTGCTTGTTTTTCTCATTAAAAATATAGATTTATCAGAATGAAATGTTTGGGAAACAATCAGGTTTATGAATTTCCTGATTGAAGGGGGAAAAAAAAAAAAAAAAAAAAAAAAAAAACTAGGGAGAAAACTGCCAGAACACACCATCCTACATTTTTTTGGAAGAGGAATTTGATCATTTCTTTTCAGTTTCTGCATTTTTGTATCAAAACTGAAAAAAAATTCACATAAACTTTGATCTTAAGAGGGGCTGTGCTCAAATCCCATTTTTCTAAATTCCAGGTAAATCTGTCAGTTGCACTAAACGTTCCTAACGTATTAGAAGGCTTGCATACTTTTTATCTCAGTTTGGGCTAGGCCAATTGTCAGCATTTGCATTCATATTTATGGGACCAGACAAATTTGCCTGCCAAGCCTTACCTGGAAATCAGTTTACTTGAGCAAGTGGGATTGTGCCAGGAGCATCATGTCAACATATGCTATGGGTTACCAAGGGCTCAGACTCTCTGCTCTTGAAATCAATCTTCTAGACACACAAGATTATCTGCTGAGAGGTTATGCTAGCTAAATAAGAGTAGACATGAAAGGGTGGCTGCACCTATAGTAGGAGAAGTACAATAGGAGCATTTAGGATGCTTCTGCTAATCACTCCTCAGGGCGGAACTGGTCCTTAATCCTCAGGCAGATGTTCTGCTATCAACATGGTGTGATGGGAAGAGGTGAGATAAGGAGAGGGTCCTGTAATAGCAGTGAATCCAAGGCCATGGATTCCGGTTGGTCAAAAGGTGAGAGGCAGAGCTGGTGCATCCCAGTGCACACTAACATAGGTGCTGAGCTCCACAGAAAGCTGGATTAAGGATAAAATCAACAGGAAGTACGAGATGGTTGAAAGCACCTTGTCTATTTTAATAGTGCTGAAATCCCTGGAAACGTGTGTGGCACTGGTGCAGAGAGTTATCAGTGTGACTTTTTTTTTACCTGAAGCCAGACAAGATAGGTTATGACTAAACAAAGTCTTCATGTGCAGCAGGTCTGAGACAAACTGCCACAAAGTCCAGTTAAGACTGTAGGGGCTGAGTAGACTTTGCTCCAAAAAAAAAATAGACATTGGAAGACTTCAGTATGGTCAAGCCACATGCACAGTGGAAATCAGACACATGATGTTGGAGGTAATACATATACTGGAAAGGAAATTAAAAAAAAAATTCCTCTCACACTTTCAGAGCTGCATTTTGCTCAATCTCGAGAGTAAGGAAGCTCAGAATGGCATAAGGTGCAAATTGTCTCTAGCCATTCTCTAGTCATGTCTAAGCTTGTCAGAAGAGCTTTGGTCTGTGTGTCAGTCAGAATGAGTAATCCTTCTTTTGTTGCTGTCTGAAGATAAAAATTAAGAATGAGAAAGGAAAAGAGGATGTCTTAAACTTGTCTCTTCCTCTGTTGTGCTGGCAGGACAAGTGGGTTGTGATATCAGTGAAAGGGCAGCACCTGTACATGCAATCGAAAGGAAAAACTGACTATACCAGAATTTATATTGGATCCTACTGTTAACAGACTTAAAAAATGTATCTGCCCTTTCAGTACAGAATGAAAACAATCAGCAGTCAAATGGCAAAAGGAAAAATCAAGAGGAAAAAAAAGCCTGTCATGCCTTGCTCAGCAGTCTGCATCTGGTTTGAAAGCAGCCAACAACAAATGTCTCCTCATTGATAAAAATCAAAACCTTCCCAATCATTTCTGTATTCATTTGATCTCCTTCCTTTTGTGAATATTCCTGTGACTAGCTAAATACATGCAATATTCAGAAAGAACTGCATGGTTTGTATGCCTAACAACTTTACTGAGCCAAAAAAATGAAAATGGACAAATAGTATTGATAGAATGTAAGCTATTTGGACTGACACCATTTTGTGGTTTCCTAAACTGATGGTTGGCAAGTTGTGAGAGTTATCTCCAGTGCAAATGAATGTTATTACTATTACTGGCAGATATTTACTGCATATTGGATTTTAAATAAGGGTGCGACTTTGATTCTTTGCTCGCCAAATTATTGACTGCACTTTCTCCCTGTAGTGAAGTCGGATAACTTAACGCCTCTAGAAATGTTCAGTAGAAATATATGCTTGAGTTCCAGAAACTCTTATGAAGGAGAGGCTCATGGGTTTTTACAGGCTATCTGTAATCAAAATATCTTTCAGATATCTCTGAAAAATCTCAAACACAGTGAAGTGTACAAGTATTTTTTTAATCCCATTTTGCATGACTGAGGAGAAGACCAAGCCATAAGCACTTCACTTCACACGCTTTACAAGAGCAGAGTGAACTTTTCTTGTCACCACAACCACACCTTTTCTTCACAGCTCCCCGAATGAATTTTGACGGTGATATCTTCTTGGGTTGAAGGAAAAGGTTATTGAGGAATTTCCTGATTATGCACTGACTAGGAGTCACATAGAGGGTGTTTCACTTGTCTGTGGTCTGCTGGTACCTCAGCCTGCTACTTCTCTGGCCAGTGGAAAGAAAGGAAGTTTCAGGTATCCCATTAAAAGACATTCTCTTGCAGATCTAGGTGTAGGTGAAAACAATTCCATGTGAATTGGGCAGAACTGACTTTACTCTCAAAAGGTCACAGCAGAGGGTAGAGAGCAGACGGATGGATATTCAAGAATGGAAATGCACTCTGGGCAAAGGGGGTCACAATAAAGAAAGCCCAGAGAAGTGTTGGAAGGGTGAAGGGGAAGAGAGAAAGAAGAAGTAGCAGTGAAACAGCCAAGATGTCTCTGTCACTTTAGATATTTGTATGACCCTTTTCAGTGCAGAGTTAGAGTGCCTGATTAAGGTAAAGAAGGGCTTATGACGTGTCTCTTTAGTCATACTGTTCATGAGTAGCTGATCCCTTCTTGAGCCACTGTGGGGTGCTTTATTTGTCACATCTAACCTGTTTTACTCTTTTAATGAACATGGAAAATGTATTCAAGCTCTTTGTGCATTTGTTTCCATTTTCTCCATCTTCCTTTCATCTCCTTGAATCAGTGAGGAAATGGGAATGCTTTTCTTCTTTCTTATTTTTTTCCCATTGCATCAAACACAGAGTTTCTTCTCAGTGAGCTGATGAGTCACTCGTTAATAATTATAAACCTTTCCCTCAACTCTTCATAAAACCTAGCAACAAGCTTCCAAATGACAATGTGAGACCCTCTAAAACATGATGGCCCCATCTTCATGTGATATCTTTCCCACAGTGCAAATGATTCTATGGCTGGGACTTGTCTCTGTTGGACATCACCTCACTACAATTAAGGCCCATTGTAATGTTTTGTTTTCTTCTTTCATATTGCTTTCACCTGCTTAATTTCATGAGTAGCATAACAGAGGTCTGTGACACACCTATGGATTTGTGGCTCAGAAAACTTACATGTTTATTTAGATTGTATCATGAAAAGGAAGAAATCTTTTCCTCTTCAAAAAAGCTGAAGTAGGATATGATAAATTTCTGTGCATTAGTCATTTCTATTCTACATCAGTGTCCTACCACAGAAAAGAAAAATCAAAGTTACTCAAAATCCTATCTCAGCTATAGGATTTACATTTAAAAAATAAATAATGCCCTCAGGTCAAGAAAGAGCTACTGCAGTTCTCAGAATGGCTAATGGATCTGGTCTCTCATTTGACACATCCTGCTACTCTCATGATGCTGTAGTAATGTTAAATCGTAGACGGCTCGATCAGTGACCTAACAGAAACCAAGCCCTACTTGAGGTAGATGTAAGGGCTATCATAGATGGCCCTTACACCATCATCCTAAACACTGAAAAAAAGCCCTGATCGTTAGAACTTACTTGGGCTTTGTTGTCTCTATAACTTCCAGAGATTTGTTACTCTTTTTACTTTAGTCTAATTGTATTTATTTTAAGGAATTACCTTCAACTTTTCACTTGATGGAGTATGTTACAATTGTGATGAGCTTTGTACACATGTTAAGCACGCAGTTTTCCCATGAGAGTCCTTCCAATTATAGAAATCGTTTTTTAAGAAGAAGTTGGATAAAAGCCTCCTAAGTTTAGTATGTGATGTAGCTAAACATGCGTGCACTCACAATCATTCTCTTTTTCCCTTATATTGACAAGTACATAAAGAACAAAAATGAATGCTGCAGCCAGCTGTTCTACTTAAATGTGTCCTGTCTTGTTGGCTTAGACAAAAGGAGAATTGCATCCTGAGTCTTCAGATCTCCAGCAAGTCAGTTCTGTCTTCATAAACTTGTTTCTGCAGTCAAGGTATTTCAAGATGGTAATCTGTTCTGTGCTCATGATCAAAGCTAATTATGCCATCTTTGCAATGTCTTTAGTTACAGGTGGCAAAGACATTTAGGAACAAAAGAACAGATCTGAACCTTTGTTTCCTTTCCATCCATTCCTGACTGAATTTTTAAAGCTTTTCTGACATTTAAACAAAGCATCTGAGAGCTATTTGGGAAGAATTAATGTGAGATCTTAGATTGTCATTCTCAGAATAACTTCCAAATTTCTTCAAAACAATCTCTCCTGTAGCAATAAATGCACTTTATACCATATGTTAGGATCTTTGTAATGTTATTTTTATTTTCATTCTTTTTTTTTCTTTGTATAGTTTGATTGTTCTTTTGACTTTGTTTGCTTTTCTCTTTCTATAGTCATATAAGGATGAAGATATAACTGTTTACCTTGCCAATATATAGCTCCTTTGTGACACTTTTGTAATAGAATAACAGATATTGATGAATCCTTATGGGGCATAAGTTGATATAATTGTACTAATCTCAGGTGAGGAAAAGATATATCAGCTTGCCTGTAGGAATTTGAAGACTGATACCCAGGAGGAAGATGGCTGCTTGTACTTCTGTTGACATATGCTAAGCTTTGGATGACATTAAGTGATATTTGTCACTTGAATTCTAGTGACTCCCATTAATGTTACTGACATTTGTGCAATTAATAAGATTTCAGAATGTTCATTGATTTTACTGAGATTTGTACAATCAGTAAAATTTCAAAATGTTCATGTTTTTAAGTATTTTAATCATTCACAGAAAGATGTGGCAACTATATGACATGTGATTTGGATGACCAACAATCTGAACACAATATGAATAATGATTAAGAAAACCATGAGTATTAATAAGCTGAAAAATATAATTTCCAAATATACATGAAATGACTAAAGTAATGGTAATAAAAAAAAATCAAATCACAACAAATATATTTGAACAGTATTTTTCTAACCATCACTAAAATTAAAATAGAACATACTTTGTTATAAAAATGCATTTTAATACTGATATCCAGTTAATCCCAAAGAAATACAGTACCAATCCCTGTGTCATGTATATGTATAAATAGATCTTCATTTATTTTAAGACAAAGCCAGACAAAATGAGCATACGCTTATAATGAATGCTTTGGCTTTAGAGTCAAAGTAGGTTCACAAGAAAAAGCTCATGAAGACTTGGTAGAACTTCCCAAAACATGTTTGATTGCAAAGAAAAAACATAGGACGACCATAAGGATTACAGTTTGCTTCAGTTTAGGAACATTTCCTCTTTTTTTTATATAAGAAATCGATTGGAATGCAAATGGCAATCTCCAGTGAAATGCTCAAAATCATTATATATGTGTCTATAAACGTATGCTGTAGCTGTGTGTGCATATGGCTAGATGTATTATTATCTGTAAGCATAAACTGCTTTTCACTTCTGCTTTTGGAGTGGTAGATAATAAGAATGTATATCATAGTCCTGTTTTTAGACTAAATGTACAGGTGTTTATAAAGTTCTGATAGATTATGGAAAGGCTAGGCAGATGAAGTGTACAACCAAGGGAGATAAGTCTACATTGTTGAAAGGAGTGAGATGACTTAACAAGAACTGGTGAACAATTTCCAATCAAATTTTTCGTTGAAGAATAGGTTTTTGTTAAAACAAAAACAAAAACGAAAACAAACAAAAAAAAAAAACAAACCTCTCTATTTAGCAATGTGTTTCTTTTATTTTATACTACTGTATTTTATTCATCTGAAATGTTTATCAGTTTTAAAACAGTTTATCAGTGCTTAAAAATAATTGAATTTTTTATCCTCTGAAAAGCTCTAAAAGTTCCTTTTTTTTTTTTTTCCCCTCCAGAAAGTAGCATATTTTAGAAACCACAAACTTTCCTTTCCAAATTATAATTAGTTAGTCTAATTTAAAGAAGTGAATCAGTTTCTAAATGTGACTTTCTTAACATTTTTAGAACCTCTGATAGATGTACAGATGATACCATTTCTCATTGTAGAGCCTCTCTTCTTTTCTCATATACTGTTTGCTTGCTCTGGTAGGTCTGTTCTTACTGGCTGATTATACATTAAGGAAACAAATTGTTCAATTACTTCTCCAAATAAAATAGATTGTAAAAATGCTGAATTTGCTTTAAGGTTCACAGAATTAATATGAAGGTAACATAGCAATGGAAATGTAGTAGTACAGTGGGAGATTTGGGCTATGACGAAGCAGGCACTAATAGTTCCTCATCTAATTATAATTATTGTCATTAACCTCTGAAAATCAGTATACATTTACGGCATCTTCCATTAAACTCTGAGGAAGGGTAAATAAATTGATCCTTGGCATTTTACATGTAAATTGGTGTATGGTAACTGCTGTGTCATGGCCTGAACCACTGATTGAACACCTGGGGGAAAGGGCTGGGTCAGCCCTGGGAACACAGGTGAAGGCAATTCAACTGTGCAGCTGGAAAGGGTGGAGCCTGGCTGCACCTCTCTTAGACCTCATTTAAGGACTGACTGCCCTTCTGGAAGGATCTTTTTCTGGAGATCACTTTGTTGTGGAGTTTCCCTTGCGAGCCTAGATTTTTCAGAGATGGGTGAGTACTTTTTCCTTTGTAATACCTTTTTAATTGTTCTAGTCCCTTTGTCATTACATTTCCTGTAACAATGCTCCTTTGCACTGATCTTTCTATTAGTTACAATTGGGTTATTGTTACTATTTTATAATGGGGGGGGGGGGGTTGGAAAAAAAGACAGAAAGGAGGCATGGATTCAGGATTAAACTGGTTGATGGTGGCATGCAATATTTACAGTAGGTCTGTTGACCAGATTGCCTGAATTGTTTATGTGGTGTGGATTAGGCGAGGGTGATGTAGCTGGTGGAATAGGAACCAGGTTCACTGCCAGAATTGCACAGGCACTGTGCCTATGCTGGTAAACCCCCTGGAGGGCTTCATTTAAACTTCATTTAAGCTGTCATTTCAGCAAAACTATTACGAATACAACATTCACAAAACAAACATTAGCTGAAGTAGAAGGTATCAAACCCTTTTTTATGATAGTTTCAATGCTTTAGTGGAGTTGAAATAGATAGTTGCTACATTAATTATCTTCCTGGTTATTGTTACTGGGTTTGTTCAGCAGTCATTTGAGAAGGACGTGAAGATACTGATATCTGGAATTACCCAAAAAATGGAGGAAAAAAAAAAAAAAGTGATGTTTATTTTCCTGACTTGGGATGCTAAAAACCTTTGGAGTATATATCCAGTCAAACTCCATATTGTTTATGTATTTATACTTCTATGTATACTTATTAATGTGAATTGTCAGACTGATTTATTGTCAGAGTGATGAAGTTCATTGTGGAAGAATATATACTGATATAGTATTTTGCTCCAATGATAGACAAAAAACTTACATAACTTAAACAGCATTTGTGTGTCTGTTGTGCTACACTGAAGATTTATCTGACCTCTCAATTTTTGGTGCTGCTTATTTCAGCTGTTCTAGGGGTATAATTTATTTCAGCTCATGACTAACTTATTATCTCAGTTTTTAAACAAAGAACCCGAGGATTTTGCATCTCTCTATGTTTACTGTGCAGGTAAATATAACCTTAGGCTCTATAGTGAATCTAGCAAACTCAGAAAGCTCAGTTGTTCCCAAATCATTAGCACAGTTATCCGGTGAGAAACATACAGACTAATTATAGAGAACTTTTATAGGAAAAATGAGTAAAATTAATCCTCTTCAAAATTTTTAATTACTTGTTAAATTCAGGAAACTTTTCTCATGTCTGTTGGTCTCAGTCTTATTTTCTGTACAAGCCTACCTTTAAGTCTGTGCTGACAAAAAACTAGAAATAGACCAACAAAAACAAGGAGGTTCAATACAGCTGTCTCACTAATTTCACATTTGGCAACATTTGGCTGATTTGTAATTATTCCCTTCTAGGCTTATGGTCTGGTCTTCACGCTTTAACCTCAGTTACCCAAAGCACAGTCACAAACCTCCAAGACTGTTAGTTCGATTGTTCCTTTAAGTTACTCAAATACACTGTCTCCAATGACGTTCAGTCAAATGCATTGCCTGTGCAAAGCTGTTAGTGTTGAGATCTCGCTCTAACCCCCCTCATCATGCAGTCAGTAGCAGTATGTTAACTTGTTTTTCTTGATGTGAAGGCTGTTAACTTGTGGCTACAGCAGCAGTGAAAAGCGACAATAGGTTTTCAAAGATAATGATTGTGATTAGCACGTGTAGCCCACAAGAGAACAACAGCGCTTACTATAGATGGCTTACTCTCTGTGCTGTCTATAAACTGACGATTTGTGAAATGCCTGAGATTTTTCAGGTGACACTTCATTTATTATTTTATTTACTTTTCTGTATCACCGAATTAGAATGTTAGAAGGGAGAGGTTCTGGCTGACTGACAAAATCTGATCTGCTGAGATTTCTTCCTGAGCTCCTCTTGCTCAGGAAATAAACTTCATGGAGCTCCCTAGAAAATGCTGTATGAGTTTTCTGGCTGGTAAAAAGTAGTACTGTTTTGTAGGTGCAGCAAATTATTGTCCAGTAATGGTAAATAGGCTATTGCCTTTAGAGCTAGATGTGTATAAAGGGCAGTCACCCAGTGAAGCCTCCTGTTTGATCACAGCAGCCCATATACATCCAGCTTGAGCTTCGAAGTGACTTCAGTGCAATGGCACTGTGCAGTGACCAATGGCATCACGCAATTCTGGTCCTGGAAAAGGAACTGCAAAAACTGCAGAGAAAAGCAGAGTATCCATATGGAGCAGCTTTTGCACGAGGAATGATTGAACTGACTTTTTACTCCATAGCCAGAAGAGGATTTACTCTGGCTTGATATGCTAAGTACATCTGAGACTTTGCCTTGTCTCTTCTAATACACATCTTAAAAGACTATAGATGAAGCTGGCAAGTGACAGGTCCAGCACAAATGAAAAAAACACTTTCCCTTGGGATTTTGAAAAGCTGTGAAACTCTTTCCTGCAGGACAGAGAAATGTGAGACGTTTTCATTGATTTATAGATCAGTGGATCAGCTGGAGAACTAAACAGAAGGAATACTTTTATTTTTTCCTAAAAGAATTAATACAGTATCTTCACTTTACGATGTTAGCTATACCACAAGAAACTAAAAGTCAGAGAGAGAGTATGTTCTGGAAAATTATCATTGCAAACTTTCTGTGATGTAAAGTTTTTTGCTTGTTTTATCTTATTGTCTATTAGTACAGATAAGATCCTGGATTAGATATACCATTGGCATGACATAATTCAGGCATCTGATTTGAATTTGTGTACTCTGCTTTCCACATTTCTTATGGCACAGCCCCCTGCAGTTTGTCTGAGCTCACAGCTGTACCCTATCTGTGTTTCAGCAGGGTACAGAGAGGTGTTAATTACTCATTGCTTCCAAATGTGAGCGCACAGGGTGATCTTGTACCTGGGTATTTGAATTGAGCTACACTACTGAGTTCATGAAGCTATTAGCACCACTGGTCTGGAAGAAGTGATGATATAATCACAGTCTCTGGTTTGAGTAATTCAGATGGTTACAGCTCTTCACCTAACATTAAGTGAAAATTGTTTTGTCTCCATTTTGGACTTCTTGACTGCTTCAGTTGTTTGTTGTGTTGGTGGGAGTATCAGGAAGTTTGTGGAGCTCTGGAACTGGAGCAGGTAGCCTCTGCTTACACTTTAGCAAGCAAACACTGAGCTGTATTACAGGTCTCCTTAAGATAAAAAGAGAAGAAATTCCCTTGATAATCTGATGACCTGGGAAACTAAGAATGATAACTTGTGAATCTGTGGAAGGAAGGCTGCAGTGTGGCCAGAGTGGAAGCCTCCTGGAAGGCTACAATTCCTGACGAATGAGGTCTTGTAGGGGGCTCAACAGTGCTCGGTTTGTACTGCAGGTTGGGAGGCAGCCATGTGGCAGGGGAAACTGCTCCAGGTAGATAAGTGACCTATTAACAGATATTTCAGCAATTATCTGTGTTGCTTCAATCTATGGTATTACTTATACACTTATTTCCTGACTGACTTCTATTTTATAAGGGCTGTGTAGTTCAGTGGCATGAGCCTTACATCTCCAGAGGAGTTTCCTTTGATCAGTCCAGTTATTTGTAACATTTATGTCTAATATTTCATGTGAGACGTTCATGGTTGATCCATCTTGGGAGTGAATTCTTGAACAGGAAAGAATAGAGGGAGGAATCCAAATGAAGTTGCAACCGGGCTGGTAAAAAACATCTGTTTCAGAAAATGGAGGTAATTCCTTTCTTCAGGCTGATGCATCTTGTTAAAATCCTTTAAGCTGTGAGCTGTAAACAGACTTCTCAGGAATTAGCATATAAGAACGTTATATGATATGTGCATATAAAAAGTCATGGAAGTACCATTTTAAGCATGGTAGAACTTATATACTGAAATGTCTTTATTTTCACTAATTCCATTGAGTGTTCACCAGCTGAGGATAAATTTTTTAACACGCTTTTTTTGGGTGCTGTTGAGCTAATCTGAAAGCCCAAGGACTTTCCGAGTTATTTTATGGAACAGTTGGGCCCCAGAAAGGGACTCTTTCATCAGAATTCTCAATCCTCTTCCATATGCTTTGACTATCAGTGAAATAAATGAAACTGAGTCAGGACAGTGTTTACATGTACAGACGTTAACCATTGGATTTTCACCTGAAATATGAGAGTAAGCGTCCCTTTTTGTGGGATCCCGCAACCATTTATTTATTTAAAGCTTTAGATTTCTGTGATGTGGTAGGATAATACCAAACCTAATGGGAACAAAACCTGTTCCCAAAGTGAAAATAGTGCTGATGTTTTTTCTAATGTAAGCATTTACAGAATTGCTGGTGTGTCCTAAGGAACATGAAGGCTCAGTTTTTTGTTTAGAAATTACTCAACAGAATTATCAGATATTTTCTTTTTTTTTCCCCTCTTATGTTTGCCTGCTGAATTTTTCAAGAGCCAGCTTTAGGCTGAACATACAGAAAAGATTTCCTGACAGCAAGATTCATTAGGCTGTGGAATAATCTCCCAAGGGAGCTGATAGAAACTTTGCCACGTGAGATTTTTTAAAAGTAGCTAGGAAAAAAATACTTTTTAAAAATGTAGTATGAAACGTTCCTTTAGTAGAGAGAGACTGGACTGTCTTGACAAGGTTATCTTTTTATATCTAGTTTCTGTAGATATTTGCACAGAAACACGAGCATTGCTAATTAACTGCTCATCTGTTTCATGTGCTTATGGCTTACCAGCTATAGTCAAATCCCATCTGCCACTTGAGGACAATTAAGTGGGCTGAGAGTCATCATTTTATGACTGCACCTGGCCATAAGGAGGTATTCCAGATGGACAGCATGGGAAGCAGGAGACACCTAGGAAAGAGGGGGAAAACTGTCTCTTCAATAAGCAATTTCAAGTTGTTCTAAATCCATTCATGCAAGGAACAAAAACTTTGTTTTGAGGTTGTTGTAGTGGAATGGTATGAAATCCATATGTGTGGTTTCAGTATCAATATAAGAGCTGTGAATTTTGCATCAAACTAAGGTTTTTTGTCTGCAGCTTTGTATCAGGTTTGTCACTAGCAGCTATTGTCACTGAGGACAGGCAAGGAGGTTAGGAAATTGCAGGAGTGACTGAAAGCAAGCAAATAGCCTCAGTGAGGTTAGAGGAACAAAAGACTTCATGTGTCCATATTATCGAATGATACCCAAAGGATCAGTTTGTACAAAAATTAGTGATGCTACAACGTGATACTGTGTCTTGGGTCTGCTTGGGTCTCAGTCTTGGAGTTATATCTGCACTATAAAATAACCAGGCTTAGTTGTCCATGGTGCTTTCATAATTCTCACTTATCTGCTTTCGCATTCAGGCAGTTCTTGTTGTGTGCTGCCTATGGCTTATATGCAAAGACTCTTTCATTTTAGTCAGAAAGCATGTGATGAATAATTAAATTTTTCCCAAAATACAATGTCTTCTCAAAACTCTTCAAGCAATGTCACTAACACTTTAGAGGCCGTTTCCAAAGCTTACAGCGGTATCCTCTGGTAATGAGGTAATGATATTGTCTCAATTATACTGGAAAGGAAGATGAAAACTAAAGCTGCCACTCAGCCTTAGAATTACTGCTGTAATTTTACAAGTATCTGCTCTCTCTTTCTGTTTAAACAAAATTACCCCATTCAGTTGTTAAGGAGATGCAGTCTGTGGCTGGGGAGAGCCTCTCCTTTCAGGGTGTGTGACTTGAAGGACAAGCCATCAGGCTTTGTGCTGACACTTCCCAGAAAGTTTTTATATCTGCATACGTGTATGTGTGTGTGTGTGTGTGAAAGAGATGCTCAGGATTGCAATTTGCCCTGATGACAGAAATCTTAAAAGCTTTGTCCTTGCTGTGGGCTCTGAGGTAAAGGCAAATAGCTTGTACTCAGATCAGTGGTGTATTTAGACTGCTTCTCCTGTACCTGGGGGGGGGGGGGGGGGGGAAGACACGGGTCTGGCGTCTCTGTTTTCCCTTGTGCAGTCTCGCTTGTGGTAATGTTTCAAACAAACTCGCCTCCACTTTGTAGATGTCAAAGCTGGGTAAGTTGTAAGATAATTGTGAGGGAACAGTAGGAAATATTAAGTCTTGCTAGCACTAAGTATTCAAAAATCTTCAGTCAAATCTCAGAGTGGCAAATGTGATGAAACTTATATATAGTAATCCTTCTCTTGCAGAGAGGTATATTTTTAGGTTCCTTTCTATTCCAATTTTTGAATTATTGTGTGTCATGTTTAAAAATGTTTTTCCTTTATTTTCCATGATATGATGGAAAACTGAAGAGGGAGTGTGGCAGAGAAGAAAAAGAGCAGGTCTTCCTTAACCACCAGTCACCAGGAGCTGACAACTTTATTAATTTTTACAAAAAAATCCTGTTTTGGTTCACTGACCCCTTACTATCAGCATTCCCCATGCAGCTGTATTAGGGACAATTTTAGAAGCAGACTTGTCTAACTCTGCTGACCAAAGCAAGAAAAGTTAAATAAATGCCAGCAATATAGGTGTACTTCAATTTTTCCCTATGTAGCAGAACTTCTGTAAGGAATAGGTGAGAAAATTTCAGATAGTTGTGTTCAATTTGTGCTCTTCTCATTTTTAAAAGGTCTGACTAAACAAATTATCTTGAGCAGAAAAATAAAATGCAAAATAGGAACTTTCAGTTGCTCTTCACACTCATATAACTTCTACTTTAGATTTAGTATTAGTATTAGTTGAAAATCAAGTCATAGACATTTGTAAAAGTTCAAAATGTATAAAAGATCTTGAGTGTTTTTATTCAAATGCTTATTTAAGTCTCATCACTTTATCTCCTTGTAAGTTGCTGATATCTTATGAATTACTAGGGCAGTTGACTTTTCTACAGACACCAAAGTAAATTTTGAATCAAGTTGTGAGGTTTTTCACAGGTGTGAAGGGGTGAGAAGTCATATATTAAATATATTGTATATGTTCTGAAACTTCTTGTTTCCCTCTAACTGAGGTTCTAACAAGACAAAAATCATGCTAAGTTCTCTGTCTGACATAGGCATAGCCAACAATATTCAGGCACATTCTGGCAACCTAAACACCCAGTTAAAATGACTATGATTATGTTTTTCTTTCCCCTTCTTTTTCTCACAAGTATGACAGCAAGCACAATTCCTTCAAAAAACACATTTAGAGACTGTCAGAAATAATCACTTAAGGTCAGGTTTTTCAAATGCACTCAGCATACTGATTGTGAACAAGGTACGAAGCTTTTCCATCACACGTGTATGCACGTTTGTGTGTATATATATTATAAATCCTACAATAGGTCTCTTGGATACCGAATAACTTTGAAAATTCCTCAGGTTCATTATGGGTTGTTATTAATAACTTTTAATACTAGTAGTATTAGTATTAGTTTATTAAAAGTATCTTGGTTGTGGGGTCTTATGGTATTCTCACTCTTGGCCAAAACATTCTCCCACTGAAACCTAGTGAAAATGTTTCTAGTTTGAATCAGTGCTTTTTGATGCGGACATGAGCCTATCTGTATATTTGGTTATATTTGCTGGTCTTATTTTTTGTTTAGGAATAAATTTCACCTGGATGTACAGAGGACCCAAGCAGTACCTCAGTGTGGGTCCATGATCTTTCTTTGTGTAATCGAAATGATCACAGAATCATAGAATCACCAAGGTTGGAAAAGACCTAAAAGATCATCCAGTCCAACCGTGATGTGGGCACACTTGCTTCCAAGCAAGTTAGCATTTCTGCTGGCAGGTTAGGATCTATGTGGGGCTTTTCCTTAAAGCTTACATCAGAAATGCGGAGGAATATATGCTTATACTGAGTTTTTCTACATGTTCTCCTTCAGTATTGGTGTAGAGTTCAGTTCTTCCTGAAATCTTCATGTACAGCTCAGATACTGTGTAGCTTTACTCCTCTGCTGTGGCAATTTCCCTTTAAAAATTGCTTGATTTTTTTTTTTTAATTGTAAGACATTCTTTTTAAATTGTAAGACAGTTTGTCCCTGGGACAGTTTCAGGACTGTGGACACAGAAATGGAGCAGTGGCTGACTCACTCCTGAAGATACAGTGTATTTGGTAATGCATCCATCTGTGGTGTGATGCTACTCTTCTTTATTTATGTTCCTTGAGCTCTCTAGATGCTAAATTAGAGAATCCTTTTTTCTTGTGAGATTTTCTGTTGTTGGTATTGCTATTGTTCCTAGAGAAAACTAACAGAAGGAGATAAACGACCTGTTTGTTTGTTGTTTCTTTTTCCTCGTTTTTTATGAAAAGATTTTATTTCTAACAGATGAACCTAAGACGAAAGAGACCAGATCCTAGCACATAAGTGCTTTTTGCTTCTGTTGTTGTAAACGGAATACATTTTTCCTTTGACTTATCACAAGCCAATATAATTCTGTGTGGTATTTCTCCCAGCTCTTCCCCCTCCTGTTTTCTTAGAGCATATGCTGAGGATGCCACCCATAGAAGAGGATCAGTGTGAAACATCTGTTGCAAATTGTCCAACCAAGATTGATTGATTGATGTGTTCATTTTATGCAATAAACTCACTTTTTTTGGTTTTCAACTTAGATCTCAAGCTTCAATAATGATGTGCTCCAAGACTTATCTGCTACAGAGCTTCTGAAATTCAATATATCAAACCTTGGTAATTAAGTTATATTCACTTGCTCATTGACCTTAAGCTATACCAATGAACTTCTAGGGAACTAGCAGAAAATACACAAAAACTCTTGGTGCCAGTGGATTAGGCTACGAGGGGTAGGTAGCAGTGAATCTGAGTTTTTGAGTTATCTTGCACTCAAAGGTGGCTTGTCCTGGTAATTCTTGTGAGGCTTGAAGTAATTCTTCTAGGGTTGTTTAAGTAGGATTTACAACCAAGCAGTAAAGTAAACTAGCACTAAAATTCTCAAATTATGGTGCAAGGCAATCTTCTAAGCTGCACTGCAAATGTAATCGCTTTCATTTACGAATCCTGATTTATTGTTTCTGGAGATATCTTATATACTCTGGTGATACTTTAGTCAGCTTGTTTTGTTTTGGCAATAACTATGATGTACCTAGTTGTGCTCTATTTTTGTCCTTTTTTTCCTTCCTCTGTATCTCCCAGTATTTATTGCCATTAGAAATGAATCTTATTCAGTTCAACAAAATTGATGATTTGAGAGTGGGGAAATTCACAATATTTCTTGCTGGAAAGAATAAAGGGTCTTTTTAAGCCAACCTAGTGAAGTGGTCATAGATTTTCTCAACCCAATTGGAACATATAATACATAATTATGAAGATGTTTTTTGAGAATTCAAGATTATTTTTTTTTTTTGTATTAGAAATAAAAAATGTATTTTTTTCTTTTCAATGAGATACTTTATAGTTAAACCAGGAAGGAAAATGTGGGTTGCAAGAGGTTACACTCTAGATATACTTGATGATCTTGGAAAGTGAAGCGTGCTAGAAAATGTATCAACCAGAGATGGTTGATTGTTTGCAAGGTTGGTTTTTTTGTCTATTTTTCCCTCACGTTTCCGTTTCAAATAGAGAAATGTGAAATCTTCTTTCTCAGTGTTTTGACAGTTTTCCACTTCCAAAAGGACCTAGGTGACCCAAATCTAGTGTTTTCAATGTTGTGCTATAAAACTGCAAAGCCTGATAAATAGGCAATCACAATTTGTTTGGAGACTCTTGGCACAGAAAGGGCTTTGAAATTTAGACAAGGTGCATACAGTGAATAGGAGGTCTATGTAAATATCTGTGACATTATTGCAAATTGTAGCATAAGTAAATGAGTCACATTTTCCTAATATTATTGATGCTCTTTGGGCTTTCTACTGAACAAAAAACCTGTAGTTAGAAGTTGGTTTATGGGAGAAAATAGAATTTTAAGTGTGGGATTGAATTTGTGGAAAATACAGGGAAATTCAGGCAGTGTTGTAGTCTTGCTTACCTGCTGCAAAACCAGAGCAGCATATGCAGGAAAGCTCTATCTCTTCCACCACTGGAGAGAAGTGAGGTGACGTAGGCATACAACTGGGTCTTCTGCCTTACTTTGTTCCTCACCAGGAATGTGAAAATATGGCTGTTATCATCACTGACTTGCAGGAAAGGAAAGGACTGGGGTTATGTGCATTTTTGTTCCTACCTACCTTACAATGGGTGCCTTGGTCTCTTTTCTGATAATTCAGTTTATCAAAAGCTGAGCCCTCCTATCTGCATTGTATTCCAGCAGGTGTATTTGTTTTCTGTAACAGTGTCATCCTTTACATCGTCTTGAGCTGCTCTCCCTATGCCAAAGTAAATCAAGTAAAGCTATTAGAACAGACTACATGAGAACTGTGCAATAGACAGTAGGAGAAATGTTGCCTGTTCTGTGCTTGACTGAGATAAGATTAGGGTTCTGTATGATGTAGCAGAAAAGATTCTTTATTTGTTGCTGAAAATGACAGTGACAAAAATAGTTTGCTTCTCCTTCAGTCACCTGGATTCATATTTCATGACAGGGGCTGGGGGTAGGAATGTACATGAGGAAAAAAATTAGTCTTATTATAATAGTGCAGTCTTCATCTTTTTTTTTTCTTTTTCCAGTAGTTACCTATAATCAAAACCTGTATTTGAGTTGGAGGCAAAATGAAATCTGTTTGAAATCTCCCCTAGAGAACAGCTGGGAGCACTTCAGGTTAGAATCATATCTATATCTACCATCTTTCATCACTAATAATTGTTTAAAATTTTGAGCTGCTTACTAGGAAGAGAATAATAATACAGACGTGATCACTTAAGATAATAAATTCTCAAGGATGGAGAAGTTCTTCTCAGTGCATTACACTGTTTCCTGTTAGTAATATTAGAATTAGTAGTAGAATTAGTAATATTTCCATGAGCATAGCAAGTGTTTGCTTAATAATCATCTAGTAATCTAAGAGGTTTAATACTGGAGAACTGAAATATAAGTAGTTCAATCAGGATGGCTTTTTGTTCCTGTGTTCATTTGTTTTGTTAGTTTATTTTTGTTTTTGAGGAAAGTAGCTTAATGTCTCTTACTTTGCAGTGATACATTGCTATTTTAACTTGGTAAATCAGGAAGCAGGTTGGTTTTGTTTGGTAAGTGGACAGTAAAAGGAGTACAGGTTTGGGGAACAAATAAAATGCCCTGTTATCTTAAGCCTTATTCAGGTGAACCTAAACCTTCAATTTTAGCTTGAAAGTGGTCAGGTAAGTATTTCCTTTCCCTGAGTCCCAGCAGGTAGCCCAGTTGCTGACAGTAATTCCTGAGTCTCACTAGAGCAGGTAATTTGAGCGAAAGCATATATTGTTCCTTCATGTTGTGTTCAGAAGACAAGGAGCTGATAAGTGTTTTCTGAGGTACACAAGTTTCCTTGAGGTTGTGAGCTTAGATTACAGAAGCAAATCAGAATCCAGAGAAAAGAACATTTCCACTAGATGAACTTCTGTGGTGTGATTTCACTGTGGGTGAAAGATTGTGTACTGTCAGAAAGAAGATACTGTATTAACTTGCAAGGAATTCATCAGAGGCAAGGGGCAAGAGCTTTCATATTGTAAACTGTTATTCACCATGAACCTGAAGAGTTGTTTGGCATCGTCTTGTTTATTTAGTATCTAAAACGCTTTTTCAGGGTTCTCTGGGTTTCTTTAGCTCAGTCACTAGTAGATGTCATGGAAACCTTTGCTCATTGCTCTTCCTTTCTTCCTTTATGAGAAGAGGGAAATGAATGAGTTAGAATCTTTTTTTTTTCTTTTTCGAAGTGCATGCAATTTACCCTAAATAGCTGGAAGACTCTTGAGGAGGAAGGGGGGGGGAGAGCACTGAAAAAATGTTTTCTAAGATGAGAGTAAGAAACATTTGCTGTCAATGAAAGCACAAACTTCCAATCACTAGGGCTTCTGTTATTTGACAGACAAATGTGTTTTTCTTTAACGGTCCTGTTTTGCCTTGATGATCTGGGTTGTATCAGTTCTGGCTGAGTATGTTGCTAGTGAATATTTTGACACGGTTCAGTATGGACTGCCTGTCAGTGGAAGTATGCTTACAAACAATAACATTACAGCTGGAGATGGTCTTTTTATTTTTAAGGCTCAACTGAAACATAGCATTGCTTTCTGCTGTCTGTGAAGTCGCTGGTTTCTACAGCCAGCATCCCAGCAAGACTGGAGCTCCTTACACCTAGCATCCTCCTGGGTCCAAGTTGTGTGAGGTTCTAGAATTGGTCAAATGTCAGCCTCCTCTCCCTCCTATTTGTCACAGCCGCTTCCTCAGCTACGAGATTGTTGGTTGTTTTTGTTGCTTTATTTGCTTATGCAAAAAACTGAGAGCAACCCTTAGACATAATTTCTTTGCTCAGAAACATGGTGCCTGTTTATGTCAGTGCTATACTTTGAGCTGTGTGTTGCTGTGTTGGCCATCGGAAGTCTTGAGGCTGGCTTTAGACACAGGCAGATACTTGCCAGGGAAGCTAATAACTAGGAACCAGAAAAGTAGGTTTTGGTTCTCCATGTTATTTTGCTAGAGGTTAGGAGTCTGGGAAGCTGAACCTGAGCAATCAGGAAAAGAGGTAGTAGCTGCTGTTGTGGATGCACAGCAACCATCCTTTGACCTTCAAGAGCTCTCCTTTGTTTCTGTCCGTTATCTTGTTTACTTCTGTAGCTGGATCTATGTTTCCATAACCTAAGGCCTAAGTTTTCCTTCCCAAAGAAAGTGATACTCTCCCTGCATTCCTCAGAAGCCCTGAAGTCACTTCATCTGTCACTGTGCTTTTGGATTACTCTACCCTACTTGCATAGCTGTGCTGTTTCTGGGAGTTATGGATGCAATGGAGCAAATGCTTCCCTGCATCCACTCGTAGAAGATTCTGGCAGCGCAGAAGGAGCTCACGTTATGTGGAGGAGACAAAGGTTTTGCACATACTTCACAAATGCCCATCCTGTGCACAGTGCAGCTTTCAAAGCAGTTGTGGTTTTCCTTTTTTGTGGATATGTTCATGTTGCATCCTGACGTGCTTCTGACTAGTAGCTCTGCTGTTGCTGTTTCTAAGGTGCTTGTCAGAAGGCATCTTTCTCCTATGTGGTCTCAGTGCAAATTGTCTTTCACTTTCAAATGCTACAAACATATCTGAAATGAACTGTACAGTGAGTGATTGCCATTATTAGCTAAATGAGTGGGCTGTGTTAAATCCCAAATGAGCAGGTGTCTATATTGTGCACTACACCTGGTAGGTTGGCACTCCTCCAGACAGCTGAGATTGAGGGTCAGAGAACTAATGGCTGTCCTTAGATGTTTTCTGAAGCAAGCTTAACATTAATTGGGCCTCGTTAGAGTTTTACTTTGGCAGGAATTCTAGTGCCTGATTTTTACTTATGTAATCATCTACTTTTTTTTTTGGTAAGTTTCCATGATTGATGTTGGTGGAACATTTTTTATTTTTTCCATTGCTTACAAGAAAAAGAGTGAATTAGAGACCTGAGTTCTGGGAGCATAATAGCATGCCTCACTTCCAGTTGTGTGTGTATATACACAGAGACTCCATCTAATGTAGAGGTGACCACAAATACTATTGGAATTATTTTTCCAGAGGGTTTGTGAATAGACTATAATAAGTTCACCTTGAGGTCTGATTTCTTTCCTGAGTTCAAGTCAGTTGCCCACAACCAATGCTATAGTTTTTATAGTTGTGAATAGGACATATTTATAACTGTGTTTCCTTGCATGAAAAATGAAAACTCATGAGCATACTATACTTGTATTGTACTGGGAATAAACTGTTAGAATCCACTTGGCTTTGAGAAAACTTGAAAACAGAAGAGCACAGAGTGAAGATGCTGTCAAAAAGTACAGTAAAGTATAGTAAACTTTATAGTAAAGTGAGTGTATTCACTCCTGGCTTCCTGTACGGCAATGCCAAGTTCTTTTCAGTGGTGCCCAGGGTTAGGTCACAAACTGAAACATCAGAGTTTCTGACTACCAGAAAACATTTGTTTATTTTTACTTGGGGTGGCCAATGCATTGGCGTAGGTTCCAGGGAGCTTCAAGGGTTAAAGTGTGTTTATGGAAGTCTTAACTGTCTTCAAATAAATCAAATTGATTTGCTCTCGTCTGTGATAGGAACAGAATTTGATTCATAACAATAAGAAAAAAATAAACAGCTTTCACCAAACTCCATGTAGCCTTTCAGATCAGCTTCAAAAAGCCCTTTTGTAGCTGCCTACTGAGAGAGGTTGCTTTAGAAGGCCCCCATGTGAGTTATCTCTCCAGTCATCAGGGAAGGTTAGCAGGCTTAATGTTTAGATTGAGAAGGATTTTCTTGAGTTTTGTTTCTCTCATTGAGAAGCTCCAGAGTATATGACTATGTGATGGGTAAAAAAAACAGAGGTGCTAAATATGAATGGAAGAGTTCTACAAAGAGCTCTGACAGTAACTTCTGTCCTCTCCGCTGTGGTCTTCCCAGTGCTTCTTTTTGTTTTTGTCTGTGCTAGCTGTGCCTAAATATAGGCCTATTTATAGCTTAACCCAGAGCTGCAATCCTACCTGCTGTCTTCACCCCATTCTCCTAGCATTTCCAATGCATGTTTTGCTTACACTACAGAAATGCAGTTGCAGGAGCTGCTACTGTGTTCTGTTAGTCTACAAATTCTTCTGTTATATCATCTTCTAGCTATTTCATCATGCTTCCTTTTTCACTGTGATTATAAAGTTAAACTTACCTGTACCCCTCAGTCTGAGCATGCAGTACTCCATGATATCCACCTTCCCTTGTTATGAAAATTTCATCTTACTTGTCAGAAAGATGATCCCCCACCATCTTTTATGTCTGTGAGCTAAGATTTAACCTCTCTATGCTGCATATTTCTTGAAGATGTGTGGTGGTATCTTACTAGCAGAAGTCTCCTGGCATGCATGTTGGAGTACCTGATAATGGCCTGGTGATTTGATCAGTCTATGAGAGGCATAATTTTCTCTATTTTCACAGAAAGGAATAATTTTGCCGGCTTTGTAGTAGTTAGGGTTGCTGTTGATGGAGATAAGCCCTGGTGGTCAGGGCAGATCAGTACCTGGGAAGAAAATCTTTCAAATTTAAGCCTGGCATAACTTTTGGATTTTTATTTTACTTAAAAAAAAAAAAAAAAAAAAATTAAGTTTTAAGGAGATGTATAAGCATCCCAGGAGTAACATACAACTGTTTCTCTCCCTTTCTCAGTAATTCACTGAATGCATGTAGATAAGTCAGCCATGAAGTCTGTTTGTACGGAACTGTTCTCTCACAGCTGTTTTCAAGAGATCCATACATCCACAAACTTTTCCTTCTGATATTCAGATATAGCTGACTGTCTTGCCTTTATGGATCCAAACAACTCTATCCAGCTTTTGCTCAAAGAAGTGTCTAAATGAATCAACAAGGCAAAATTAGAAGGGGGGTGGGGGGGGGTGGGGGGGTGGGAGGAATAGAAAACGTGATTACATTCCTCCCATTCATCTGTGTCCCCCTGTTCCTTCTCCCACCCTTACTAGGATGCTCAGTACAAATATTATTGGAAATTGTTCCTGGTAGTATCTGCCACTTTGCCTCTTATTTTCCTTTTAATTCTGTTTTCATCTCACCTCATAATAATTTCAGGAATGTTTTTATTTTCTGAAGCCAAGGAAGCAGTTACTTCTAGGCACCAGTTGCATTTACTGTTTAAATAAAAAAGAAATGTGGTGTTCTGATTCAACTCTATGAAGATGACTGTACAGTCTGTACGATACATTTGAAAATTGCTCCAATGAGACAAGTACCATATGGTGTATATAGTGTCCCTTACCTCAAGTGTTCCCTTAGTCAGGCTGGTATGGTTGATAATGAGATCATTCCTGAATAAGGAGAAATATGGGTGATAACAAGATGATGGAAAGGTGTGAGAGAGCAGGGCATGTGTACACGCAAAAAGAATGAGAAGAGTTGTTAGTCTTCTTCAGCTTCTCACATGATTTAGACATAGAAAAATCAGAAACTTAATTAACAGAAGTTAATCAGAGGAGTGGATTTAACAGGTCCCATGACAGAAAAATCAAAAGTAAGAATGGTTTTTAGCCCTTCTTGCCTCTAGTATAGCTTGTAAATATGAAGGAAACTAACATGACAGCTGGCTCTTGTTGGTCGAAAAGACAGCAGAAAATCTAGTGGGAAATGCTTCTGTATATTGCATTCTTCCTTCTCTTGGAAGCCATCTTAGAGTAAAAAACAAAAGAATCTGAAATGAAGAGGTCAATAATAACTTTCTATGAACTAGTGTGTTCCCAAAAACCAAAAGCAGAGAGAGACATCTGCTTAGATCATTGCTGCTCTTAGGCAAACACTTGCCTGATCTATCCCAGATAGGAAAAGCCAGTTCAGGGAAACTGCTGTCTTGTATGGACAAGCCAGCAGAAGCTCACTGTTCTAGCCTCTTTACTATCATGTCTACTACTCCTGCTGTTATCGTAATAAAAGATGTGCTTTCAGAAACAAACAGTAGATGACCTGAAGGAAGCTTGAGGTGATTTCCTTTCCCAGTCAGATGTCTGAGATACTTCATTCTACATCTATTAAAGGCAGAGTCAAAAAAAAAAAAAAAAAAAAAAAAAAAAAGCCAATTAAATGTGAGGAAAAATCGGCACGGATCTTGTGAAGTGCATTGATAAAGGAATAGCACTGGCTGTCCTTCTACACTAAGAAGTAAAAAACCTTAATGTTTTGCAAATGTATTGGTATCTAGATTTTCTTCTCAAAACAAAAGTAACACTGTTTTCTATGCCTGCAACAGTGTATAGATCTACAGTCAGTCAGTCTGGCCCATGTTATACCTTCCCATTTCCTTAACAGACAGATGTTCATTCTGATCCTTTTGTAGTCAGATTCTTGAGAAAAAGCAAAACAAGCAACACAGTTTATCCTGTTCTTTTTTCTATTTAATACTGCAGTTGTCAGGTATGCATATGCTAGCCAAGAATACTGCTCTGCTACCTGTTCTTTTCGAAATAACACTTGTTTGTGATTGCCAAGTCCATGTGGAAGTTAATTTAAGAAACTCAAATCTTCTTTGAAAATATCTGTTTTGGCTTTGGTTCTGGAAAGATGCATGGTATTTATTTGCTAGTAACTGGTTCACTAAATTATGCTGTTGGTAGATATACAGTTTGGAGAATCTCTAATGTCTAGGAAATTGCATTTGAAGAAGCACCTGTTGTCTTCAGTTTTCAAGACCTATGACTAATAGCAAGCCTGTTGCAGGGCAGTCTTATATTTGAAATGAATGAGTATGACATGTTGCATCAAGGAGGATTCTAGAATATTGAGGTTCTTTGTTTTTTGGGTTTGTTTTTTTTTTTTTTTTAGTTTTTGTGTGTATTTTGAAGTGTATATGATCATACATTATTTTTTCATGTTTTCATGAGACTTATAAGTTGATCCTAATGAAAGGGAGCATTCTTTGTCAAAAAATAAAAATGATACCTTCTCCTAGGTATTAAGTGTTCCAAATCCTGTGTAAAAAATTTCCATTCAGTAGCTTGGGAAGAAAGTGGTGGAATTATGAAAACCAGAGACCTACTGGCAGCAAAAGTTGCAACTGTATATAGGGTAGCAGCATGAAAAGTAAGGGGAAACAGCAGCATTCATGTATTTATGTCGTAGACTAAAGCAGCCTGTAGTTGCACTGTAGTTACGTCATGAATAATGCCAGTGCTGCTTTCCCAAGAGGTGGCTGTTGTTTCCAGGAGTAGAGTTGTGAAGAGATGCCTCAGAAAATGAATTGAATCATAGAATCAGCAAGGTTGGAAAAGACTTATAAGATTGAGTCCAACTGTCTACCTATCACTAACGTGTGTCCCTCAGCACATCTAAACATTCCTAGCAAGGGACTTCTCCACTGATTTTTTTTTCCCACGAGGTAGTTCAGAGCCCCAGACTCTCTCCACAAATTGATATTGCCCTATTGCTCTTTGATCTTAAAAGATATCCTTTATGTTGAATCTAAGAGATTTAGTTTTCTTCTTTGGGGAAAAAATTATGCAAAGGAAATGAAAGAAATGGTTTGAGTTATTTCTTTTTAAGTCAAAATAAATGTGTATTGTATTAAATGTTAAAGAACACTATCGTTGCTAATTTCATGAGGTTTCAGCTAGGCAAAGAGAATAGAGCATTTGATTGCTGAACACTAAAATAAAATGAATGTTCTAAAATGAAATTATTTCTTAATGAAAAATTAATTTTTCACAACATCTGCTAAGAAATGGACAATTAAATGTGAGGTAGCACTACTTCTATTAAAATGCAGGTGAACATGAATTCTTTAAGTTGTACTTCTGAGGCTTCCAAAGGTTATGGGATTTTTCACTATTTGTGTGGTGGGCTATGGAAGGAAAGCATACCAATTAAATATTCAATTGAATAACTTTACATGTCACTGCATGAATGGAAAAAATGCATAATATGGATACACTGAGATTAGTAGTCAATCACTTATTAATATCTTTACAGACAGAATCAGGATTTAATTGTCCACATTTTCCCATCTTATTTCATGAATCTGCAGAGTTTAAGATGACCTGATGTTGATTCAGCACAGGCCCTTTGCAGTAATTTGCACTGGTGATGTTAAGCAGGAAGAAACTGGAACCTGAAATTTCAGTGTGTGCTTATTGAGAAAACTATTAGACAGGAGCGTGTGTTCTTTTGCTCTGATGTGAGAGCATGCTTGAATTACATATTTCATAATATGTTTACAATGTGGTTCACAATCCTATTTCCTGGGATGCATAAACCTGGTTCCAGGTCAAGGATCATTTCACTCTTTAAGTGTGAAAGAAGCAATTTTGTCAATATTAAAAGAGTTGGTATGGGGTAGAGAAAGTGGATTCAAGTGCCATGTTTCTTCAAGGATAATGAATCCTGCTTTGTAAGAAAGACAAAAGGCAATAATAAATCTTTAGGGGGTTATTCCGCAGTCTCCTTGCTCAAGAATTTCGGAATATGCACTTTTCTTGGTATATAACAAGCTATATATTGCAACTCCTGGGGACAGGCCTTTCAAACAGAATATCAAATACTGAGAGTACAAGACTGATCCCAAAGATTCTTCACAATAATTACTTTCCAGTAGGAGCCTCAGTGTAAATAAAACATTGGTCTTATTTGAAAGCCAAATATCCCATGGAACTAGATTGGAGCTTTTCCTTGTAAAATTCAAAACAGGGACAATATTTCCACATCAGCTATCCTTCTGAATTTGAAATCATGGTACATTTGACGGAGTCTTGTAATGTCAAATAACCACTTCTGAGGATGGAAAAGTGCTGGCTTTGTACTTTTTTCCAAAATCAATTTGATCACAGTTTTGGAAGATACATGTTTTCGTACAACTCATTGCAAAAGGCCTTAAGACTTGTAATTGTTCTTACACATGCAAACCTATATCTTCCTTAGTGTTCTGAGTTAGAAAGCATGGGAATATTTGCTACTACAGATATGTAAGTCTAGCTGGAAAAATTATAGATGTACCAGGAAGTCTGTTCAGCTTGTTGAGTTTCTCCTGATATCCTCTTGACCCAAGCATACCCATGACTACCCATGGGTTATATATCAAGAAAGAACAAGCTTGAGAAAAGTGTCTTAGCTGATATTTCCCAAACTATGGTTTTCAGATTTATTGTTTGCTTTTATTTCATCCTTTTAAAATGCACTATTATGGACAAATTTACATACTTAGTTATTCCAGCTCAAAGATTGATCTAAAAATAAGTAGGCTTTTTCTGCCTCGCTATAATTTGCTTCTTTTCATTTTCAATGTTATCTTGCCAGTCTGTGACCCCTATGCTGCCTTATGCTTTCATCCAAAGACAAAACTCTTTCTGGATTCTATTTGTATTTCACTGTTATGAGTAAACATCAGGCTATTTACTCTTCTGCCAGCCCTCCTAAGTAGGAGATTATGTCAATATCTCATTGTCACTTAAAAAACAAACAAACAAAAGCCCACTAACCTTTATGGTGTTTAGCACAACAATAGTATTTTTGTTCCTTCTGTTCAGGATATTTTCTCCACCCCATTTTCCCCCCTCCCCTCAAAAAAAAAAAAAAAAAAAAAAAAAAAAAAGAGGTAAACAATACAGCCCTTTTGTGAGATATTTTGAATTTCTTCTTTTTATGTGGCTCAATTAGGCTGGCATTCAGACCCTCAAATTTCACACTTCCTGAAATAAAATTCCTTAGTAACTGGTGCAGATTTTTGTAATCCCAGTGCTATATTACCAGCTTTGAGCAGAAATTAACTGAATTTTGAAGTCCGATGACGTTAGAATCTGATTCTCTAGTGGGGCACTGAAAATGAACCTACAGTATACCTAAATCTGGACTCCAAGGATTAATGTAACTGCAATCACTTGCCTAACCCCTCTTTTAGCAAAATCTCTGGTGGCCCACTCAGTTTGTCAGGAGGAGGGAATCATAAGTGGTTCCTATTATCCCTGAGCCCTTGTCTCTTGCTGCAATACCTGTATGACAATTTCACACAAATAACAACCACCACCCCGGTGGTGCCAGGTTCCGTGGGCAGCCTGGAGTCCTAACACCATGTGGTTGTTGGTGTTTACAAATGAGGTGTTAATAAGTTGTCAGTTATGAAGGGGATGAACAATGAAGGGGAATGGACTGGATAAAGTTGGAAGAGAGACCTTAATTTAATGGAGACTATTGCGATATGTTATGAAATGAATAATCCCACCAACTAGTTAATAACTAGCTTGTTCTCATCCATATCCTTTTTCTTGAGCACCTTCTTTCATTACATCAGTGATAAAGTAGTCCTTACTGTATGTGGCTGGAGGCAAGAAATTAAAAGGTATAAATAATACTTTTTAATTGAAATCTGACTACGGATGTCTGGCCTCTGTGATCAAAGCTTTTATCACATGGATTGTCTCATTACAGGTGCAGTCATGCTACTGAGGAAACTACTTAGCTTAGAAAAAAAAAAACCTTTTTCAAATGTCCAAATTGAATCATCAGATAATTCCTTTGACAGCAATGGGATAAGTACTGACAAGTGCTTCCTTGTGTGGCATGTATGCAAAATCCTCTTCTAGTCTTTTCTGCTGGATGCTAGTGATGAGCTTTGAAAACACCAACACCACAAAGAGGAGTGTGGGAGCTGGCATTAAATACACTGAGGGCCAGCTGCCTTGGGGTTTTCCATCCCTATTACAGCTTATTAATCCTGTTCCTAGACCTTCTTAAAAAAATCTGATTGGGTTTGAGATGACTTGGATCAGCTTATGCGCTGCCTGCGTTTCCTAAGTACACAAGCGTGATGCTGTATTTCTCCAGACTCTCTGCCTCCAGCAAGCTTCAGTGCACAGACTTAAAGAGCAGTCTACTGAGATAGCACTGTGACTCCTGGGTGGATTTAGCTGTGAGAATAAAATGGTGTTTGTTTGATTGATACACACACTGCTAGCGTTGTCCTTTACACGACATAGAGGGGAGTGAGGCATTGATTACTGTGCTAGAAATAGGAACAGTAATGATATTTATTATAGATTCCTTGATGGGTAGACATATGAGTGAATGCTTTTGGAGAGAAAATGGCTTTTGGTAATCTTAAAATTTAGGAGTGTGTTTTACTTGATGAAAGATATTTGGCTTGTCATTAAAGAGTTTTATCAGGTAAAATAAGTCTTTGTGGAATGTTTTCCAACCAGAACTACATAAAAGAAGCCAGTAAATACAACCCACCAAAAGAAGAGAAGGTTCTGGGAGCTATAAGAAATGTAGATTATTTAATTTTACTCCAGTATTCAGCTGGCAAGCTCTTCCTTGATTTAAACAGATGTTTTGTTTCCCCACATGCTGTCCACCACATTCTCACTTGCCCAGCCAAATATCGGGAGGCACTTAAGCTAGGTAAATCAACTAATTTGTACTGCTCTTAACCAATTTGACCATATTTTTAGTGCTGCAGTAATTGTGTCAAATAAATATGGCACAATTCTGGGCTGGAAATTTAGTAGCGAAATCTTACTCCAGGACAACAAATGCTGTTAAGTGAAGAAGCTTGAAAGTGATAGTTTGTAATCTACAGGAGCTACAAAGTGGCAAAAAGGATGTATTAGCCTACATGAAGAAGCTGAAGTTTTTAGCCTAGACTGTTAGGGCTTTCTTAAGTCTTTTTTTTTTTTTTTTTTTTTTTTTTTTTTTTTTAAACCACATTTAAGTTGTTATAAAGGAATACGTGTTCCACATTTAAAAGGTAGAGAATTCAATAGGCTAAATCATAGGG
>NW_024962252.1:75255604-75380177 GCF_019238085.1 Lagopus leucura | reverse complement strand
TGTTCCACATTTAAAAGGTAGAGAATTCAATAGGCTAAATCATAGGGATTAGGTTTTTACAGTATGTTTGTCTTGCAGAAAGGATCCCCCCAATCCATTTCTAATTGGTGAGCCCAATAACAGGGAAGGAAAGCATAGCTCAACTTCTTGCAGCTTACACTGGGTTTTTCCCTAATGTGCATCTGTCAGCTTCCCTGAGAATGTTTTTGCTTTGAAATAGAGTAGGAGAAAGCAGAATTCCACAGGGACTGTGCAAAGAGCAACTCTTCTGATGTATTCTAGAGCAGTTCATATGCAGCTAGGGATGTATAAAAGCCATTTTATTGACAAGGGGGATGCTGGGTATGGCACTATGCTTATACAGTAGTGCCATGGGAACATTAGGTTCCACAAGAGCAGACACTGTGCAGTTTAAATTAGTCACCTCTAAAGCATAATGCTGCCAGCAGGGCTGTATCTCCATGCACTGGCTGTCATTCAGCACTCAGGCTTTGACAGCCATTACTCGTGCCTGATACTGCCACATAAACATAGGTACCTCATAAAGACGTCTTTGAAGACAATCTCCTTGTGTAGAGGAGATCAGCATTTTGTAGCACTGTAAAACTCTGTCATACTACATGGAAAATTTATTTTGTGTATAAATTGGTGCCAAACCATCTCAAATTTAGAGTGACAGTCCAGCTAAGAAAAGAAAGAGAGGTGGAAAATACTTGAAATGACATTTCAACAGCAGGCATTCATTATTATTGTTTTAAAACTGCAAATAAATTCTAGGCAAGTGTGATAATGTTAGAATTTTGTCTCAGTGCTGTCAATAAAAATTTGATGCAACCTTAGTTGATCTTATTGTCTGTTGGTGAGGCCAGTGGAGAAAATGGAGGAGAAAGATTGAGTGGACTATCTGTATAAATTGCTATTGTTTTCTGCAAAACAAATGACTGTTTTCTGTTGAAGATGTATTTTACATATGTGGATCAAGTCTGCTCAGTGCTAAGAAGTTCTGCTTTTTAACTTTGCTGATATCATTAAAGTGGCAAACAAATGTAGAATATAGTTATTGTGAAAGTAAAAGTGCTTATGTCAGTGTATTTTATTCCAGTTCAGCAGGAGAAATAAGTTACACCTCCATAAATCACTTTATGTTATTCAGACTGTCTCTGCACTAGGGCTTTTATTGCAGTTCTTCACTGGCAGTCAGGCTCACAACTTCCCTTTCTACCCTGACACTGACTCAGAAAGTGCCAGTTGGCACAGCATTACCCTTGCCTCTGTTTCAGTTTTCCCTGAGCAAGCAGAAGGTAATTACAAGATCTTGTCAGAGAAAGTGGAATTTCTCTCTACTTGTAAAGTATAAGACCTTTTCCACCTCAAAAAAGTAAACACCTAATACCACAGCTGAAAAGCTGCATCTGAATACTAAATATTTTAATTCAGCATTTTTCCTCTATGCTTCTTCAGAGTTGCTTAGGTTCATGTTGTCAGCCTTCTCTGTGCTTTTAACTCTCTGAAAGACTCACCTTCCAAGCACCAGCCCTTCATCTTCTGGACTTGTCATAGCTCATCACAGTTTTCAAAGAGCAGAGGAGCCAGGTGGTGAATATGGCTCCCAAGGGAGGACTTTTGCTGCCTGAAGAGCCACAGTAGTGCTTACAGGTGAACTTACAGGTGAAAATTGGGAGAGAAAAATATATTGGTTCTTCGTAATTTTTTTTCATGTGAAACCTTCAGGTGCTTGTTTTAATCAAAATTTTCACAAGAAAAGGAAAATTGAAGTCACCTATTTCCCTTTCTTTTTCAAAAGAAAGAGATTACGGGGGGGAAAAAAGGCACTGATGAACCTGATTTCCTTCTTTTGTTGAGAAGGATCGAATTAAAAGCACCATTTAGGTGATAAGTAGTGTTTCATGAGCGCTGTCTGAGACCATTATCCTCTGACAGAGGAACATCTATGTGCTTTCTTCACAGTGCTGTATAGGAACTGTACAGAAACACTGTGACAGTCTTTCCAACTATAACACCTGTAAAGCGCCATGTTAACCGCATTACTCTTCCAACTGTACAAGTGCCTTTGACCATGATAGCTAAGGACAACGTTCAAAGACTGAGCTTCAGGAAGTTACTAAAGAAGTTGATGCTGAAGCATCTGTTAAGAACTTATTAAAAATTGCTTCTAATGAACACAACTGTAAAGTATAAATCCAGACAACTTCAGGTTTCCACTTGCACGGATGTTGATATTTTACCTTGTTCAAAATTTTGTTGCAAGGGGCTGACTGAAAAAATAGCAGTGAGAAGGCTTTATTTCTTTGCCCACCAGCAGGAGCTCAGATTTCGTGCTGCACCAGAGTTTATGATGTTGTTAGTGTTAAGGAATCTGTGTACAGAACCTGCTCTCTTCTGCCTTGAAATATGTTTACAGCTGTAATTTGAATGTTAAAAGTTAACATTCAAAGCATCCAAAACATGTTGTGCATTGTGTTCATTGCAATTAGAGTTCACTGAATCAAATTACTGCCAAGAAATTCCTTGGAAACGTAGAGATGCACATAGGCAGGGGACTCTACAACTCTATGGTAATTTAAATGCAAACTCATTTTATTGATCTGCTTATTTGATGCTATTTCCTTGTTCCTCTAGTTGCTGGTGTAGGTTCTACTGTGGTGCTATAAAATAAAATCAAGTACCTGCAACACTCACTATTTGAATAGAAGCAGAAAACTTGTGGAAACATTAAGTAGCCTGTTCTGCTTTTGTAGGATTCTTGTTTGCATTTTGTATTCTCAATATTTTGGGACTAAAGTCTGAGGTTTTCGTGCTTACATGAAAAGAGTGCCCACGCATTTTGAAGTTGAGACATTCCTAGTTATAATCTCATCAAATTACAGATGGGTTAAGAACTGATTTATCCAAACTTTGGGCTTTTATTTGCATCAGAAAGTGTTGCTATGGTACTACGGTAGCCAATAGTTTGCAAAATCAGGAGTTTGCAAAATCAGGATGTAATTTCCTTTATTTTCAAACCATCCATGAGTAGTTCGACTGCAATCAGGTTTCTGAAAGGCTGTGCCCGTTATTCCAAGTAGCAGGGCTGGCATCTGAATCTAAGCAGCAGAGAGGGGAATCCCAACTGATGTATTTGTCCATGTAGCCTGCCTTCCTAATCTTGTTTTCTGCTTTCAAGCTGTGATTTTCTCTCCCAGGAGATTCTGTTTCCTATGTGCTCCACCCTTGCCTACTTTTCATAGTGCAGTCATAATTATACCTTTCTAGTGCTAGTTAATGGTGGTCTCCTTGTCCTGTTCAACCTTACTCTTGGCCTTTTTATCCAAATCCCTGTGCAACTTTGTGCAGAATATGCATAAGCTTTGCTCCAACCCTGCATCCAATCTTGCTGTTGCTTCTACAATTTCTCAGGTTCCTTATTTTTAGACACTAGTTTGAAGGTTGAGATGGAAACAGAATTTCCTTTGCTTCTCCAACTTTCTGACCGAGGTCTAAGCCTGGCTACTAACTGTCCTTTATGCCAAGTATGGTAGTATGCTGTATCTTTTGGTTTCTCTAGATTCCTCATTTAGGCTTGGTTCAACTTTATTAGGTCTTCTCTGTTTTTAAATTAACTGTAATCCTTTCGAAGATTCTCTAACAAAAATCTACTGTGCCACTGTAAAAGCATTTCCTTTCACTACTCTTGATCAGAAGAGCACTTAAACTACAGGGAGCTATCTTGACATTTTCTTACTACTGACCCTTGCAGTTAGACTAAAGGATTTGCTGCTCCCTCACTGGTTCAGCTACTGGTCATTTGGTTGCATACCCCTGTACTTCACTTTTATGTCCTCTTATGACGTGTGGAATGATCCTGCAGGCAGGCAATCTCTGATAAAGAATCTCAGTGTGCATTTCAAATTGTTACTGTCCCCAAGATACGTTTTCCAGACAGCTGGTTCAGCATGCGGAGGCTCATAATTCAGTACCTTCCATCAATGTCTTATGCACATTAGGATTGTCAAGGGGATTATTTTGTCAGGACCGTTTGCAGAAGGAGTGGGTTAATATAGAGTTGTTCAATTCAGTTTGCAACAAATTTGCCAGACACTTCCTAGTAATAATAATGGTGATTATGATTGTTAGTGTTTGTTTCTCTGGGATGTATATCATTCAGATGTAGATTTTGGTCTGTTGCGACAGTTTTGTTTGCAATCAGATTTTCCCAGGGGAGTGAATGGATTGCTCTTTGTACAATGCAGCTGTGTTTTTGTGTAGTCTGGTATATAAGCTCTGGACATGATTCTTCTCAGCTATGCTCTAGTTTTATTTCCATGTAACAACTCTAATTTGCAGCTTTTACGATTAGCACGAATGGTGAATTTTCTGCAGTCTCATCAGAAAATTGAGGAACTTCATATTTTTAAGCAATTCCAACTAATATCAATCATAAAGCTCCTATAGTGATGAAGTTATGAGGGGAGTAAAAGGGTATAAAAACTCAGTTAAAATAATAATAATTAAAAAAAAAACCAAATCTGTGCTTTCAGGAATGGACCTTTCCTTCAAAATGGATCACCAAATTAAATAATGCAGGAGAACTGACAGTATAATATACGGTGTTAAATTCTGCATGGGAAATTCTTTGGAAAACTTTCATTAAGAAAAAAACGGAAAAGACAAATGAAGAAACTCAGTAAGATGAAAGAGATTACTTTAAAAACCACATGATGTATTACATCAGATCAGAAAGTACTTCCCTCAAAGCTGGTCTTGTACTTTAGCAATAGCCAAGAAAAATGAAATTCATCTGAAATGCATTGAGGCCATGGTAACTCTCTGTTATAGGAGAATAGGGACTGAATGGTATTCACTGAGGTGGACTGATATGAATGGATGTGAAACTCCATGCTGTCCCCCAAAAAGCTACAGCTCTAAACTTTCATACCTCTCTGTAAAGATAGAAGGATCTACCTAGGGAATGCTGGTATTTACATCATCTTCTTGAAGAAGTAGTATTTTAAAATCATTACTCAACACCAATTATTTCTTAAGGCAGGTCAAAGGGAGTATAGATGTACAAGAAGGGAAACCAGACACCAGTGTTGTCAGAGATAACACCTTTCGAGAAGAGGAAAAAAAATATTCTTCCTGCTACTTGATTAGGATTGAGGGGATGAATGAGAAATATTTACAGAGCAAACTTCATGGTGCTCACAGGCCATTTATAATCTTTTTTTTTTTAAAATATTTTGATTTGGTGGGGAGCAATTTATCATACTATATAATGATCTCTGGGGAATGACAAGTGTTGGCAAAACTTAAGTTGGCTTGTGGACCAGGAATCTTGGATCTCAGCATGAGCCTATATACTTCGGTGTTGGGAACCTTCACCTTCTTTTGAGGGAGCAGCTTTTAATGTCTCATTTTTCAGATGTTAATTGTGAACATACCCTAAGCTATATCCCATCCCTCTGTTATGATATCCACCCCAAATTCTGTGTATATAGGGATGCACGCACTATCCTTTCGCACACTTGCAAAAAACATTTACTGCTTCTCTTCTAGCTGCAATAGATGGAAGTAAAAAATGAAAATGTTCACATAGTGTCCAGTAGTAGTTGTTTATCTTGCTTATTTCTTTGTGTCTCTGAAGCTATAGTGGAAGAGATGAAGAAAAATGGCGGGAGGGCAAAGGTTCAAAGACTTACAGAAATAGAAAAATAAGCATGGGAAATTGTTTGTGAGTGCAGACCTGATATTATGCCTATGAGATAACAGGGATGCCATCAGGAGGTAGAACGCTGCATGGCTGTTGAGTCCTAACTGTTATCAAAATAACGGACTCCCTCCCAAAGATAGTTATCAGAGCGCCATCAAAAAAGGAGTGTTACTTTTTCACTTCTGTTTTGTTTTCTCCCTGATGCTGCTTTTTTTCAAGGGTCCTTCACATCTTTGCGTTATAGCAGGTTTCTGTGTGTGCTTTTGCATGTTTGTGTTTTCACACAAAAGTACGTAGGTGCTAATTCTTGAAGGATCCTTGAGCTGAAATAGGTAAATGCATATCTATATATTTGTGAAGTCGGTGGAAACTCTTCCTCTAAAGAGAGAATATCTTTTTATTATAGGAACTCAATTTATAAAGCTCATCAGACTAGAATGCCATAATCCTATAAATCTATATGTTGACCTTGGGGGATCAGGGTATTCTTTAAGCTACAGATAGGATAGGAAGGATTTACCAGCATGGGTTTGGAAGGATTGCATTACTTACAGGTAAATAAACTGAGTTGTGGGAGTATCTAAAATAGAAAAAAGAATGGCAAGAAGGACTTAGCAACAGGCACAGTTCAGTAACCAAGAAGCCATTCAGCCAAAAATGTGGAGTTCCATTCACATTTGAGTGGGGAAAGGAATCTGTCAGTCCAGCCAATGCAGCAAGGGTACCTTTCCACGTGTACTTCATTTAAAATTACACCATCTACAGAGTCCGAGTGATGTCACTTACTGACAGTTTTGTTGGATGTTTTTTTCTGAGCTATATGTTTTGAGTTTTAAAACTCCACATTGTTGCTAGTTTTACTACTGTGCATGAACACAAAACATACCTTCAGCCAGCCAGGTCCCTCATCTGGGCAGCACCTGCAGTGTCACCTCCTGTGGTTAGCCAGCAGGCAGACCAAGCGTTGTGTGGAGGCACAGGGCTCTAAGTACACCTTTTCTGTTGCACGTCCATTTCTTTTTCCTCATTTGCACTATCCTCCCAGGCCTAATCTGCAGTTGCAGATGTAAAAGCTTTATCCACTGCTGCACTGTGCTCAGTAGTTCATCTCAGATTAATCCAGCGTCAGCATAAAAACAGCTTTCTCACTTTGCAGAGAGACTTCCAGCAGCCTCTTACTGGATCCAGACAGCTGCTTCTTTAACAGCAGGGACTGCATGTGCCAGGAGAAACGTGGCTGTGCATGGACTCTTGAATCTTAAGAAAGCAAGCGAATTGATGACCAAGTCTTTCATGGCCTCTGGCATCTTCTACCTGAGTACTGATTCTGACATGTAGGTAAGCAGAGCTATGTCATATCATGAGGTGAGGAAGTAAGGCTTTACTGATTTTGCTCAGGAGACAAGCCAGTCTTTGATCACAAAGACATAAATATGTATATATATTAACAATAATGTAGGATTTTAGATAACTCTTTCCAGGTGAGATAGAAAGTGTCTATATTCTTGGGTAATTTTGATATTTCATTGATTTCAATAAGAGCTGAGAAGAACACGTTTGAAAAACACTCTGGTATGGGTCAAGGTGAGCATCTAAATATAGCCATAAATCATGGAAAAAAGAGATGCCTGTGATCTCTTGAGGTCATGTGGTCCTCAATCTGGGTAATAAACCATGAGTCCTGACTTCAGCTCCTGAAGGCCTTTTCAGCTGATTTCCACTCCTGTATCCAGTAATGGGAATGAGACCACCATGTCTGAGCCACAGAAGAGGAGTTGTTCAAATCACAGGGGAGATGTGTTGTTTCTGTGGTCTCTCTCCAGCTGGGCCATAGCCTGCTTCATGTGGTTAAATGCTTAGCAGAGGAGGAATTGCTTAGATTGAGCAGCATGTGAATCTCATAGCAGTTTGAGTTTTCAATTTAGATATATATCAAAAAGGTCAAATGTTTCTAAGGATCGCCTCTGATTTCTTAGCTGGAGAAATCAAACTGACAGGTGTGTCACCTAAAAATCTATACTGCAAACTATATCAGAAGTGCCAGGAGGTGCCAATTTTGTGTGCAAATAAGGGACATACTCTGAATATTTGAAGAGGTGGCATTTTTCCTGAGTTATGTGGAGAGATGTAGAAGGTTGGAGTGAGGGTTGGTAAAAATCCTGCTATACGTCCCTAAAGCAAGGAAAGCTCCTTACGTATTGATAGTGTATTTTCTATTCCTTATTTAAATAAAAAGGGAAGGAAGAGACTTGACTTTTCTTATATGGTACAAATGGATGTGAAGCTGCTGAGCCTGAGACAAGACAGAAAAAAATACCCTTTTTTAGGATCCTTAACCTGTATCTAGACTAATACATGAAACATCCTCAGGACTGCTCACTTTCACTGAGGCTAGCAGGAATAGCATGACCAATGTATTAATATTAAATTTACATATTCTCCAAAATAAGAGAGAATATTAAATAGCACATGTAAAAATTGTAATAAACATCAATCTAACAACTTTACCAGACTAGGCAGTAGAGGCTCCCCAGTTGGAACATCTGATATGGTTTAATTTACTATAGCATAGGTGTGGCTTTTATAGCAAGACTGACCAGAAGAGGTGAGTTGGCAACAGCCTTACCTGGTCAAACAAGGTCTTTGCATGCACCATTGCTCTGAGACCTTTGGAAAGGTCTCTGTTCCTTGAGGCTGATCTTTGAATACAGCGCATATAACTCTTTCCATTGCAGAACCGTATCCCAAAGTTTGCTCTGCAGTGATCTTGTTTTGAAAGAAAATCTATTATCTTTTTCAAAACCTGTATAGTTCAGTGAGAGCACTTGATAACACCTGCACTTGCTCTATAGTTTGTTTATTTTCCTTTTCTCTTCTATGATACAGCTCTGAGTCAGTCAGAAGCTGACCCTTCAACACTGACTAGTTATGAAGTATGAATTTGATAGAAGTGTTATTTATTTTCATGGAGTTTTGAGATCTGGGAATGTTCAGATTTTATTTTTTCCAGGTATGGAAGAAGAATGAAAGCATAGGAGAGGTGGTGATTTTAAGTTTTAATTAACTTTTTAACTTTACATACTTGTTTTGTAACACAGAAAGTTTTTCTTCCCAGAACGTGTTCCCACCTTAACTCACCTTGAAACTTATCATTCCTAGATTATGCCATGGATTTCCAAAATTTCTTAAATCATCAAAGGAACTGCAGTAATTGCTATTTTCATAGATATACATAGCTGAGAGCCTAGATCATGAAATTGAAACGCCAGTAAGTGTTGTATTCAATACTATGAAGATACTTCCTAGTCATGACAGCAGTCTACATACTCCTTTGTTATGTCACATTAACTAATTATTTTGGATGTTGCTCTGTAAGCAATAACTCAGATTAATAATCTTCGAATACAATTATAAATCTGGAGGTAGGCTTCTTCTCCTGGGTAACTGTTGACAGGATGGGAGTTAATAGCCTCAAGTTGTGCCTAGGGAGGTGCAGGTTGGATATTAGGAAAAACTACTGAGGAAGAGTGGTGAGGCAGTGGCACAGGCTGCCCAGGGAGGTGCACTGACCATTCCTGGAGGTGTTCGTGATCTGTGTGGATATAGCACTGAGGGACATGGTTAGCGGGCATTGTGGGGGTGGGCTGATAGTTGGTCTAGATGATCTTTAGTGGTCTTATAAAACCTTAATAATTCTATGGTTCCACAATCTGCATTAGCAGTTGTATCACTCCAGGTGCTCTTTATAAAAATTTTTTTTACAAATCTATTTGCTGTTGTGGCCATGAAAATCTCTTTACGTTAAATGGTTCAGAGGAAAGTCCTGTCTAGTCCCAAAATGTTAGTTACAAGATTCTTCATGACATGGTAAATAACACTGTTCGGGCTATTGGCTTATAAGAGTCTCACCAAAAGTTATCTTTGTCAAAAATTCTGACAGTATAATTTGATGATATCTTCTCTGTCCACCTCATCATCTGAAATGTTTCCAGTTTGATCAAGTCAAGGGAAAAAAAAAAGCATTAATCTACTGAATTTTTCTATAAAAATATTTTAGTCTATCTTTCTTCTTTCTTAGTTTTTAATAAAAAGGATAAGAAATGGAGTTGTATATAGAATCTGAATAGCTTCTAGAACATGTGGATTGCTCAGCTCCTGAAATTTAAGGAGGGAAGACAACTCAGATAAAATCACGCTACCAAGTTTATTTCAGTAGCCAAAAGCATCATAAATGTTTTCATGCTGATATTCAGAAAATATCAGTTAAGAGAAGTAGATAGATTATTAATAGAGGAGAAAGCAGGTGAAAATGTTTACTGACAAATGACTTAAACAATTTTAGAATTTCTCACATTTGATTATTAGGCTTTTGGTTAGATCTAGGAGCATCTGGAAATTGATGAACCTAAGAATTTTGAGGAGAATTCAACAGGAAAGACAGCAGATATCAAAATGTCCATCCAAACAACAGCTGCCTACTGAGCTAAGGCATTTCTCAGCGTTATCCTGCAATGCTCTTGCAGTCAGGATTGCTAAGGAATCTCTGAGAATTAGTAGGGGAGGATACAGAAATTGATTCTGCTCCACTGGCAAGGTGATCTTTTACTCTCAGAGACAATTTCCAATGGGATCTGGGGGTGAAAGGTTTTCTATTCAACTTCAGCTCTGTTTGTGCATATAGACCTTCCCTATTCTTTTTTCACTTACTTGAAGCAAAGTTACTAATAATAATCTCTTCTAAATGAGGATCTATTTTGCCAGTAGGGTAATGGTACACTTATACGTATTTTCAGAAGTGCTTAATTGGCACCATTGTAATGAAGTTAATAATGCTACGGAATTCCACTGCACTGTTGAGTTGATTGGAGAAAGAGAGGCCTGGGAAATAAGGGCAACAATATCTAACAAGACAGACTTGCTTTTTTTGTTTGAATTTTTTGCTGCCTTCTCCAGGAAAACAGGAGAAGCAGTAGTAGGGCTTACATTTAGTTACTTTTTTCATTGATTAAGGTTCTTTTCACCAGATATTCATGCTATTAGATTGTTTTTTTCCAGTAGTTGTTGATGACTGAAAATTCCATGAGGTGATAAGGAGGAGCACTGAGAGCTTGTGAATGACAAAAAGCGGAGATTATTGCTTTTTGGGGCACTGTAGAATATGACATTGATAAGAACAGTTATAGGGCCCTGGTGCTGCATGAAAGGCTTTATGCTGGTTTGTGAAGAAGGTGGACAAAGACCGTATTCCCTCTGTACAAATTTCAGTCTGCTGGCTCCAACATTCAAATGGTTATCAGTAAGCTGATGGGGAAAAAAAAAAAAAGTGCAAAAAAGGAAAATGTACTTACAGGCTCTGTGAATCATGTCCCAGGAGCTGTTGATGATCATCCTTTAGCTGCTAGCACAATGCCTGTAAGTGCCTATTTAGAAAAAAGAGCAACGTGAATTCTAATGCCAGTGATCAGCACTCCTATGGTTTGTAGTTACATGTGTAGTGTCATTTTGTGAGGTTAAATCATATCTCTCTTTTCCCAACCAAGTGTTCAAAATGATTTTGTCATTTTTCTTTTTTCTTTAGAGCTCATTAGAGAAATCAGAAATGGGGAAAAGCCACTGTGGTTGATGTGTTGCCACCCTCTGATACTAGGAAAGATAGCCAATATATTTTCTCTGGGAAGAATGTTCTCTCTTACACGGAATGCAGCAGGACTGAGAGAAGAAATATGGTGTAGAGTTCACCCTCTTCTCAGCATGGGTACTTGATCATAACAGTTTTTTATTGCCTTACATTTTAGTCCAGTAATTCTCCTCCACCTCTGTATCCACGGCAAGTGTTAAGTGAGTCAAGTCAGAATGGTTGACATCATGCTTTTCTGCTGGATACTTTTCTGCTGCTTCTTCCTCCACAATGTTATGATACTTTTCCTTCTGTTATATATTTAATTTCATTTAAGTTCACATCATCTCCATAACACCATCCCTTATGCCTCCTGATATCCTTACTGCTATGTTTTTAATTTAATTTACATTTAATGTATCTTTAGACATGTTATGCTGTATGTCTTATTTTTCCGTTTCCACTGTACAGTGGAGCTCTTCAGAAAGGCCAGATGTGATGTCTAGACAGTCCATAATCCCACTTAATTTTTGAAACAAAACTGTATCATTCCTGTTCTTCACATTTGCTCCTGCAGCTTGGTGGAAACTGGAGAGCCCCATAGAATCTCTAGAGAATGAGTGTTTGTTTTACTTTGTTTTTCAAAGTGGATAATGTAATTTTTTCTTGGACTTCTCCACACCAAATTTCAGCCTAAAGTACAGTTTCTCAAACCATGTTTTGTGTTTTAGAGTTGGGTTGATTTGTTTCAGTACGTCACAGCAAGACTTTAGGCTCACGTTCATCCTCACCACTACCATTTGAAAGCCTCACTGTTTCCTGTAAAACTGGGAATGGTAGACTCGGACTTGCCAGGAACTCTTATATTTTTCTAACAGTGCAGTGCTTAGAGAGCAGACATCTGCCTGCATGTGCAGACCTATCAGTGAGGCATTAAAAGGTGAAAGGAGATTGGAGGAAGACATTTTAGAGTTCCTGCTGTGTTGCTCTTTAGTGTTCCTGTGGCAGGTTTACATATGCCTGTTTTGAGGCATTTATTCATTGTTGATTATTTATATTAAAAAACAGAAACAAAAAACAAAGATTTGCTTTAGGGGCAACAGAAGGAGAAGTAATGCTTGATGAAGAAGGCAGACAGGAAAAATTGATTTCTTTAATTGGAAACTGAAGTCATATTCAGAAAATAGGTTTTCTCCTTCTTTAGCTATACTCCTGTGTAAGCCTTTGTCTCTCTGACTGTAGTAAAACTTTCCAGACAGTGTGCTCATAAAACATACAAAACCTAGCCTCTTTCCTTCTCTATTTCTGTTCCTCTGGGATGCTGGTTTCACAGTGGCGTGTCCCAGTGAAATGGAGCCCAGATAAGGAAAAATTCCCTAACCAAGTGTCATTTGGAGAAAGCATATCTTCATCAATACCGTCAATTCACCTACTATATGCTATTGGGTTGTATCTCAGCCTTATAACACACTCTTCTGCTTCAGTTTATCCCCAGTCACATTATGACTTCGTTCTGCAATAAAACCCTTAGCCTGAAAAGAATCTGGAATATAAGCACACTTACAGATCAAATGCCATGCCCTGCTTCCAAATCAATAAATAACAATTTGTGCTACTTCTGAGTTAAAATTTCACATTCTTTCCAGCTGAGGAAAATTTTTAGGTCTGTCCATTCTTAGTGCCCCATGCAGTCAGGCAGCAAGCTCTGCAGTGTCCCACCAAACCACCTGCCGTAGAAGATAGAATAGAAAGCAGTGAAGCAATGCTTCCTTGCCAGTAAGATTTTACACAGCACTGCAGATGTCAGAAATATTAAACCAATGTTATACAGGATAAAATAATTCCCTGGATATTCCATGCATCTGCTGTTCTGACAGCTTGGATTGGTAGAAACAGACTGGGAAATGTGTTCAGAGGTGAGAAAAAAGGCTGAAGAAGGTAGAGAGGCAAGATGGGATGGTAAAAAGGATGTGTGTAAAGCAGGGTATGTTAAAGATTATTGGTGAAGAAACCTAAACCTACTGAAGCCAGTGGAAGGTTTTCTATTGATGTGGAAAAGTTGTGATGCAAGTTGTTTAATTTATGGAGGTCAGAATGCATATATATACCCCTACTTGAATATGTTATTTTCTCCCTAAGTAGAAAGCTTACTATGTTCTCACAACTTGCATTCCTAAGATTTTACGTGGTCTTTTTCATATTCTTCAATCTCTGACTTCACAGATGTTCTGGATGTCTTTGAAGACTGTGGAATGATTGATATCAATGGTCTGCAGTCTTTTTCTTAATACATTTTTCCATAGCCTTTTTTGGGGGGGATGCTTGGAGTCCAGATTGGTGTCTAGCTTCGACGACATATGCCAGTTACCCAACTTGTGTCACTTTCCATTAGAGTAGGCTGCAATAATTAAAGAATAAATTTCTTTTCCTAAGTTTTGGCTGTATCCCACTCAGGAGCCCAGATTATGAAATCAAAGGGTAGCTGTATTGGCTCTTAATATAAATAGCTTATACAGAGCACAGCATTCTACTCTGCTCTATAGGATTGCAACAGAGTAGTATAGCTCTGGAATTTTAATATTGGAAGAGAGAACTGTGAAGAACAGAGAGGCGCAAAGCTAAATTATTAGAGGTCATTGATAACCTGCTATAAAGAATTGATAGATTTATTCCAAATAACATTATAACCAGCCATTTTATCAATACATTTTCTGATCCATCTTTACTGTGAATTTAGAATTCTGCAAATTAATTCAGGCAACATTTAACCTTATGAAGTAGGTGTCGGAATGTTGTGGTTTGAAGTGTCATAAGCAGTGTCTCCTGCTGTGTCCTTATTCACAGTGCCTGAACTTCATCATTGTCATGTTCTTGACAAAATCTCTATGGTCTTTCAAGATGCTGGCTCCTCAGAGAATTCTTTGAAAAACTGTTCGAAGAACAACTTCTAGCTTCTGTTTTATCTTCGGTCTCTTTGGGTGTATGTAATGCTTTATTTGTGCAAATCATTGCCTGATTTTCTCTTTGCTTGAAACAGGAAGGATGATGAGAAGTATGTATTAAAAATGTGCAGCTTTTCTTGATGTCATGGAAACTTTCATTGCAAGTAAAAAACAAAACCAAACAAAAAACGAAAAACAGAAACCCAACCTGAATAATAAACAATTTGCTGCAAATGATGAGTTGACATGTGGGATTGGTAAATAAATACTGGATCTAGGTATCAGTTTTTTGCCACCCCACAACTTTTTTTGGTTCACTTTATTCCCTATGGAAATTATGCTGTATGTATGGTTAGGCTACTAACAAGATATCCAATCTATTATATAGCAACTTAGTGGCTAGATTTTGTGGCTTAGGAAAAATAGCTTCCTGGATATATTCAATACCATAAATATTTTGGAGATGCATTCTGTTTACCTATAAGTGACAAAATGTATGGGAGAGATAAAATTTCAGGTAATGTGTTGAATCTTTCCATTTTCAGATTATCCTAGCAATCACAGGAAAGAAAATCAACTCTCCAAAGCATGCAGTAGTGCTTTTGTGGCTTGTATGGCTGTGTCTGCGCTGTAGAAAGTCTCTCTGTAATCCTCAGTCCTGTTCTCCAGTTATTAAAGACAGGGAACTCAAGTTCATTCGGAAAGATTTCCTTCCTTTCTGTTTGCTCAGATTCCCTTCCAAACGATGATTAGCACTGTTTTGTAAATAAACTTGGTATTTTGATTAAAACTTACATTTAACAATTGTCTATGCCAGGCCTATATCCTTCCAGTGATCTTACATAATAACTGCTGGAGATTTGAGTTTAACTCACTGGTGGCAGAATGGTTCAATTAATTCTAATCTTTTAGCATTGTTGCTGAAGACTTGGGGTTGACTTTGTGGTATAATTTACACCAGCAAATGGGTTTTCACTCAGTTATTTTCAGGAGTCTGAAGCAATTTACAAACTTTATGCATTTGATAAGATCCAAAGGGTTTGAGAATGAAAGAAACTGTTCATATTTATTAGCATTATTATTAATCTAACTGAAGTGACAGTTTATGGTCAGTGGTGTTCTTGTTGATGAATGGCAGGGTATTTCAACTGTACTCTCAAATGCTTTTACAAATACATGTGGTGTGATTGACAGCTACTTTAAGGTTTTAAAAGTAAATGGAAGTCTGTTATGCAAGATGCTCTTGACTGAAGATTACATTCATTTATATGTTTTTCAAGTCCATACTTGCATACTTATTTTCTTACTTGATAGTCTCTCTTCTCTTTTTCATCTAGAGTCAGAGTGCTAATGGAAAGTTTCCCTGGTTTTTAACTCAAGTGATAATTGACCTTTGAATCATAGTTAACAAACTGCAAATCTCCAATTTTTCTACTGATTGTTTGAGGTTGACCTGGACTAGCATTTTTATATACACTACTGCAAACCTGTTTCTACAATTCACAGTGAATTAAAGCTTTCAAAATAACTGGGTTTCATGCCAGTAGATTTAATAGTGATGAAAATTCCTAGCATGTTAACTAACATTTTCACATCGAAGCATTGTATTCTAACTTAGGCAAGCGCTGTTGTCGTTATTGGTATGTGCTCTAACTTTCCTGAAAAACTTGGTAAATCTTTAGAAGTCTGGTATGCATGTGGTTAAGTAAGGAAGCAATATGTTTCAGAGGTCTGAAAAAACACTCAAAGTTAGAACTCGGGCAATGTGCAGCAAAATTATCTTCTGTGTGTATTATATACTTTTTTTTTTTTTTAAATCAAAGTGGCATAATTTCAACAATAACGTACTCAGATTTGCAAAGAAAATTGGTGCATTCCTGTTGTGATGCTTGAATTGAGTATCATAATCCTTAAGAAGTCTAACAGCGCACACACAAATCATACAGCTACAAAAGAAAGTTGCTGTGATATTTATGAATTAGAAATGCTTTCTATTTCACCTGGTTCAAAGAACTGGAATGAAAAGCACTCAATTTTGAGATGATTTCCTGTTTTCACAGTTTTTGCCTCTGATATTGTTTTGGTATAACCCATATTTTCTCTGTTCTGTTCCTTTTTGGATGTGAAACAATAACATTAGGTCACGAAATTCCTTTTATTTCTTGCTGCTTGACTTACCAAATCTCTCTAGACATTTGCAGTAATAGATTTATTATTAACCTTTCTCAGATAAAATCTAAGAACAAGAAAGCCAAAAATTTTGGTCACTTGAAAGCAAAATTAAAATAACCATGAATTCAGGTATATTATTTTTAGTTTACTGTGAGTTACCTCCTGAAATTAGCTTTTCCTACGCAGCAAATATAATAGTGCTCAGCAGCCTTCTACAGAGCTGCTGTTTGATTTTTACCTCAAGGTTTGTTATAGTTATTCTTTCTCGTCTTTCCATAGCCACAAGAAATCACTTTTCCCTTCCAATTCTTTCATTTTCTCAGCAACTCAGAAGATTCCCATCCATTTTTACCAAACAGCAAAGGTGAAAGGATCTCTGTAATGAAAACGCGTGTGAGGAGAGCAGATCAATTTGCAGTGTCACAACATTATGACACTGGAATCACAACACAAAGCTCAAGGGCTGTGCTCCCAGGCAAGGAGCATGCCACACAATCACTCCTGTCAGGGTGTCAGAGCTGTTCCTGACTTTTCTTGTCCCCTGCTGCAACAAAGATAAAAACCTTCAATCCTTATTATGCACCACAATTATAATACAGTGCAGCTAAAAGCAAGGGGAAAAGGACGAGGTTGTCTTGAGGTTTTTGAGGAGAATTAGCTGTGTCACTGAGCATTCTCTACTTTTAGTAAAAGGGCCCGAACAGGTGTTCTTTTTGGGTCTTAACATTTATGATGCAGTTTACACTCTGCATTGCAGTCATTGAAAAGTGATGATATGCTCAAATCTACGTTCATCAGTTCAGGATCCAAACTGGGCTAGCAAACCAGATAGTGACAGCCATTTAGCAGAGCTCTGGGCAAGAGGCACCAAGTTCCAGAATGTGCTACAGTATTTATTATGACCATTGTGTTGTGATTCATGGGTTTACCGCAGAGTTTTGTTCAGTCATACTTGCTCTGTTTCTACAAGTGCAAGGGAGCTGCTAGCTTCAAAATACTTGAAGTATATCTAGGTGAAAAATATGAACTCTTTTCCCCAATGCCAGAGATCCACCTTTTCAGTTAGTATTAGACACACGACCGCTTAACTCACTAGGGCAGCTCAAGTCTCCTGTTAACATTAGTAGAGAATATGAGGAGCATTTAAGAGATCAGCACTGCAAAACAGGTGCATTCTACTGTGGGAGCAGTAGCCACAGGATGCATAGATGAATTACTGCAGGGGAGTTGGAACTAGATGATCTTTAAGGTCCCTTTCAGCCCAAGCCATTCTATGATTCTATAGTTTTATGAATTATGGATCATTAAGCAAAAGATTACCCTGGCCACTATCTATCTTCTGTCAAGGAGTGATTACCAGTGGTCGTCAGTGCAGGGAATGTCATCCATGCTCCATGGTTGCACACTTCAATCTTGCTACCATAAGGAGCAGGGATGGAATGAAGAGAGAGAAAATGGAGGTGGAATGAATCTGATAGTGTTATAAATGAACCCCACTGAAATCTGGCCAGCATTAGGTCTCCACGCAGCACAGAGGAGTTCCACAAACAGTATTTTGGCATTGTGAAGCTCCCAGGAGAAGCAGTGTGAGGGAAAATCCTTAATGTTCTCTTCGACTTCTTGTCAAGGAAATCTTTGTAGTGCTTTATAATGGGTAGCTGTCATGATACTGCTTGTTCAGGTGCTTGTGACATAGAAAGGGACCACAAGAGACTTGTATATTTTTTTTCTCCCTCCCCAATCAGAAGAACAACAAAAAATCACTTCTGGTATAAGTATGTTGAATTCCTGCAGTCATCACATAAAATATAGAAATCTGACTATTGTTAACCCTGATTACTACCTAGTTGTTGATTAGAAACATAGCTTACGCCTGTCAAAACTCTTGAAACCTCAGAAGCCAAGGACTATCCAACTTCATCCAGTTTAGAGAGGGCTAACTTGAATCATCTTCTCCCTCCTTAGAGAGAGGTTAGCAGTTGAGATTAGCTGGCCAGCTGTGGGTGTCAGGTGCAATGTGCTATTCAGAGCCAGCTCTCAATAGCATTTTTTTTCTCCAGGATACAGTATGAATACATACACCTCAATAACACCTTAATTTGTACAGCTGCTTACCCTCTCCAAAGCTGATAAGTGCGAAGTCCTGTGATCAAGCCCTGTTAGCAGGAAAACGCATTTCTAAACTGTCTGTAGCACTGTGTGTTGGTGCAGGAAATGAAAGAGTCTGTCTGCTGTTCTGAAAACTGAAAGGATAGTTCCTTTCATAGTCATTAAACCTCAGTAAGGACATTTTAAAAACAATCAATTTTCTAGTCCAAGTGAAATAAAATGTCTTGTTTTCTATATAACATAAAGAGAGCATTTGAAATTCATCTTCTCCTTTTAGATATTTGGACTGATTTAATGGAATATCTTTAATGCTATGAGAGAAGTGGTATGTGGCTAAGTTACACTGTGCCAGGATGCTGAGACTCAGCAAAGATTAGATAACCTTACAAATAAACAATAGATGGCCAAAGGCCAAATGCTTTGCTTTGAGTGGATGTGACAGGGATTTACTCTTTCAGCCTGAAGAAGGAGCCTCAGAAAGGCACAAACCACAGAAAAGTATGACATGCAAGCAGCCACGGTTTCTTATGGGGATTCGGTCTGAGCAGATGGTATTTGAATACAGATCTATTATTAGGCATCTGCTTCCCATCTCCGTTATACAACATGTAAGGTTTAGATTAAATTCCCCATGGAATGCCTGGATCACTTATTAATTTGTTCGTGCACGTTACTGTGTGTCTTACTTTGGATTCAGATGATGGGCTACATCCTGAACTAGGTTACGGACATGTACATTTGTAGTAATTTTTTAGATTTAGTAAAGTGATGGCAGTGTAACTGGAGGCAGCATCTGATCAGTGTTATTCTTGCACAGAGAACTCCTAAGCGATAAGCCATTAGGTAAGGATTAATACCTGAAACGGGCAGAAATTGTGTTGTCTGGATAAACGTGAGTGGAATCACTCACTATGGAGGTAACAAGGTGTAAATATTCCATTAGAACTGCAGCTAGGTAAAAACAGTATGGGTCTGGATATCTTTCTGCCTCCTCTATGTTTCGCCTACTATTTAGGAATGCCTCAGGATCAGTGCTATGATGCCTTCATGTCAGCCTGTGCTGGACTTAAGGCAGGAGCAATCCCAGACACTCAGACGGACCTTTCGAACATGCAACAAACAAAATTCTTAAGGCATTTTTGAACCTTGCTTTTTGTACTTCCCATGTGAATAAAGTGAAGTTTGCCAACTGGGTCTGTAGAAAAAAATGATTTCTTGGCTTGAGAGGCCAATCTACTGCTTGCTTTCCAGCAGCAGTGTTTAATGGCCAAACTGCACAGCTGCCCCAGGGTGGATAAATATATTAGGGTTGTATGTTCTAACGGCAAGTTGTAATATCCCTTCACACCTTCCCAAACCCCATAACATGCCTTCTATCAGAGAGATGGAAAAACTGATGGATCCCTTGCTAAGAAGAGCCCTAGTGGGGCAAGGATCTGTCTGTGTTCACCTGATGACATTATTTTTTACCAGCAATCCTGACCCAGCACCTTAGCCCCTTCTTTTCTAATATTTGATGTGTTGTAACACAGGAAAATACTGGCCTAGATGTATTGTAGAGGTAACAGAAGCTGCTATACTATCTATTGCATTCCACTTGGGGGGAGAGAAGGAGGCTGAACTTCAGCACCAGCAAAGTGACGCAGCCTCTGATAAATATGTATAACAGAATTCTGATCAGATCAAAGAAAATAATGTAGCTGATAAGTTGTACTTCTCTAAAGCACTTTCAGGCTAGCATAAGCTGCACTATTAATAAATAAACATACAGATTTAACAAGCAGTTCTCCCTCTTTATGCAGAGAATCCAAGGAATGAAACTTAGCTATTGAGATCATTCTTCAGCCTTTGAATTCCAACTATATTTGGGAAAGGAGAATATGCATTAATTTACTGTTCTTGTCAGGTTCTTTGCTACATCACTTATGGTTCAAGCTGCTGTATTTAGAAATGGGTATATGTTATCAAAGTTATCAGTTATTGAATGTGAACAAGCATGTGATCTAGAGTGGGAGGGAAGGTGTCAACCGATGTCCATCATTTCTGTGAGACTTAAACTACATAAACATCCCATATTCTTTGTTTTCCATTTAGACAAGTTTCCCAGCTACCCTAGACAATGCTCATGGAGTAAAGGGTAAACATGACCCCTCTTCTCCATTATTTCTTTAACTCTTAATCACTGTCTCAGTTAAAGCCAACTCATAAGGCTGCATGAGAATAACCTTATCTCTCTCAGCAATAGTGTGCCTACAACCTTATTTAACACCCCGAGTACTGTGTTCAGTTTTGGGCCTTTCTCTACAAGAAAGACACTGAGGTCCTGGAGTGTCCAGAGAAGGGCAACGAAGCTGTGAAGGGTCTGGACTACAAGTCTTATGGGAAACGGCTGAGGGAACTGGGATTGTTCAGTCTGGAGAATAGGAGACTCAGGGGTGATGTTATAGCTCTCTACAACTACCTGAAGGGGGTTGTAGTGATGTCAGGGTCGGTCTCTTCTCCCATGTAACTAGCAATAGGATGAGAAGGAGTGGCTTCAAGGCCAGGGAAGATTCAGGTTGGACATTAGCAAATATTTGTTCTCCAAGAGAGTGGTCACACACTGGAATGGGCTGCCTAGGGAAGTGGTAGGGTCACTGTTCCTGGAGGTGTTTAAGAAACGTTTAGGTGTTGTACTGAGGGACCTGGTTTAGTGGGGAAATATTAGTGGTACGTGAACAGTTGGACTGGATGTTCTTAGAGGTCTTTTTCAGTCTCGGTCATTCTGTGATTTTTGCTGAGTACTGAGCTAATCTCAGAAGGTTACAGGTCAGATGAGGCATGATTAGTAACAAAGATTTCAGAGGAAAGGACAGAGTGGAAGAGGATGAGTGGAAGTCTAAGACCCCATTAAATCACTGCAGATGGGGAGGGAAGGTAACAGGGATGTGGGGCATTTGTCAATTTATTTCGGTCCTATTTAAAAAAAATCAGTGTCAAAGGCTATTCTACTGACTGAAAAAAAATGCTGTGGATTGTTAAATTTTACATTTTCATTTTCAATACTGAAAATCATTTTAAGTGAAGAGGAAAAAAATAAATACAAAAATGGGAATGGAGAATAAAGACCCTTTCATGAAAAGAGATGTAATGAGCAGAGAAAATTGCCTCTTTTCATTACAGCCTTAAGCTTGACCTCATGCTCTGTCTCGCAAGCTGTATTTTTTCATTATTATCCTCAGAAATATTTTATATTCCATGTGGTTTTTTTCTTCCTATTGAAAAAATTCAGACAATGATTGTGATGAGGATCCCTGTTGTATGGGAGCTAACTTGTGTTAGTTCATCCACTCAAGGTTTCTAAAGCACCCAAAAGTGTTTCTCTCTCAGCATTTGTAGTCAATTATCACTTCTCACCTCTAGCTGATGATATATCAGATTGGATAAACTGTTATCTATCATTAGTGAAGAGGAGCCATGAGATACACAAGCCCCAGATTTCTTTAAAATAAAGGAAGAAAAAAATAAATAGAAAGGGTTTATGTTTTATAGATAGGTAAAGCAAGTAGGAGTCTATCCTAGCATAATTTTCAGATGGTGTAAAATGCAAATGTCAATCTTCTATTAATCACCAGTAACAATTGTTTCTTGTTAAACTTAAAACTTGGCAAGAAAATTGTGTCTAATTCTCTTCATACTTTACTGAGGAGGTAGTCATTTCTTTTGGAGTAGAAAGTAAGGTACAATCAATCTTGAATACTGCCTTAGACTTGACTTTAAACAGAGTCTTTTGAAGAATAAAAATCCTTAGTACAGCTAAAATCTTAAATTAATGACTTAATGCTATATCCAGGTAAGGAGATCAATGATGTGAAGTGTCTAGAAATAGGCAATGAAATGATTGTGAGCAGGAATTAAATAAAACACAGACTTAACAAGGAGAAATGTGTGATTATGATTATTTCATTTTTTTTTATTCCACTATTATTCTCTTATAACAGAACTAAGCTCTGCTGCTAGTACAAGCATGTACTGTTTGGCGAGCTCAAATTAGAGTTGCTTATCAGTTGAAACATATAGCATTATTTAAGAACCACAGTTTTTCTAGTTTGTATGTATTGTTTTGCTTTCTCAGTTTGCTTGTTTTTTATTTTAGTTTTAATTTATTGTTTTTATTTCTGAGTACATCCTGAAATCCTGAGGATGTTGTTGTGCATTTGGTACTATATTACTGGCTCATCTTATTATGAAGGATGATATTTCTTGTATCTATTTTCTTCACTTTTCTCATTCTCTCTCCACTTGATAACTTTCTAGGTTCTTAGTTACACAGCCTGGTTTTATCTGAAATTTTGCTTAATTCTGGTTAATTCTTTTTCACAATATTCTATTATTCCAAATTCAAATAGTTATAATTACATGAATAAAAACCAGATTTGCAATTGGATGGAAAATGTATTCAAAGTATTTTTTCTTTTAAAATGTTTCAAATACCTTCTTCCCTTTCTCTCCCCAACCCCCTGTTTGTCAGAAAAAGCAGACTCCAAAATGCAATTATTCCGGGACAAGAAAATAATTGCATTCTCTTACAATTTTTGTGGAAAAAATATTATTGATAACCCAATGTAAGCGGAAAAGAAAGTAGTTTCTAGATCCTTCCTAGAAGCTGAAAGCTGTAGTCATTTACATACTCCACACTAGCATATTCCACTCTAATTCTACTAGTTTATACCATTTGGGAAAGCAGTATGTCACAGGCTGAACTTGTTTTTTTGGTCTTAATCTTGTGTAGGTGTGTATTCCTTAAATATGAACTCTCAAATCTCTTTTAAGATGGACAGATCACTTGAATAGAAATTTACTAGTTTAAGAATTTAAGATACTCCTAAGAAATACAGTTAAGAGGAGCTGATGTATTTTCAAACTTGGTTGACAACCTACATCTTTAACAGAAGTTGACAAGGCACAGCTCCTTCTCTTCCAAGACTCTTCATGTTGTCTTTAAAAAGCAAAATTACTTTCACTACACCTGCACCTGTCAGGATCGTACATGCATCCTTAGATGGATGCCATATCCAGTATATTATGGTTAAAAAAGCAAAACAAACAAACAAACAAACAAAAACACCGGTGGCAATAAATCCTGTAAGAGATTAACACATCTAAGAAGCCTAGTGAAGTTAATTCTGTTCCTGTGCACCGGTGCTTCCCAATGAAAGCTTTGCAACTGAAAAGGAAAGACCTTCTCTAGCAAGTGTTTTCCTTACTGACACAATCTTTTATTGTTTATTCATGCTTATCATAGCAGGGAAGACCTATTTTCCTCCGAAGAGCCTATTTATACTGCTTTCTAATTTTCCATTTCAGTGGCTTTATGACTTGTCCTTCAGCTTTATACACTTTTCTCTGCTAGAGGATTTTTTCTCCTCTTGCAAGCTGAGAGGCACAACTTGAGAAAGTAAAAAGTACATCTTATTTTTTTCCCCAATTAAGTCTATGAAAAAAAAAAAGAAGTTAAGAACATGCCTGCTGTAACTCCAGCATATATGCATCTAGCTCAGCTGAGTGATTTAATCATCAGTTTAAAACCCTCTAATGAATCAAGGAGTACAAATGCAAAGCTATTTTTACGATAGATTCCATGCTCTCTACAGCTGTTTTGCAGGTATAAGAGAGATATGCCCCAACTCTTTGGAGTTGGAAGAGGGAAAGACCCTGGGGACACAGACTCAGTGTCAACACAGTTGAGTAATACAGTTTCATATTGAATACTGACACATCTTGTACTACTTTTTCAGCCAAGTGATTCTTGTGATTTGTCATGAAAGCAAAGCAATATGTAAAAAGGGCATGTGAAAAGATTATTTCCTTCTCCTCAGCAACCACTGTGAGTTAGAAATACCCAAAGAAGACCTTATGTGAAATTTGGAGCTCACAATACATGTTAAGTCCCAAAGGATTACCATTCTGGTTGTTTACCACTGATTTTATTTTTTGAGGATATACAACCAGCTAAGGTAGCATTTTCTATGGAGAAAGTAAATCTCTCCAGTAGTGAGCACTTTGCAGAAGCTGTTATGCTTTCTTACAGAACACAGGTATCACAAATGCTGGCATTTTTTTTGTCAGAGGTTAAGGACAGATCCCCATGATGTAAAATGTGCTGACTGCAACTTGAGATGTCAGAGTGAAAAGTCATGGCCATGACCTTCCCCATCACTCTAGCCATGTCTTTGGTTTCATGTGCTGCAAAATTTTTATTACTCTGGCTACTGAAAATTTCAGGCTACTATAGACAGGAAAATACAATGCTGAATTCTTGTCTTTTTCCTGCTTCTGTTGCGGGCATCATGTAGAGGACTGACTTACTGGTTACTGGCTGCTTTTGTGTCTATTTAACGCAAAAATTTCAACAAGGACCATATTTATTTTGCTCTCTGAATGCCTTGATAGAGATGCAAACTGGTCCATAATCATGTCTTTATCATAAAATGGTAGAACTACATAGTTTGTAAGGGACCTAAGGAGGTGTCCAGTCCAACATCCTATTCAAATCAGGATCAACTGTGAAGTCAGAGAAAGGTGCACAGAACTTTATCCAGTCAGGTCTTGAAAACCTCCAAGAACAGAGACCAATCCAATGCTTAATTGTTCTTAAAGTGAAAAAGTGTCCGTAAATATCTAGCCTCAGTGTTTCCTGCTTCAGTTTTTGATTATCATTTTTATTGTCCTTTTGTGCTCCTTACTAAAGACTATTTTTTTTTTTTTTTTTTTTTTTTAAATCTCAGTGTCTTTCTTGTACGTATTGAAAGGCTGATAATAGGTCACCCTCCAAGCATTTACTTCTCTATCCCAGAGTTGTTTGTAGGCAATATGCTTTCTCACTAGTGCAAGAGTCTACTAATACCAAGGTTTTGCTTATTGTTGTGTCTATTTATTTCATAATCTGTTACGTATTATAAGTAAAATAAATTTCTTTCTCATCTGCCTCATAATGATAATCATGGATATAGTGAACCATAAGTCTGAGAATGATTAATTCCTTCCTAAGCTAGATGTTAAGGACAGTTCAGATCAACAGGCTTTATCTAACGATACTAAGGAAAAGACTAGTTTCCTATCCTCACTACAGACATCTACACTGCAAACTTATAAACCTAGATGGCATGAATCTTCATGGTTTCCCTCAGCCTCAGTTCTTACTCTTAAAATTGCCAGCTATCTCAGGAGAGATTGACGGACAAGAGTCTTAAGGATTTTAATGCCTCCAGGTACAATGTAGTAGTATGGACTATGGTTTAGCAATGTTTGTGCATCTAGTAAGACATAGATAATGTAGTTGTTTTGGGTGAAAGTAGTTCAAAGTGTATGATGGGAGATCTGTAGCTAAAGTCTGCTGAGACTCTCAGACCAGTCCTGCACTGGTCGACCTCAGCAGGATATGGGAGTTGCTGGGGCTTGTGATGGCATGCACAAAGGGCAGCTGCCTCACGGTGCATCATCCAACCAACAGAAATATCACAAGAACACCTTCCATCTTCCTGCTGTCCTGACCAGCCTGGGTCTCAGGGCATGGGGAAGATTACACCGCTGCTCTGTGCTGGTGAATCTGTCTTTCATCCTCAGCACTGTATTAAAGAGGAGGAATGAAATTAATGAAACTCTGAAATTCACCTCAGCTTCTTCAGTTGCAAATCGTGCTTAAAATTTTTATGTGGAGTGGTGTTATGGGTATAATGTACAATTCCATTTCAGGTAATTACATTCTGCCTGCTTAAAATTCTCCCTGTAGTTTCTACTGGGAAAATGATTCTTCATTTCTCCCCCTTGTACCCCACTGGGTAGGTACTACTGCTGTCAGGCTGGCTGCTGTGTGCCACCCCCATGCCCCCCACGTACATGCATACACAAATTGCAGTGATGTTACACTGAACCCTGCATATGCAGATTTTTGTCCTGCCTGCAATTGAAATTGGCTGGAATTGTCTGGGCATAGCTGAGAGCAAGGTTTGACCTGCGGTTTTCAAACCACAGGGGATGAAAGGCAGCTGTGAAAATTCAGTGTTATAGTCTGTCTTTGTGCTGGGAGAAAGACTTTTTATCAAGGATCCAGAACAGTGTAACTTCCTCATCCCCTGGTGAAGGAGGTGAATATCATCTGATGGATGGTGAGACCAGGTTATCTGAAGCAGAGAGAGCTAAAACAACTTGCCTGCTGCCAGGCAGTGTGTACAGAGTCCGACAAGTACTTACTGCATGGTTGGTGCTCCTTGGAAAGATAACAGCTTCCCAGTTAGATTATGTGGTCCTACAAGGGGTAATTTAAGTAGGCCTTTTTACTGGGCATACAGCCTAGGAGCACCCACGTTGTCACTGCTTGTTGAAATAGGTGATAACCAGAAACTGAGAGGGGATAGCTCCTCTTACAGCTCCAACCAACTGTGAGGACTTTTTAACTAGGCAGTGACTCAGTGGGAAAGTGGTAGCTGAAAGGCAGGTGGAGACCAGCTTTCTGCTCTTCTGCCAAACCCCCATGCAGAGCAGACTTTATTTTGTGGCCTTGAAGACTAATCTCACTATTCATTTGGGTTCAGAACTCCCTAGTCATACCAGCTTTTCTTTTTCCTAGGCTGCTGTCTTTCTCCTCCCAGGCAACGCTGTGGTTTGTGCTGGCAGCCCGGGAGCTGCTTCCTGATGGCATGGAATGAGGCAGGAAGACCCAGGTGTTTGCTTTGCAGACTGGGATGCTCCGTTTTTCTCCTGTGTTCCTACAATTAATCCATTTCTGCTTTTTTTTTGCCTTTTTCTTTTTTCCCCAATTCCCTTGCAAATGTTTCCTTCTCAAGATATATTTACATTTTATTCATGACTCTGTCAGGATTAATTTCAGCGCTTCACGCTGCCTGTGACTCCTCATGTATAATGAATGAAGCAGCAGCTGCTGCAGCTGACAGCCTGGGCACTCCAAGGGCATACATACACCAGCATCACTGGCAACTTCTTACCAGAAAGGATTTTAGTAACCCTGCTGTCTGGACAGCATTTCTGGCCAGGGCACGCTTTAGCAGCTCTAAGCAGAAGTAAGTTATTTTTCAAATAAATGACTGTCTTGCTCTTTGAAAATGTGCATGGGTAATAGCAAAGTCTTTGGGTTCGTCAGTGTCTAAAGGCTGTAAGGTGCTAAGTGTCTGGACTTGATTACAGTGGTGAAATCCTGGGGAATTACTTAGCCATCTCATTACTGTAAGAAACTAATCCTGGATCTAGAGTAGCACACAGAAAGGGTCTCCGTTTATCCTTTTTCATCACACAGAATAACTTATTTATAACCTGATTATCCAGAGGCCAAGAATGGTTTCTCACCCAATGCAGTTTCAGGGCTTTGAAGGATCACTGGCTCTGCTATGGACTTTTTGGATGACTGCTGGCATGTCACTTCATCTTAGCATCACATAGTGTAAAGTTTCACAATGTGGGGCTAATGATGCTTCTTTTCTTTCCTAGCTTTTTGCATATTTAGCTTAGAAGCTTCTTGAGGGGAATGTATTAAATGTTTGATGGATCCTGCCAGTCTGGCACCTTGATCTTCCTAGGATTGTTAGGCTGAGTCATAATAAGGGCAGTTGCATTAATAAAAGAATGGTTTTGTGGTTGCTAATTGAATTGTCTGTCAAGTTCCACAACCCATTTAAGTCATGCAAAAAAAAAAAAAAAAAAAAAAAAGAATTATTCCAGAAGATGGTGTCCTCTCTCTCTATCTCTCTCTTTCTTTTTTTTTTTTTGAATGAGGGAAAAATCAATTTTTAGATAATTTGGAAAAAAAAAATCATTTCAGATTAACCTTTAAAGATATCAAAATGTCAGCATTTCTAGATAATCAAATTTGCTTAAACAGAAAAGGTCATTATTTTGAATTTCAATATTTCTAATTATTATGGACTTCTTTAATTTTATCTCTATAAAAACTTTTTAACATTTTGACTTCTTTGCCACCTTTGAGCAGTACAGGAAATTTCAGCATACCAGATAGCCATCTCAGGAATGAACTCTGTTTTCAAACCATTCCAGTTAAAACCTCTGATGACAGAACATTTTTTTTCATCTTTGTATTCTCTTGTGAGCACAACCTACAATAATGGAGTATAGAATCCCATCTATATCATTGGTAATGGTTATGATGTTATTCTCATGGTTTTTGTTGTTGTTGTTTTGTTTTTTTTTTTTTGTAGCTTATAAGTTCATGTTTCCTTTCTTAAAAAAAAAAAATAAAGATAATCAGTATTGAATCTTACAAAGTGATGTTATTAAAACTTCTTCCCAAATACTGTGTAAATATTGCAGTCTTAGAAAATAATTAAATGTCCAATCCTAGTGAAATTGGGCAGATTATCTAGCTGAAAAAGTATTCCTCCAGGGAGTAAGGTTTTGTATGCTGAATCTCACTGACTAATTTTAATACTGTCAGTTTGAAAAACGAAAGAGTTTGTTAATTTTTCACAGATGGGAAAGGTGAGGCCTGTGGTGTGGAGATGGTTTGTCATGGAGTCAGTCAGTGGAACAATCAGGATCACTGTAGAGCAGTTCTTCGCCCACAGTGCAGCATACAATCCAAAACATTTGGCACCACAACCTGAAGCAAATAGCGAGGCACCACCGAGACCAGAACACCTGTCTGAATGGATTTTCTGGAGGAGTCCCTGGCTCTTCACCCTACCCAGTCCTGCAGGAGGTTGCAAGACCACTATTCCTCACAATGTCTAAACAAAGACATTTTTTCCAGCTCATTTGCCCAGTATTCTGTTAAAGCAGTTATACTCAATTACTGTGACTTCCACTAATTTTCTTTTCCCCTAGTTATTTTGTATGTGCATCTGCTTTTCTTCTGCTAGATGAGGACAATGCAAATTGATGAGGACATGCTAGATGAGGACAGTGTAAAATTGTCCCTTTCACGAAGTAAAAATCTCTCCTGTCTATGATTCAGATTCATTCAGATAAGCTGTCTCTTAAGCATTTCTTGACTCATTTGTTGTAACCTTGCAAATTGTGTAACCCAAACAGACCTAACTGCCTTTATTGAACAAGAAAATTCAGGTGCTGAGAATTGTGAAGATGCCACGTTTTCTCTTTGCAAGTGGTAATATATTTTAATCCAGAATGCCTGTGATCAGGACACTAAGCAGTTCTGACCCTTTATGCACAAACCTTTCATCCTTTCGATCATCAACTGCCTGCTAACTCTTCTATTGTGAGATTTAAATCCTGGCAGTGGTCCAAGCTCTACTGTTCTTGCATTCGAGGTACACATTCTAAAACGTACCTTGCATTTTCATCAAGGTACTCCGCTGTTTTCAGCTCCCATAATGATAAGCGTTGCTGTACTCACAGTTTAACACCGAGGGGCTGCTTTGCATTCAGGTGGGTAACACTACCATTACTGAACTGCATTTTCTGCTTTAGAAACCTCTAGATTCATAGTTACCAAACTTGTGAAAGCCAAGTCTTCGTTACTGCTTAGAGAAATAAAGTCAGACATAACTATCTTGACTCCAACAAGGTATCAGAAGAAGACTCATTTGTGCATTGTCTGATTCTTGGACCTTCACATCCTCTAGCTTGAGAAACCTTTTGTTTTCTTGTATCTGGAATCTGTCAATAACCTGTCTTTGTAGAAAGCCACGACTCTCCTAGAAGGGGTTGTAAAATATTCTTAAAAGCTGAGAAGGAGCGAGCATAACTTAATTCTCATAACTTTCATACTCTTACATAGAAAGGCTGTTCTGGTGCAGACTGCCTCTGAGAAGAGTGTGTGTTCTTTGTGTCAAATGTCTCCCTTATCTTCTTTTAATTTATTCAGATATATTTATATCATAATGCCACAGGCTGTTTGGGTGTTTGATCCCAGCTGCATGGAAATTAGATTGTTCATTGTTCTGTCATGGAAAAATAATTGAAAATCCTGGGGATTTTCAATACAGTCAATGAATAAAGCCCCTTGTCAAGAGCACAGAGTGGATGTCTTTGGACTTTTCTCCCAGCCCCTCCTTGAGCCGGGGGAGATGTGTGCTCAACTTCCTATGCCTTCATTCAACTAGGATCATGTGAAGGACTTTCAGGAATAAATAAAATTTAGAAGAGTCCAAGAGTAGATTGTGTTGCATGGATTTTAAAAGAGGTGATGAAACACATGAGTAGCTAATAGTAGCTAACTTAGAGATTTTCTACTGGTGTTGGGTTTGACTTGAATTGTCCATAGACCGAATTAAGCATTGCTCTGGGAAAGAAAAAAGCTGGCAAGCATATCTGCTGGTTTCAGTCCTGGCCCTGCTCCATTTGCCTAGCTTACTGTAGTGTTTAATAGAGGGCAGTTCATTATTTTCTACCTCCGGAACAGCTATCACAACTATGAATAAATTGTTCACAAGTAACAAGGCCATCTGTATTTCAAAACTGAGCAACATAGGCAGAGCAAGCCTCACTTGTTGCTGGCAGGGAACCAGCTAGGCTAGCCTTGTAAGGTCTAATAGGTTAAAAAGTAATGTTTTGTCCTCAAATTAGTGTGGACAGTCTCTGTGGACAATCTTACTTGAAAGTAAGATCTTGGTTCCAAGCCACTTGCACTGCCCCCAGAGAAATGTGTTCATAGCAGTTTCTCAGTCTCACTGAAGAATTCACAGCAAAATTCTTCACTGCCTAATAAAATGGCCTGGTTTTATGCAAAAAAGAATCAGAACCAAGTGTGTTTGTATGTATAACATTTAAATGTAAATAAAGTGACCTTTATTTTCAGCTGCCAGCAATCCCTAATCCAAGTTGTTATGGTTTAAGCAACTTTGGTATAGCAGCACTGAGCCTATTATAATTCAGGATTTCGAGAAATGTTGGAAAGGGTTCCTGAGCACCTGAATCTAATTGTTTCTATTGTTGCATGGCTGGGATGGTCTCCATGGGGGATCTGGTCCATGTATGCTCTCAAAAATCACTCTGTAGTTAGCAGGAGCCAAACACTTCTCATAACAGGCAGCCTGGATGAAGCGGCCCTGTAGGAAAGATGTGGAAATTCAGTGGTACAGATGTATGCTAGTCTCCAGTTTTTCTCCTCGATGCTAAAGAGAGTACTGACGTAAATAATTTAGGAGTTTGAAAGGCAAAATCAGACCATCTCTATATCTACATGCAGAGGGTTTTTTTTTTTTGTTTTTTGTTTTGTTTTTTGTTTTTTGTTTTTTTTAATGGGGTAGATAAGGTCATTGCTGCATACGGACTTAATTTGCTCTTACATACAAGAATCTAAATTCAGAATAATGAGACAAAAATCAATATAAGTAATCCTGATGGACCAGCAGCAGCAGAGATCAGAGTCGTAGGAAAAATTATGTTCCACTTTTCTTAATGTAGGGTCTAACACATAATAATAAGTATTGTTTGATACATAAAATCTAAACATGGGACCAATTCCCTTAAATCCACCAGCTTCTCTAGAGTGCTTTTCTATCCAGATCCTTAGTTTCAGTCGCAGATACTGAGTAAAAGAAAACTGCAGGCAGTATTTCTATTTAGACTGTGTTTGATAGCATTAATACTTGTGTGTTACATAAGGAGAAATTGATTAAGACACATTTGTTGAGCTGTAACAACTGTTGTTCTTACCAATAATAACAGCCACTGTTATGCATGCAAAATGCAATCAAATCTTGTGCTTCAGGATGCCAGCTGATTGCTTCTCTTGCTGAAGGTATGCAAAAGAGGATGAGGAAGCAATTTCTCTTCCTTGTGCACTGCCATAATTTAAGGGGTGAAGAAATGCGGACATGATGAACTGTTGGTCTTACAGTGAAAGGCACATAGTACTAAGCTCCAGGCTAGTTTGTCTTCCTGTTTTGTCTGGGTGAATAATACCTTAGAAAGGCTCTTTTTTTCCTTTGTTTTTCACTGTGCTGGGAAAGATCTTCAGAAAACTTGGGCCTACCTCCAAAAGGCAGCCACATCTTGTGCTTCAAGGGCATCCTGAAAAGGTCGGTGGGTGAGTAAGTAAGGATAACTCAGATATTAAGGCAGAGTAACGTGCAAATGGTGGGGAGATGAATACCTATGTGGCCCTCAGTTAACAGGCCACTGTTCTCTGTTTCTTAGAGAAGCAATTGTCTCTGATTAACCATTTCTTTCCAAAGCACCAACTGGAAATATCCGATAGCTGCGTACTGTCTCTTCCTTTAAAGGTAACGATGCAAATCCATCTGCCCACCCTACTATGCAGCTGCTTCTCCACTACTTATACAACCAGCTATTAGATTAGGTCAGCATTTTCATTTCTCCTTGGACCATAAGGTACAGAGCACAGAGCCTACTCTACACCAACTTTTGCAGCGTAACTCCAGCTTTGTACCAGAAAAAGAGAAAGCAGGTTCAGGCCAAGCAACTGTGAGTGCAAAGGGGATTTGACAAATATCATAATATCAGGAGACATTAGAGGGAAGTTCTTCATCAGTTGATTCCCCATGGTGCTGTGAAGAGTCATTGTGTGTGCTGGTGGGATTCTTAACTTTTTTACTTCCTCCTTCGCAGAATCATTTTGAGGGGGAAGAATAGCTCTTCTGCCACATAATCACTTCTTTCCTCCCTCTCCCCACAGCACACTCATCCTTCATGTTCTTGTTTATCATGCTGAGTCATGATGCAAGGATTCTACTCTTCTGTTTCTCCCCTGACCCCCTCTCTCTCCTTACATAAATCTTTATTGCAGAAGCAGAGACTTCAGAGATTCTTGATCAGTGAAATACTTTATTAATTGCTTCTGAGTCTAAACGAACTCTGCAAGGAACTGAGTGAATGCTAATAATGTGCTGAAAAAAGGAGGTCCTGTTTCATGTTCATCCTTACATGTGCTGGGTACAGACAGAAAATGGCTTTAACTGACTACTGTATCAGAGACAGTTTTTTATGAAAGTTGAAGATAATAAGAAATCTATGGAGTCTGGGGTTATCCAGCTTTTTCTGACTGTTTTCCTCGCCCTGTAACTGATCTAAGGAACTTCCCTTGCTATCTAGGCAAAGGCATTTACCACATTTGGGCAGTGTGGTGGAGACTATCGAGTCAGACAGGAAACGAGAGATATAAACTCTACCTATGTGGTTATATAACATATGTCTTAGAGGTCAGAACTTTCTAAAGATTTAAACTAGACCAGAAGAAAATATTAGTAAGAGAACCTGGGTGAAATGTGTGTCACTTGTTTCTGGATTATGTTGAATTATTGACTTGAATTGTTGCAATATTTTTGAATTATTATTTGTGGCTGCTTTAAAACATTAGGAGAGATAAGGCTAACTGGGCAGAGTAACATAAGGGTCAGAGAGAGGAATCATGTGTATAGGGGCAAAATAACAACAGTCCAACTGCAGAATGAGTATTCATCAGGCAGGAGTGGGGGGGGAAGAAGGGAGCAATGTAAAAGGAAGACTGATTTCAAAAGCTGAGATAGCTTCAAGGAAGCAGCAGGATTTTTCGCTCCAATGGAAAATAGATTGCTCCAGGCAGAGAGCAGACTGTCACAGAGCCAAGGGGCTGAGTATCCCATTGTCTTCAAGGCCACACAGAAAGATTTCCATGGTGGTGGTGGAGTTGCACAGATTCCACTTCAGTGCCCTGAAATCTGACTTTGACTGGGTTTATTGGCTGAGACTGTCCGAGGTAAGGATCTGGGAGATGAAGTTGTGCGTTTCCACCCCTTGCTTCTGAAAATAGTTCTACTTCAGTGTCCTCCTGCTGGAAGTGGGAATATCATCCATGGGTGTGAGTGTGCACTTATCTGTTAACAATATCTCAGGTTTTATAAATCGATATTTGAGAAGCCTATCTTGTTCATGCACTAATCTATCTGGTTGTTTATCTGAGTCCAGTTTTGCATGCTTCAGCTGCACACAGTAAACATGTTGAGTAAATTCCTAATGAAGTGATTACTCAGCTTAGCGTTTAAACTGCCACATTTAACATCCGCTCACCCTCATAAACATATTGAACTACTAAAGCGATTATGGATGACAGGTTTGCTGTGTCATTCCTAAAAATTAAGCTAGGGATTTAATCAAATACATCTCCAGAAAGGACAACTGAAAAAGTGGCTGAAATTTAAAAAGAATATAGTTCAAAGGAAAATTTCTTTGCACTGACAATTCATTATCAGAAAGCCTTGTTGAAAGCAACTGTGAAGGACACAGATGTGGTATTTACCTTTAATACTTGTGCAAAGGTATATACTTCAATTTCTAGCAAATGATTTCACATTCTCAGTGTTTTGTGCTCTATTAGATTGGCTGGTTTTGTTTTGTATTTTTTTGGGCTTGTATTTTTTGTTGTTGTTTGTTTTGTTTTTATTTTTGTGTTTATATAAGTGCAGGTAGGACTGAATTTTTAAATATCTTTCAAAGCCAAGGATGTGAAGGAAAACTAACAGGTTCTTTTAAATCAACAATAATATTTTTATAGATTCTGTATTTTCAAGACTAAGCAATGACATATATACATATGGGGGAAAAAAAAGGCTGAGCCACTTCCATCCATTGAAATTTTCAGACAATGCCTCTTGCACAAAAAAATGTATATATACATATATATATTGTTTTCAGAGGAATTGAGGGCATGCATTTACCCCATTTTTTGATAATGAGATTTCCTCTTCTTGAGACAGGGCATCCCTGCCTTCAACACTTTCAAGACTTGACAAGAATTGACTTGCTCTTATAGAAAATCAATACAGTCTACTGAAAGCAAGGCCCAAAATGATTAAGCTGTGTTGTTCGTGTAGTATAGCTGGGGCACATTTCTTCACGGGGTGCTGAGGACATCACAGGCTCACAAAGAATAGTAAGTAGAAGATACAGAAGTTCAGGAAAAAAAAATCTAAGGAGGGTACTTGGAAGGTAACTTGGTTTGCTGACTTATAAAAGCAGTTTTATTTCACCAAACTTACAGATGTTTCTTGGTATCTAGGGAGAAGGGAAAAAGCAAAGTAGTCCTTTCATGTGGGAGGAAGACATACTTATCACTGGAAACATATTAATTTGAATCATCTCCAAAAGGAGATGTTTAAATGTCTTCGTTTGTCAGTTGTTTAGGAAGGTTCTCTACAGCAACTGCATATAATGCTTCCTGAGTAACAAGCTTTCAATAATAATCAGGATTAATAACACCTGATGCAGACGTCCAGGAAAATCACAGAAAAATTTATGTAGACCCTAGTGAACTTAAGTGAAGAGCGTTGCTTCTATTTCATCGCATTTTGTCACCACAGGGATATGTTGAGAAAACTGCTGTTCCTTGCAAGTGATTTCCTCTCTATTGAGAGGAAAGCAAGATGTTTCTCTTGTCCTTCTTTTTGGTTTGTGACTTTAAGGAATCTCTCTTTATATTTTGGATATCAGATTTGTGACCAGAGCTGAAACAAAGCTGTTCAAGTATATTTTCTGTTTTCTCAAACATCTTGGTTGTATCTTCACCAGATATTTAACTAGCAAAATAGAGATGGGTTGTTTCGCACTTTTCTTCTTTGAGGCTTATTCTCCACAATCTCCCATTACGTATCTCTAAATTTTGCCAAAGGGAAGGACAGAAGATGAATAGTATAGAAAAGGGCAGAAATGGGCCCTTTAGATACTATAAGTGTACTGTAAGTAATAACTGACTGACCCAAATCCAATAAGCATTGTTGTCCTCCATTACTCTCCTTTTATTCTTTTAGACCTGAGGTATGGCAGTGATGACTAAAATTGTTACAGATGTCTCTTAACTTCTGGATGCTTCACCTTTAATTTGTCATCCCAGGACAGAGTCCTTTTGTATTCAGTAGTAGGCTGCAAAATCTCAGCAGTTTTAGAAAATAAATCACCAAATGTCATATTGAAAGTCTGGATGATGCTGAAACAGTGGTGAGTTCCCATGCAAACCTTTGTTAGGAAACATGCTGAAATATCCCCTAAGAAACTATTGGCATTGGCATAGCTTGGATGCATATGCCTAGGACAGTCTTTAGGAACAGTCAGCCATCTGCTGTCCTTCAGCAGCTTATGCACTTTCACATATGTAATTCATAACAAAGTTCTCTGCTTAATTAGTAGCTCTTCTGTATGGTGGCTACATCATGGCAAATCCTACTGATAAAGTTGTTTTCCCACTAGTGACATACAACTTTTCATACTTTGCTCTTATGCCTTCTCTCCCATTGTCTCTGACTCCGTGCTGAGAGTATAAATCTGCAAGCAAAGGGCAGGATGCTCTTTGGATACTGAAATTCCAGAAGAGTCTATGTAGTCACATCTGCTTCACAAGAGCTGCAGAACTGAACCTTAGTTGAGGCAACAAAGTTTTTTCTCGGTGTTTTGTCAGTGAAAGTGTTAATTTTAACAGTGAATTATTTTTTTTCAGTTTGTCTCACTTAGCACTGATCTGAATGTTAATGATCTTTAGATGGTTAGCAGGCACTTTATTGGTATTTATTTTATCTGTTCCTTTCAATTCTTATTGCATAAGTTGTAGAAAATGAATGGAAATGTATCAAAATAGAAATCTGGCTCTGCAAAAGCAGTCATGTTGCTTGGTAACAAGGACCCCGTGCCTGCCAAATGTTGATTATGATACTCCTGCTTTGTGATGCTTTTGAGTCAGAAGATAACTGTAATCACGAGTCTGCATGAAGTTTGCCATGTATAAGTTAGTTGCATAAGATGGCTAAATGGCTAATTAGAGATGTTAATGGCTCCTCGAGCCACCTCTCTCAACCCATTTCTTCTAGAAGCTCCTTTTTGCAGAGTATAATCCTTTCTTATTTCTGTTATGTTACACACACCATTAATCTTCCTTTTCTTCCTAGTTCTTGCTGTCACCTCTTTTTGTAGCTGGAAGGCACTGCCAAACAAGAAGCCTCCTGTCCTATAATCTGGTGACAGCACAGCATATCTGTTTCTAGCAGGGCAGCTTCAGGGGCTGTGCTCTCTCATGAATATCAACCAAGAAAGAAGATTAGGAGAAAGAAATTCCCTTCCAACCCATCAGAGAAGAAGGTGTTTGTAGTAGTTGCTTGCAGGCTGAGTTGCTGAGTATGTGATTTTTTGGTTGTTCTTTTTTTTTCTTTTTTGCTTGCCTTCTGGATTCAGATATTTATTTGCAGTGCCCGAGGGCTGCCACAAACAGAGCTAAAAGTTATGAGAGATTGAGGTAGGTGACAGAAAGTGGGAAGTTTCGTGCAACTTTCAACTATACTTTTACTGTTTCTGAATAATCCTGACACAGAGAGGGAATGTCATGGGGGAAAAGCAGGAATCATCTGCTGTTTGGGTGATGGGAAGGTCAAAATAACACTATGCCATATGGCATTAAAGAATGTTTAGAAGTAGGTACTGGAGCAATTAAGGTAAAGTACACTAATGCTAGACAGGAATGAATAGGTTGAGACAGATGTTGAAGGAAGCAGAAAGTAGGTGTCGTCTTGCTCAGTACAACTCAGGAAAGAGTACAGGGTTCAATGCATTCACAGCAATGCCCATCAAGAGGAAACTGTCAGTGTGACATGGAGCAGAAAGCAGTATTTCAGGCTGCTTAAACTGAAAGTGAAATTCGTGAAATTCTCTGCACTTGGCATGGGTTAATCCACTGTCCAGTGTCTGCTGTGTGTGTGTTTATCTAGTTTCTGAAATGTGTATCAGCTTTGAGGGGTTTAGATGTGTTGATAGTTACTATATATGCTGCTGCTGACTGATTTATCCTGATCTGAGTAGGTGCAATGCACTCTTACTGTTGCTTAGAGTTTAGCAGAGAAGGCACAGGATTAAAATCAACATTTTGGAAGCTGTTATGTTGCTGGTCTCTGTTTTCTTGAAGAAACCATACAGTTTAAGCTTTCTGCCTGCTTGCTTATCACAAACAAAATACAACAACACAGCAACAATAATCCTGTGATTAATTTTAGATAAAACATCTGTAATTATTTTTAAGGGCTTTCATCTCTCCCTCTATTTTTCTGGGTTTTTGTATATGCACCATCTTTCTTCTATCAGAGTGCATAATGGATGACAGCTCACTGATACCACACTGGTGTACTAGAAAGTGTCATTGTTGTCGAGACAGAATGTATTTTCTTTGTGCTGGGTTGAAGAATACTCTGTACTGTACATATTTCCTATGTTTAATACACCTGCCTCTTGTCAAGAGCTAGCAAAAGGTAGGAATATGCTTGCTCTCTACAAAAGAGGATGTTTTGCTTGGATGAATGCTAATCAAATGATTACATTCAAGCCAAGTTTTTCTTCTGTGCTTCTGCAGAATATTATGGCCCAGCTACAGGGGATTACTAATCAACAGGTTTTGGTTGAAAATCAGGTAGTTCAAGACCTCTTTTGACTAATGATCATTAGGCATTATATTGTTAATTATAACCAATGGGAACGTATACTTACAAATCCCTCCCATTGTTTTGCCACTTTATAAGGCACACAGGCAAACTGAGATGTTAAAAATCTGCATGTGCTCCAGAAAGAAAAGTTTTACTTTTAATCTGAGCAAGAATTTATTTAATCAGTGGTAGATAAATTAATGCATCAAAAGCTTCAGGGTGTTCAAATTACTCCACATCAGGAACAACAGATGCAGACATGATCAGGCTAATACTAATCATAGATTAGAAACAGTCCAGCTGGGCAAGCACAGTGTTTTATTTGGTCCCTTCTTACCCTCGTTCTTGAACCTGATATTGGTTATTTCTGAACGGCATTGCAAAGTAGGGGAATAGTTACATGGCCTGGAGTAGACGTTAATCTCAGATAATTTCATTTTTAATGCAAGATTTTCTGTTTAAAGTATACTACTTCTATAGTGCTATTGTTCTGTTTAAGGTTAAAATCCATCTTTTCTTGCAAATCTTGATCTTCTTACCGGTGTCATTCTAGCAGCAGTTTCAAAGCCCAAGTAATCTGAATAATGATTGAGTTGCTGAATTTCTTTTGTTTGCTTTTTGGATTTTTGGGGAGGCAACTACATACTCTTAGTGGGAGAAAACAGAGTGAAGGCTGCTCTCACAATTTCAGAAGTACAGAAAACTTGGGATCCCACAAGACAGTATTATCTATAGTCATATACATAAAGGAGTTATGTTCAAATGTTGTGACATAAACATAAAGACCCAATGGGACCAACACACATCCTTTTTTGAAAAGCAAACAGAAAATAAGTAGCTTGCATTCACTTTAAGGAAATTTAAAGATCTAAAAACATCTGGAGCTCAAGAAGTGTTTACACAGCACTCTCAGATATGTGGTTAATATTTTGGTAGTTCTGTTTAAGCTAGAAGTTGAATTCAATGATTCTTCTAGATTTCTTCTGATTTGGGATGTTCCATGATTCTATGATTTCGTAATGAAAATGGCAAGCAGATCATGTATGAGATGGAGAGGTCATTAATCTGTTGTCTGCAGAAATGCTTGCAGTTTGCAGCTTGCTGGTGAGACACAGATCCCTGTATCTGTAGATCATCTCTTAAAGTGTTTCATTGTAAGTCAGTTGTAGAGAGTTAGTTTGTGAATGGTGGGTTGATAGGATCAGTCATTTTTAATAATTGCTATCTGCATTGACATTTGCATCAGAAAGAAGCTATGCTGGCAGTATCAGAAAAGACAAAAAATTAAATGCTTAGAGGTATTAAACCGTTCTTATTCTGCTTTAGGTGTCTAAGAGTTAATTGCTTTAAAAACACCAATCCAAGCAGTAACACTGGCAATTAAGGCAAATGAGTACAAGACCTGCAATGTTTTATTGAATCTCTGAGGGATAGAGTTCCTCCTTCCACAGGACTGCCTGTGTATCTTCCCCAACATTAGCAATAGCCAGAACTGACCAAATTTATGTCTAGTGTCTGTTCTTTGCATTTAGTCTTGAGTGACACAAGTCTCAAAAACTGGGAGCCTCAAGAAGGTTGCATGGGATATATTTCATGTTATTTCTTATACAATTATTATGAGGCATCAAGGTCCACTTCATTGTTTTCTGTTTGGAACACACCAACAGATGTTCTTCAGCTTTCAGATAAGCCAGGGCACTCATTGCTTTTGGGCTGTTCAATGCGAATGACATGTTTTGTCTCAGGAAGTCCCTTACTTGCAAATTTTTGGGTCATCTGAGAATGTTCTAGAGAAAAGTGAATCAATTCTTGCCCAATTCTTCCTTAAAAATTTGATTTTAACTGCTATCAGAGACAGAAAATTAGTGAGATTATTCTATCACAGACTTTTCATGTGAAGCAAGATGTGAGATCTAACACTCATGTCCATTAGCTCCAAAAGCTCTGTTTGCTGTTTAATATAGCACTGTTCAGAGAATCTTTGCCTGCTTAGAACAGTCATTAGGAACAGCTCTTACTATTTTGCTAGTATAAATGATGTAGACTATGCCACTTGTGCTGTGGCAGATTTTTTTTATGTTCTTCTCATATCTCTAAGGTAAAATAATATTTAGAGCATTACACTAGGAGTTTGAAAAGCTAGGTATTAGTTTCAGATACGTTTCTGTTTTCCAATATAACCCTATGCAAAACACTTCTGTGAGCTTTTTCATCTGCAAAATGTGAGGATGATGATGACAGAGTTCTGTGAAACCATTTGGTAATATTGATTCAGATAGCACTGTTTGGTAGCACTGTTTGATAGCTTATTGCTTATTATTATCACCATACATAATGCAGGGCCAGCAAAATAAAAAGCATGGTGAAATGCCTGCTATCCTCACTTACGTAACTTAGTCCGTGTACTCTGGAGCATTTCTATCTGATGATTCACATCAGACAACAAAAAAAGTTAAGAAAAACAAAGCTTCTGTATTTCTTTGGGGTTTAGGTTCAAACCACAAACTGGATAGCAGCCTCAGCAAATCTGAGCAAGGCTTGTTGGTCTCCTGCAGGACACCAGCATATTTCAGCCTCTGTAAGACAATTTGAGCAGTTGAAAGGGGAAAACTGATCATCCGCTCAGCAGCTCCCTGGCAGCCCCACTTTCTCTTTTCAGTGCTGCTGCTGCTGCAAGTTTCCACAGCTGTCATTCACCAAACTCACTGCAGTGAGCTGTTCCTATTGTATTTTTTGTAATTTCCAGGCATCTCTGCTTCATTCTTTTCATAGCATCATTTCTATTTGTAGTGTGATGTTGCTATTGGTCCAGTGAGGATATTTAATGAGCAGATAATCTTGTTCCTTCAAAAGGAAAAATTACTCAGCGTTACAGTTTCTCCACAGAGCAAACAAATTGTCAAATAAAATAGCACATCATGCCCTAAATAATTAAATAATGACAGAGATATTTGTCATTCTGCGGACTGGTGTTGGTTGAGAAAGTAGATATCTTATTGCAGATGATGCTGGCTTCCCTTTTAAAGTGCAGTTAAAGAGGGAAAGCATTGTCAAAATGGCAGTGTTGGATTCCATACTTTCTCTCTCTGTGACTTCCTGAGCAAATTTGTTCAGTTTATATCTCAAAATGATTTTTCTAACTGTCAGCATTGCAACCTCAGACTTAGAAAATTGCATCAGGATTCCTCTGTTTCTCATGTGCTACTACCAGAGATCCTACAATCACCATTTAGCTGACATGTTTGATGGTGAACAAATCAGAATAGGATTCTGCTTACCTTCTCATAAGAATAGTGTTTCAGTTAGCTAAGCAGAGTGTTTTTGTTGTTTGTTATGTGTGTGTGGTAGTTAGAATTGGTAGAACAGATGTTGTACTTTTTCCTAGTGATGTATGTTATTGGGTTAATAAGTAAAAAGCAAGTTTTCAACTGAAATTGCCATGATATTTCTGTGTCTCATTGTATGACAAATGGATAAACTGGACAATGGTGCATATTTTGAATTTAATGAAAGATATTCCAAATATGCAATGCAGCATCCAATTGCAATATGTAAACATTTGTGTTAACAATGTTGAGAAAGTATCCATGGTCTTTCACTTAGGTTTCAAAGAAATCGAAGCAAGCCTACGTGCCGTGCCTTTGTGTCTCTTGTGTTCTTCACTAGTCCAGCCAGATTTTCCTTCAGGATCTTTCACTTGCAGTTAGTAGGCTTCAGTTCAGTATCAGGCTGTTGAGATTTGGTGTCTTACAAATCATCAGAGCCAGAAAGACCTGCTGGGTCCTGTTGAAATGTGGGGCTATGATATAACCAGCATGTGTTCTTTTATTTGTGTCAAGTTGTGACCTATATAACCTTAAAACTGAACCTTCTGATTTTTAGGCACTTGAGCTTAAGTAATTTTGAGGTATACAAAATGAACAAGTTTCTATCACTCCCAAAACTGTGGGCATAACTAAATCAACCAGCTTCACAGGCATAGGAGATACAAAAAAAAAAAAAAAAAAAAAAAAAAAAAAGAGAAGTAGCAATAAAGATTTTATTACTCTAAAGTATTTCCAAAATAACCTTTTCCCCTCTTTCTTAAATGGAGAGTAAACAGCATACATGATAGTGCAACAAGAGTGTTTTATTGGCGTACCTAAGTGAGGCAGCCATTTCAAACGCATGCCAATAAAAGTCCAGCTCCTGCTGCCATTACTCATTTGTACAGTCCTAATGACTTTGGTATGATGATATGCTTGAGCAATTTGAGCAGAATTCAGTGCATCTCAGAACTGTTTATTGGAAATTAGAAGTTTTTGTCTGTGCTATAAATAATACTTGGGCCTTTGAAAAGTCAATTAACATTTTAACACTTAATTCATGTTACTAAAATAATGACAACCTTCTAGGCTATTTACTTTCGCCCTTCTGTCTGCTGGCGCTGAAATTGGACTGCTCTTTTCACTTGGATTTTCAGTCAGTCTCACTTGCCTGTTCTCAGTTCAATGATGGGTGCTTCAAAGCCAGGGCAGTAATTCGCCACCTTCTTTTCATAGCTTCGCTCTACTTCTTGAAACTGAGCCAATTCCTAATAAAGCCCATCTGTTTTAGATAATTTTTTCACTTTGGGTTTTATGTGTTGAAGTCCCTTCTTAAAAGCTTGTGATTGGCCCTTGATTCCTTCTACTGCCACCAGTAGCATCATAAGGACTCTTGTGGGAAGCACAACGTGCATCCCACCATGAGGCTATTGAGATCTGATTTGGTCCCCACATGGGCTAAACTATCTCAGCAATGCAAAAGCACCAGACATCAAGATCATTTCAATCATGTTCATTCTCACCACCTGTGTGCCTCAGAATATCTCCTGTTTTGGGTCTAGTGGTGATAGCTCAAACAGAATCAGCAGAGATGACACAGGACTTTCCAAACAACCCTAAAGTTAGGAAACTTATAAAGTTTCCTAATAAATAATGCTATTCTGCATTGCTTTGGTAAAAAGTTGTTTTCAGGCAGCTAAGGAAGAGGCTCACTGGGCAGCTACTCTCTGCTTCATTGACCCAGCAAGAAGATGATTTGTCGTTAGGACTCAGAACATCTATGTCTATGGCAGGGCAGACACTGACAGTAATAACAATTGGTGCAGTAGTAACAATTGGTACAATTGGAGCAACTGTTCTTGTAGCCAAGACCTTCTGAAGCTGTAAAGCCGACATTCCTCAATCACTATGCACACACTTTTATATGAAAGAATTGGTTATCCTGCATCATTATTAACCCATTGAGCTCCTGCTGTGCCACTCTTTCTTGTTATCAGACATCTGCCAGTGGTAAGCAGTCTGCTACTTGACAATTAGCAAGGGAAAGTAGATGCTATTTCTTTGTATCAGTCCCAGATGTTTAAATTCAGGAGCAGAACAAGAGAGAGAATTTTCCAACCTCAAAGCTCTGCAGATCATTCTTGTGTAGCATGGCTTATTGTTTCCCTGGCTATGCCTGAAGAGGATGTGGTTAATGTAATTCTTTTGATGGCAGGAATTTTTGCTGCTACTATCATTGGCTGCCTTTGCGCAAACCTTGGATTATTTTATGTCTTGAGATTGCTAACAAGAAATTGGCATGCTTCAAAACAAGAGAATAACAACAGAAGGATTTTCTTTCACAAAGAAAAATCATGAACATAAAGAAGATAAGAATTGGGTCCAGAACTATCTGTGCTGGCAATTAGCACCCTCCAATGTAATTGTTGGACAGGGTAGTTGCTTTTAGTTTATCAGGCTGACACAGGAGGTTTTCTTTTGAGTAATTTTGCATCTGCATGGGTGGGTTACTGAGATTAGAGTAAGTGTTTCATCTGTGTAATTGAATCTCTAATACATATCAGCAGGACTGAAGAGCTTCCATTTTCAACTGAAGGCTTGTGTCCTATTTTGCATATAACAAGGGAGTTACTGCTGCAAAATTTTCAGTGTATTCTCCAGGGCAAACCAGAGGTGGGAGTAGAGAGAATAGCCTAGAGAAATAAATGAGAATAGTGAGCAGATGAACAGCAAAGAGAAGAGATCCAAATCTCATGAGAGATTTGAATTTATGTTAGACCATGCCATATTTTGTGATTTGGTGGCATTTACTGTGAGTCATGTTCTACACCAGGAAACTAAACTGTCAAGAACTTGAGTCAGCAACCCAAAGATAAAATTCCTTGAGGAAACTGCAATTGACAGAAGAATGTTAGCATCTCCTGTCCTGTTTTTCTTGTATGAAATGCAGCCTATTTCCACGTTTGGAACTGCTGCATCTTAATTGAAAAAAAATGAAAGTGTATTGAAGTTCCACCAAATGTAATCTGCCCTGTTTTGGAAAGTCTCCATTGCCCAATCATTTTCTGTTTTTAGTTTTAGTTTTGGCAGTGTGGAGAGAGCAAGTAGAACCAAAGTATTCACAGTTGTTGCATAAATCGTACAACCTATATGGTGTTAAGTAACACCTTATTGTGTCTGTGATAAATCAAACATCATTGTTTTTGTCGAGGTTGAATGAGTTACTTCTGTCCCCACAGATGCAAAATATTTTACTTTGATATTTAACTTTCTATTTTCTCCAGAAATCTTCTGTAAATGTTTTCTTTTTCAAGAAATCAAGGATTGTTAAGGAGAAAGGAGACAAAAAGTTTTGAGTATATGTTGGCACTTTGCTTGTTAATTTGAAGTACATATGATCAGTTGAGCAAAACTGTCTCTGAGAGTTTGAGTGAGAGAGCAATGTTGTCTGAAGAAATATGAAGTGAGAATTATTCCCTTGCAAGGGAAATTGTCCTTTTCTGTATCCCAAAGCATGCACTGAGTTCTAGACATATTAAGAGATACTACAGCCAGGTCAAATAAGGATGAGAAAAATCCTTGTGTTCTCTCCTCTTTGAGCAATGATGAACAAGTTTTATCATCTTCACATCTTGAACCTGTGTAGGATCTAAGTTTCTTTGAAAGAACAGCGTTAGCAATGCCTTCTGAAAGGAGACTGTACTGAAGACAGTTTTTGGTCTCCTTTCTCAGGTGACAGGATGTGAGAATACAGACTCAAGTTGCACCAGGGGAGGTTTAGATTAGATATTAGAAAGAGTTTTTTCACAGAGAGAGCATTCAAGCACTGGAACAGTCTGCCCAGATAAGTGGTAAAGTTGCCATCTCTGCCATCCAATTGAGATGTATTTAAGAGATGCATTGATGTGGCAATAAGGGACATGGCTTAGTAATGGGACTCACTAAATCAGGTTGAGATTTGGCCTTGATTATCTCGAAGGTCTTTTCCAAACTAAATTGTTCTATAATTCTACTATGAACTGTAGCTAACTGGTGTAAGTTATATGTTACTGAATCTGCTTATGGAGTCCAAGCTGAATTTTGATAATTCAGGGTCAGGGAACTCTAGGGTATACTTCCTTGAGAAGATAACTTTAAAATGTCTGCTATCAACTGTTAGGTTAGGTACATACACACCATCATGTGGCCATCTCACATTAATCTGTGAAAAGAAGAACAGAGAATATGTCAGAGCATCCTTTTCATCTTTTCCATTTACTTGTAAAGAACACGTGCAGGGATGCTTGAGTGCAGGGAGGTATTAACTTCTAGTTACTTCTATGGAATAGTCAACACGCAACATGCTGCCATGCTGCACATCTGCTGGTAGCTAAGAATAGCTGATCTAAGCCCTATCTGCTGAAGCACTGTAACAGATACTGCTGATATCATGATCCACTCCTTGATCAGCACCTTGGGGAGCCACACAGTGCTGTGGGAATGTCATATCCAAAGCACAAGACAGGAAGAAGCATGAGGAGGAGGGAACTGTGGGAACATTAATAGCTTTAAAAAAAGGCTTTCATCAAAAGCCTCCCTCTGTTAAATGGGACCTTGCTTATCCAACTCACTGGGGGCTGTAACATTACTCACAGCAGCAAAAGTATATGCTTCCACAGACAGTTGAGCCTGTCTTGTTAAAAACATTTTTTTTTCACTAGGATAACTAATGACCCTACTTAGCATAAAAATCCTTATACTGACAGTGATTAAGTTAGTGTCTTACTCATTCATTCACATTCATTATGCAATAGAGGATTTTCACCTTTGCATGTGGTTTTTGTTGTTGCTTTTGGTAAATGCTGCTGGTTTGATGGTTCAGCAAGCTAGCTATGAGTATTCTCAAAAGTTAGTCTTTTTTTTTTTATTTTTTTTTATTTTTATTTTTTTTACTGGGAGGAATATATAACAAAGAAGAAGACACAGAGCAATGGATAAATGCTGGAAGAAATATTTTATATGGCTGTCTTAAGCATCTGATCATGGAAGGTGTTATAGAGAATGAACTAAATAGCCAAAACTGTTAGGAATGAGCATTGTTTTCTCAACATGTTTGTGGCCGTAGTGGAGAGAAGTGTTCCCCTGGAGTGCCCTTTATTTGTATTTCTAAAAATAATTAAAACAAACAATTTTTTTTTTTTTAATTCAGAAAAAAAAATAATTAACACTACTCAATCACTTCTCTGTCTCTTGTTATTTTTGCACAGCACGTTGATGCATATAGGAAGTCAGTGTACTAGACTATATTCTTAGGCGCCGCTGAGTGTAAGAAACACTTTGAAATCCCAGGAAAACACTGTTCATGGGAGATATTGAGTTTATTTTTAAAGAGCTTAGCTGTGAAAATGCAATGCAAATGATTTAAATAGTCAGTGATAAATGCTGACAGGAAAAGATTTGTTTGTATAAAGCCAGGAACTTTCTGCTGAAGAAAAGCTGTAATGACTTTGGCATTTTTATGTTTCTCTCTTGGCATGCTACCAGGGATTGGCATTTTTGTTCACAGGTTTCAGTTCTCTTTGTAAACACTGATCAGCCTAAAAATTATGTTGTCACTTATATTTGGGTATGACAGATAGTCTTCTCTCTTTTTTTAATTATTATTTTTAGGAAAAATGACTTTATTAAGGTTAAGGTTAGAGGCAGATGAGAATTCAACCTAAGCACAAATGATACAGGAGGTCTGTAGGGTGATATCTTCTTCCAGACCAATCCAGGTTTCTCCTTCTCTTTGCTCATAACTGACCAGTAACTCCAGGATCTCAGAAATCTGCCAGCCAGACTTTTTCTGGCATCTTAATTTTTCCTCTAGGGATGTGATTAATCAGTGTACTCTAATGATGTGGTATTTTGTCAAAACATCTCTCAAAGGCTTTGAGCCAATCTGTTTGAACAGTGCTGTGGTCATGAGTCTCAGTCCTCACCCTCACAGCAAATGCAGAAGTTCTCTTTAAGACCTCGAGAAAGGGTCTTCTCTACTTCCCGTTAGAAACGTGTTAACAAGAATTGACAATTTCCATATAAATCACACTCAAGGTCAGTAACCAAGTGGGTGGTTCCTGTGGGCTGTCTTGAAGAACAGTAAAGGAACCTTTTCCCAGCTGGCATGCCAAGCATAATGCTTTTTGTAAATTTGTGGCAGTTGAAATTGGCATTTTATGTGGTGTTGAAGTTTGTAGCTGTGGACAGGAAACAGATAGCAGTGTAAATGGACAGCAAGTGATGCCGGTATGCCTTGGGGTAGGAGTAACTGCTGCAGGTAGTATTTTCATAATTAATGATACCAAAGGAAAATAATTGACTTCTGAAGTTAGAAATCATAAGCTTTTGTTTCTTCAGGAGAAATTCACTGCCGGAGAAAAGTGGCAGATTGGATGTTCAGAGTCTTTGTGTGTGTGTGTGTGTGTGTGTGTGTGTGCGTGCGCGGAATGGTTTGGGTTGGAAGGGACCTTTAAGATCACCTAGATCCAACTCCCCTGCTATAGCCAGGGACATCTCCCACTAGACCACTTACTGAAGAGCAAGTACCATCTTAACAGCAACAGTACAGACTTGCTCTCACTGACATCTTCCAGTGAGATAAGGCTGCTTTGCTTACTCACAGTCTTTTTTTTTTTTTTTTTTTTTTTTTGTGGTTTTGTTGTTTTGCTGTTGAGATTACCTTCATGGTAGTCATTTTTATTGATGATTCTTTTATGTGCATTGAGTTCATAAACTGAATGTGAGACTGGTCTGAAAATCCATTGGTCTCCTCATTCAGAGGGGTTGGTATGGAGCTCTCTGAATGAAGATATGATTGCTGGCGCTTGAAGGACTAATGTAACTTAAGCATTCTCATGGCCTCCTATCAGATTTGCTGGAATTATGCCTTCTTCAAAGTTTAAATGTTTACATTGTATGCCTTTTAATTTCCTTCAAACACTTGCAACTCATAACATTACTAAACATCAGTAAGTACCATGAGCAGACTCTATGAAACAAGTATTGTAAACAAATAAAAGCTAATTCCTTAAAGTCTTGACCTTTTTGTAATTGCAGATAATAGCTTCCAAGTGCTCTGAGCATGTTCAATGACTGCAGTCATTTTTTGAGTATACATGAGAACCCCAGGGGATGGGGATGTAGTGATCTGGCCCAGAAATGTCATTTTTTTTCTAAGTCAAATAATATAGTAATAAATGTCATAATTATGCATGACTTTGCTAGACAGTGATATTTTTTTCTCAAGTGGTCCACACAGGAAGATAGACTGTACTTAGATCTAACTTGCATTCTGCTTTTCCAGTCTAAATTATTAGCTACTTATTTTGATGTTTTTCTTCGCCTAATTCTTTGGCATTTATTATTTTATTGGCTGCTTTTGACTTGGAAGTGATACTTAAGTGAATGTATCTGTATCTCAGATGACAATCTTCCATCTCCGGAAAACAGACAGGTGTCAGTGACTCATAGAGCCATAGTAAAGGCCCGATCAGAAGGGAGTTCCAATGATGGTCTGGTCAAAGATGATTTTTCCCTTCTGCGGAAAAGAGTGCTTAAATTAAATCTGGTACCCTAATCAATTGACTTTCATGTGTTTCCTGTGATGGGGAATCCACCAAATATCTGTGGAGTTTGTTACAGTGAGTGATTGTTCTTACTGTAGCAAATTTCTTTCTTATATCAAGATGAAACCTCTCCTAGCTTAGCTTAGCAATGTACCCATTGCCACTTGACTCAGTCCAGCCAGTGTTTTTACAATGGGCATCAGCGTGTTACACATCAGCTGTAAGATGATTCTTGCAGTTTCCTCCATTGCATGAGACAGGCATCACAAAGATTTATCATCTTAACATTTTTAATGATATATAGAAACAATGCCCATCTTTCCTGGCTAGAGTTGATTATATAAAGGATTTTGTCTGAGATGTTCATTTTTAAGGGACAGAAAGACATTGCAGCTTGTTGAGGTGTAAGTCCCACCCACATCTTAGAAGGGGAGCACAACAAATAGAAAATCTAAAGGAATTGCTGGATGGTGACCATTTAATTTATTGCAGTACTTTCTCATCTCAGCTACTTTTTTTTTATTATTATTATTTTTATTTTTATTTTACCTGCCATACAAATAATGACCTTGATCCTATCTCTAACTAGTTCGGTGGGATTTTTTTTTCTCATTATTTTTGTTTTAATTTTTTACTTAAACGAGCTTTTAAGTGTATTTAAAACACTTTCTTCAAATTTCACTTTCAAATTCAAAGGGTTGTTTTAGTGCACCAAAACTATACAGCCAATATTCCTTTGTTTTGAGTTGGTCCTTCCTGTTTGAATTATGGACCTTAGATCTCCCATACCCTTCCAAGAATGAATGTTTAGGTATTCAGAGTAAGACAGTTTTAAAGAATTTCCAGAGATTTCAAGAATGCATGTTGCATTCTTGAAGTTCTGAAGCCACTGGTTGGAATAAGGAGCTAAAAGTCAAAGGGAGGTTGAGCGTAAAATGTAAGAGCAAAACTAAAGAAACAAAAAAGTTTATGTACTTCTGAAAAAGCTCATTAGTACCATAAGTATTAAAGGTCAAAATCATCAATTTCCTCCACCAGCTTAGTCTTAACAATACTAAAAGCAAAGCAAATCAAAACAAAAACTACTCACACACCAAACCAAAGAAACAAAAATTTTGAAAATGATAACAGAAATCTTATGATATATATGTAGTTGAGAATGGTTTTAATTCTTCATCCACTTGTTTGTGCGCAAGTATTAACACGTGCTTTGTAAGGCTTGTAAGATGCCTATGTGCTAACTTTAGAAAATACAAATCTTACTTTGGCTTATAGCTATAGGGTATGTCAATCTCTGCAACTTTAAGCGGAGACACACTGATTGAGAAAACTAGGAGAAAACTGTAAAGCAATAGAATTTTTTTATAAGGATTTCTGGTCAGTTGTGGTTTTCTACCAAGTATTTTGCTCATCACATGCTACAAATTCATTTGGGAAATTTCACAATGGAAACATTGCAGCACTTACTCTTTTCCCTCATACTTAGATACAGTAGATGGGCTTAGCTTCAGAAAAGAATAGCTTACCAATTTATTGCTTGATGAATAGACTTTTTCTACCTGATTGCTGCAGGTCTAACCCCGTTACGATATCAGAAAACAAAATGAAGGGGAGTAGAAGAGTGAACATATGTATTTCCCTCTTTGCTTTTCCCATAAGTGTTTTAAAGTAGGATTTAATGCCAAATTCTAAACAACATTGTTTGTCGGTTTCTTCAAAATAATATTGTTTGTCAGCTTCTTTAAAATAAATCCACCAGTTCAGCCATCATTTCAACAAGGTGTTGACAGCACTACAGTGAATTTAAGTAGCAAATGGTTCTGTTCACCTGACTTACTTAATTTTTAGGATGCTCCCTAACAATGTCCTAGAGATCTTAAAGTCACTGGGGAGCAACATGTTGAGTTCCTATCTACGGAGTCTTATAGCTTGAAATGAGCTGGTTGGGACAAAGTTTGTGCAAGACAATCCATCTTCTGTTATCAGACAGAGAGTAACAGATCTGAGAACAAAGTGGGGAATAGGGATTTTGTTTGGTTTTTGAGTTTTCTGGCTAACGTAAAGCACTGATTCTGTTACCATCTGAAATTCCAGAGCAATTTGAATGAATCTAGCCCAAAGTTAAAAATCTTGCTGCTGGAGCAGGCTGTGCATCTTATCCCATACTGAGCTCAGTAATAATGTACTAATAACATTTACTTTAATGAATAAAGATTGCACATCAGGGCAGCTGGCTGACATTTGCTCATCTCCTTCAGGAGAATAGTCATTTATGAAAGATTTGGCCTTTTTCTCCTTTTTTTTTTTTTTTTTATCTCCCCCTAGGAGATAAATGATCCCTTTACATCTGAAGTGGACAGTACTGTTGACTAACTTTATAGAGGAGCCAAAGTTCTTTTCCCTAGCAGCTCCAGGAGTCTTAAAAATAAAGGTCAGAGGTTTTTATGTTGAATTTCTGTTGCTTTTCTATGGACTCTTGAAGGTTTCACTGGTCAGTTCCTACCTGTTAATATTTGAGTCAAATGCACTTCTTGCTTCTTTTCTCAAGGTCAGGCAGTTATATTCAGGGAGCTTCCACAAAGCCTATTTTTTTTTTTTTAGAGGAAACTGTCTTGCAGCTGCTCTCTGTTCACTAAGTTCCCTGAAGACACTTCTAGGAAAGCTGCAGGCATATATAAACCCATCAAATTCACTTCTACTTCTGCAATTTAAACTGATGCATAGAGTTGCAGTGTTTAAGATGGAAGGTATGTCAGTTAGAAAGCCAATATTAGCGTTGATGCTTAAAATTAAAAATACATGTTCTGGAGAAATGCATTCTGACCTTTTATTTCCCCTTACTAGAACAAAACATTCAGGTCTGGATTAATCCTGTCTGCATAGTCACTTGAGATCTGCTGAAAGACATTGGACATAAATGCCTCCAAATAATAACCCCATTTTGAGCTATGATGAAAAGCTCATCTCATTCTACTGACCACTGAAAGTGACCTTATATTAATCTGCATTCAACTTTACTTCCTCACTCCAACTCTCCCTAACTCTCAAGAGATAAATGGAATTATATAGATTGAAACCTACTGAAGATTCACCTGATGATAAAATTGAAACAAATTGCTTTTTTTTTTTTTCTTATATGAAATTGTTTTGAGTGAATGAGCTGGGGGAAAGACAAGAGAATACTTTAGTTTTGAACATGATTTTCTATCTTCATTCTGTAGTAGAGATACTCTCTTTTTTCTGCTCTGCAGTATCTCCTGTGTAGATGAGGAGAAAAAGAAAAATTCAACTTTTAGGCAAAAAACTTTTTAGACAAAAAATTTTATTTGGAATAAAATGAAAAACCATTGTGAAATTTCAGTGAACTTCTGAAAACTGAGGAAATAACTTATTTTTATTTAATAATATCATAACTCTTCTTCAAATATCAATTTTGTAGGTGAAGTGGTAGGAACAGAGTGAGAAACTCTTAAAAAAATAACACTTAAAAAAGCGAGAACCCATTAAGTAAAGAACTACTGGTAATAAAGACATGAGCAAAGGTTTTCCTGGTGCTTGATAATCTGAAACTGCAAAACAAATATTAATTTAGGAGAATTTGCAATATACATCAGTCAGGCAGAATGGATACTAATATGGGGATGAAAAAAAACTTAGGCTGTAAGTCAATTACAGGATCAATGAAGAAATTGCTTGAAAAAGCAGGAAATTAAGGAGGCGTTGTGTTTTTAGGCAGGTATCTAATGTACTGGATATTAGGGCTACCTGGAGATGACCAGTACTGACAGACACTGTGATAACATGGAGCAGCCCATACTACTGTTCTAACAAGCAATGATAACATCCACTCTGCCTGGGAAGAGGACAGAGTTCTTCTCATGTCTTCCTGCCCCCCATCCACACCCAGTCTGGGACAGAGACTGCTGCAAAGCCCTCGTGGTGATTGCAGGCTTAAGAAAACCCAGTTACTACTTATGCCTCTGTATGTACCATGTCCTCTTTTCTTCTGAAAATCTATAAAGTCATATCTGAGATGATGTACTTTCATGCTAGGTGGCTCGTGGAATTGAAAGCCCCTATCAAATAAAATTGATCAAAGTAGCCGTAGAAACCAAACCTGGCAGCAGCATGTCTCTTGGGTGCATTTTATCATCGAGTACTCACAGAGTTACAGACTTAAACTGGCCCCACCTGAGAGATCCTTTGTGAGGGATTCTGCTGTGCAGCGATAGAGACGGTGGTAAATAGCATTAATATTGAGTGACAGTTGTGCCCTACTTTCCCATATCACCCAGCTGTCAGTCAGATACCTTTGTTAGGTGATTCCGTGGCCCTTACATCAGGCTGAATTTTGGATTGATTATGCTGTGCTTAGTCAGAGGGAAGAGGTCTATATCTTTTGCAGCAAATGGACTGGAAAGTTCAGATTCCATACATGGGAAAGAACAGAAAGAAAAGGAATGATCATCTGCAAAATCTGGCACACACAGATTTGTACAACTAGACAGAATCCTGAAGCAAGAGCAAAGGTATACTTCAGTAAGTAAGCTACTTTGTTAAAATGTAAATGACACTACAGCTATAGAATGAGTGCCAGCATTCTAGCTTACTCTGGAAGATGATGGTAAAATATGATTGACAATTTCTTATGCTGTTTAAATTATCCTTTTGTTCAGTATTTCAAATATAAAGCTATTGGTTGTAGAAAGTGTTTATTAAACCAAAAAATGAGCAATTCAAACTCTTGCATGAGCCACAGTATAGTGATAGATGAAGAAGAATAGAAATAAAAACAGTACTTGTGTTGGTAATATTTTCATAAAGCCTGAAAAAGGACATTGCTTCTATAATCTTAAACATAGGTGTTTCCATAATAGGGAAATATTTGAAAAGTTATAGCAGGAAAGTGTAGGTGTTGGAGCAGCATTAAATCAGTATTTGGGCCTATGAGAGATAAAATAGAAGGTCAGAACACTGGCTTATTCTTCTATGTGTGCATGTGATTGTTGGTGGAATTCCTTGTTCAAATAGCTAAAATGCTTTGAGATATGCCATGATTACTGGCACTTAATAATGTGAGCTGTGGTCATTGTTAAACATTATTTTATTACTGTTGTAATAAAGCTCTAGAAATAGACACATCAGACGTAAATTAGCTTTGCTCTGTTGACTTTTGATTTGGTCATGCCAGTGAGCATCACTGAAGAGTAGTTTAGCATCTGGACCTGGATATAAGGACAGGTTCCCATACACAGGGAAAATGTGTTTCTTTTTTACTGGAGATATATAAGCATACTAACTTTTTCCTTTTTTTTTTTTTTTTATATGTACAATGAAATGGCTAGTTATCTGTAAAATACTAAGCACTACGTTTTTGTATATTCAAAAGTTAGTAGTTTCTTTAATGTTTTTTATCAATGACTTTGGATACAAGTATACTGAAGAAGTTTGCAAGAGACACTAAACTGGGAGGAGGTGTTGACTCCCATAAGGTTAAAGAGATCTTGCAGAGAGACTTTGACAAGTTGGAGAGTTGGGCAATTACCAAACCCACGAAGCTGAACAAGAACAATGCTGGATCCTTCATCTGGGATGGGGCAAGCCTAGATATTTGTACAGACTGGGGACTCAGAACAACTCCGTGGAAAGCATTCTGGGGGGTTCTTGTTGACAGGAAGTTGAATGTGAGTCAGCAGTATGCCCTGACAGCCCAAAGGGCCAATGGTACTCCGGGGTGCCCCATGCCCAGCATTGTCATTGGGTGAGTGGAGGGGTTGTCGTGCTCTGCTCTGTGTTGTGAGACCCCGTCTCAAGCACTGAGTACAGGTTTGAGTGCTGCAATGTATGAACGACAGAAAACTATCAGATAGTGTCCAAAGGAGACCTATAGAGATTGGTGAAGGGTCTGAAGGGCGAGGTGTATGTGGAGTGGCTGAGGTCATTTGCTTTATTCAACTTGGAGAAGAGCAGATTGAGGGGATTCCTCACGGTGGCCTACAGCTCCTCATGGGGAGCGAAGGGGCAGCACTGAGCTCTGCTCTCTCATGACCATGACAGGACCTGAGGGACCAGCATGGAGCTGTATCAGGGGAGAGTCAGGCGGGGGTTAGGGACAGGTTCTGCACCAGAAGGCAGCGGGCATGGAACAGGCTGCCCAAGGCAGTGGGCACAGCCCTGAGCTGCTGCAGTACTGTAAGTGTTTGGACAATGCTCTCAGAAATATGGTTTGAATTTTGAGTGGTGCTGTGTGGAGCCAGGAGTTGGCCTTAGTGATCCTTGTGGTCTCCTTCCAATTCAGGATATTCCACGAACCCATTATCTTTGTTAGGAGATAAAGCTGTTTTTCCTGCATTCTTCCATGTGAATGATGAAGCTTGTGCTGTTGTTCTAAGTATCTTGAGATCATTCATCAGAACTGGTCAGGAGCTTGCTCCACTACCTATGGGAAGACTTGCATGGGGTGAGAGACTGAGTGAGGCTGGCAGGTGGGAGCCCTTTACTCACCAGAGCTGAGCCAGAACCTCTAAAATGCTTCTGGCAGCAACCAGGCTTCTCCTTTGGAGGTTCAGGAGTGATTCCGAGGCATCCTCTGCAAGGATGGTAGCTTCCATTTTCTAGCAAGTTCCAGCTCATCTGTTTGCTTTTTGCTTTACAGAAATTCTCCATGCAGTTTCTATACAGGGTATACCTCAGGCTTCATAGACAGGTGTCATTTCTGGACCTGGATGTTGAGACAATATATTCCCCCACTGAAACAGCTGCATGTCAGTAAGGGATTCAAAATTATTATTCTTGCATATACCATACATGCTATCTGCACTGCCTGGGGATCCACTTCTTCTGGATGAAAAGAGCTATAAATGTAAGGTATTATTAGCTCATGGCTTTGTAGTGAGCCACCCTCAGGCCACATTAAGGTTTTTGATGTTTCTCCGTTGCAGCCTCTGAAGGGATATAAACATGATTTCGAAAAAAAGAAAACAAACCCACAAAAAACAAAATAAAGAAGCTTCTTTATAAAAAAAAAAAAAATGATGCTTGTATTTTAATTTCTGTTTGGAACTGATATTTTGCTAAAGTGCAGAATGAACATCTTGATTATTCTCTTTTAAAAATGACCTTGATCATTTAAAACTGTAAATTAGAATAAATGATCTAGTGACCTTTTCATTGATGTTTCCAAAAACCTGAAAGGAGCCTCGTGTTGTAGCAATACCTCCTGCTAGGGAGCACAGTATCGGGCTGTGTTAAAAATACTCCAAGGGTGATAACTGATGAGGGGAAACTCATTCTTTACGGCCTTTTTAACATTCAGCAACAGCATAACTTGTTTGTTTCCTCTGTGTTGGAAATGTCAACAAATGTCACCCAAGTTCTTTGTTTTCCTTTCTAATATTTTGGCACATTATATGATATGCGTGTGAGAGTGTAGGGTATATTAATAAAGGAGGTTTATTCTCCTAAGAATTAAGTGTGAATGTTAGACTGTACTGAAGAAAGGTTTCTCCTATTAGTTTTGCCATTAGGAGAAAAAGAAAAAAAAAGCAGATGCTCTACAAAAGAATTACTAAAGAGAGAGATCAGAAGAAAACCTATTTACTGTTAGTGGTCTGTCCTTCCGTTTGTGTGGGGTCACTGCTCATTACTCTAAGATGCTCCTTCTGAAGAAGTGTCAATATGATTCATACAGACCATTTAAAAATGTTTTTAAACAACGTGATCCATGTTGATTTCCTGGGAGACTAGATCAAAATTCCAGAAAAGCTTAACTCTCTAACATAACTAAATATACATACATTTTATAAGTGATTCAGTTCCCTAAAAGTGAGGTACTCAAGGGTTCTCAATGACACTAAGAGCCTGTGGATCCTTAGTTGCTTTTCTGAAACTTGTCTGAAATTCCTAAATGGCTACCAGTTGTGTGTTTCTTTATTTGTTTTTATTATAGCCTTTGTCTCCACTGAAACTTCTGGTACTCAGTTTAACCTTTTAAAAACATTAATATACTGTACATTGTATTAGTAGGCTCATAATATAAATTATAACATTACATCTAATGTTTTTAAGGCACTTTTTGTAGTAGGACAATGTTTTAATTGTGGCATTACTGAAAGGTCTCCAAATCAATTGGAATTAGAATTAGAACACACAGTGTGAATGCACAGAAAGTGACAATTTCAGCCCAAACTACTTTCAGATGTGTTGACAGGATGGAAATCAATGAGGGGTTAAAGTCTTTGTTTTCATTTTAAGTACAAAGAATTAACAGAGAAAAATACTAAGAGACTTTCCAAAGCACAAATACTACTAGTCTGTGGCAAAGCTGTGAAAATAAGTCCCTGTGCACGACAGGATCATATTTTCTTTTCATCTTCATCTATCTTATATGTACTAAATTTTGATGATTTATATACCTCTGCAATGTGTTAAGCAATTCTTTTTCATCTCAAAGTCACACATTTCAACTATTTGTAGGCAATTAGTCATTGCTATATATATTTCATTTTTATTTCTCTTTTTTTTTTTCCTATTATTCCAATCTGTCCCCTGGAGGGGGGATGGAGGGGGGGGGGGTAAGTTCTGTTAAAACATACCTACATACATCGAGAAATTATACCCTGCAAAAGATTAAGAGGTTGTATAGCAGTGATGTGCTGACTCCTAGGTGCGATGTGCTCTGACTGATGCCAAGGTGGGACATGCTGGTGAGGTTAAGCTGCAGGCATGCAGCCTCATCTCCTGCTTTGCATTCACAGACCCATGGAAAATGCACAGAATCATGGCTTTGAAAGGCTAAATGAACATCTCATCAAGTGTCAGGAAGTTCCTGAAATGAATCGGTTCTTGCATTGGTATAATTTTTTAACAATTATAATTAATAGGGGGTTAAACATAATAATATATATTTTTTAATCATCCTACAGGAAATATAACAAGCTTTGTATAATTCTTCTGTGTTCCATTAATTTTTATCCACCTGAGAAAATCCTATTAAACCATCACAGTTAGCTTTCAACTTGTTTTTGGCACTGTTGGAAGGGAAACTTCTTCAAATTGTACATATAATTGGGAGATTCCAGTGGGCAATCTCATCTGAGCCAAGTTCCAGCAAACAAATTTGGTAAACTGATAGAACCAGAGTACCTTGTTTTTTTTCTTTTTTTTTTTTAACCAATGATTTCCAATGCAAAATGATTAACAAAGGGCTGAATGCTGAAGTCCTTACCTGTTCCCTGTTACAGCAACCTGCAACTGAAGTATAACTTGAGTCAAGGAGTCAGTCCTCAGTCCTCTGTGATTTTCTTCCATGTTTGCTCTATTAAACCTCTCATTCACTTTGTTTTTATCCAAAGAACCTTGGGGGCTGCTTGGTTAGATCAGCCCGTTGCTGGCTTTAAAGCCAGCAACTGTTACAGCAATGACAAGTTCTACCAAAGAACCAGTAACGATTGATTAAGAGATGCTGGAAAATAGTGAATTAGGCACCTGAAATAAAGAGGCTTTTTAAAATTTTCTCCCAGCTTTGTCCTTTGATTGATCTTTTCTTGCATCTTGATTAGGTAGGTATCTGCACAGCGTGAGAGCATCTGAATCTGGAGATGTTTGTCATCTTGCATGATTTCTGACTCATTGGTAAAGAAGTAACGCTCTTACTGGATCTTAAGGATGGCAGATTCCTACAAACTGAGGGCTCCTATGCAATAGAAACATTATTAAGAGAGGCTGGATTTCTTTCATGCTTCAACAAAACAGTTGTCAGGTTATGAACAGTTTTACAGAGGAATTATTTGGCTGTAAGATGGCTTTGACACAGAGGCATGAGTTTTCTGTATGTGAGAAGGAACGTAGTAAATACTTCAGGCTCGTATGTCTCTTCAGCAATGATGTACTCAGTTCCACAGGTGGCAACAAATTTGTTTAGTTCTCAGTGGCGCAGTTCACAGCTTCTCCTGAAAGCTGCATTGCTGGTGTAGGATTTTCCCTTCTGTTTGCAGATTTCTTTTTTGGCTCTCATCTATCCTACTTCATTGCACTGCCTGGCCATGGAGATATTTCTGTACATCTGGTTAGGTTCACGCTGTTTTCTGAACATGTTTGTCATGTCCTTGCTGCATTCTATTGCTCTTTACATTATGCCAGATTTAAAGATTGAGATTTTCTTTAGATTTTGGAATTCTTATTTTATTTTCTGAGGTTTTTGTCTTTTTTTTTTTTTTCTCCTTTCTGGAAAGTGATTACTCAGTGTTATTTGAAGCTCTTTACCTTTTTTACTGGCAAAATCCAGTGAAAATTTCTATCTTGGGGCAAAAGACACTGCATCAGTGGACCGAATGTATGGAACCACCAGAACAGAAAAGATGGAACCAGCCAGAGAGACTCAACTGCCTAGCTTTCATTTGTCTTCTTGCCATAACAAAACTTATTTTATCATTATTTTCACGTTTCTCACAGTGGTGAACAAAGATCTTCATTCCTCACCCCGCTACTCTGCCACCCACATGACAGGCTTAGGAAAAAGTGAGATGATGACTTCACTGCAGCCACAATTGTCGTACATTAAAAAAAAAAAAAAAAATTGAAATGTTGAAATTTTAATTGATTTCCAAAGAGGACAATAAGTACTAAAGAGGGAGTTTAGGATCCTTGCTGCCCATCATTTGGTTGTAATCATTCTCAGTCATTTTAACAAAGGATTGATTTCTAGCAATAGCTTTACCATAATTTATCAGCAAGTGTAATCTGACCTCCCCTTTGTGTCTGGAATATTGATCCATTAAAGATGACTCTTCTTGGCTCAGCAGGGTATCTCAGCCAGGGCTACAAAGTGTGATGGATGGAAGAAATTTTTAGTTTATGTTCAGAAGAGAGGTACTTGCTGAATAAAGTCTAGTTTGATAGCATCATCTTCACTAGAAATGATTTTCCTTACAAAAAAAGTACGTTATTAAAAAATCCACTAGACTAGTTACTATCCTTCATTATGTTCAAGGTAAGAGAGGTAACACTGCAGATAGCACAAGGGCAAAAGCTGTTCTGGCTATGGACTGAGATCAGGACTGCCCTTTAAATATGTAGTGTAAAAGTGTGTAATCAGTTTACATGGCAGAATCAAAGAATATTGAAGGTTGTAAGGCAGCTCTGCAGAAAATTTAATTCACCTATCTTTTCAAAGCAGGGTCAATAGAATAGGTTGATAATAACTGTGTTCCGACATGTTTTGAGTGTCTCCAACAATGGAAACTCCTCAACGTCCCTAGGAAATCTGTATTGGAGTTCAGCTGCCCTTAAGGTAAAATAAAATTTAAAAAATAGTGTGTTTTTTATGTGTTTAAATGAAATTTCCTGTATATCTGTTTGTGCCCATTTCCTCTTGTCCTGTCACTGAATATCACTGAGCACAGTCTGGCTACATCTTTACTTCCAGAATGAACAGTCTCCATCTCTCAGCATGTTCTAATATGTATTTAACTTTTTTTCTTTTTTTTTTTTTTTCTTTTTTTTTCCCTCACATACAGTATATTGGGAGGAACAATTTTCCTCTTCTTGTTCTTGGAGAAAATATAGAGGGGGATAACAACCAACACAGAGCAAACAAACTAAATTATGGGCCTAACTCTTAGCTCGGTTATCTGCATTTTGTTTCCTTTTCATTTGCTCCAGTTTATTAACTGCTGTTACCAAAGAAAGCGAGAGACTTTTTGGCATCTAGCACACCCACAGTGCATCCTTACTACTGATAAATAGGAAAGTGAGCATGAATATACTCCAGCACATGTCAGAGACCCAAGAGAAATCAAGTTATTGAAAAAGGAGAAAGAAAAAATTGTCCTAATGAAATCAAGAATTACTTTCAGGGGTGGTTTTACTGTCATGATCATTTAGTTCTCTTCAGCCAGCTTAGAGGTTTATGATGATTGTTTGAGCAATAAATGACAAATACCCAATAATGTCCTGGCAGTGATACCCTGCAGAGGACCTGTCACAAATTATATATTCATCATTTCTATTATTATTGTCAGCAAGCACCACTGGGTCCCTCTGTAGTCAGAGAATTGAGATGTTTGTGAGACTTCATTCCCAATTAGCACAATGGTTTACGTTGGTCAGGGTTTCTTTACTTCTTTTTTTTTTTCTGGCTTTTTCAAGAAATCTGTGATTCAGAGGCCCATGCCTTGAAATCTTTACTCACATTTTACTCATGCAAACCTCCCGCAGATTCTGACAATTGAGGATTCAGGACTTAGTCTGGAAGAAGGAGGAGACAGCTGAGTAACATCCTTAATAACCAGCATGAGTGTGGCAGTCTTAGTTGGGGAAAATTAGGCAGGAGAAAGTTGTTTCCTGCAGGATAAATGCTTCCCCCCCCTTCCCCACTTTTCAAGTAGCTGCTATGGGGATACATGCATCTCTGTATACATTCTTGCAAGTGAAAATGAGTTGCGTGTGTGTCAAGGAGGTAAGTTTCATCAGGAGGCTGGGTTGAGCTGGAACGTTATAAAATAATTCTGAAACTGAAAGGTGTTAGGACATGGAGTTACTTGAGGTAAGAAATCTGCATCCTAGGTCATTTAAACATCATTGGAAACAGTGGGACAGTAGGCTAGATAATCCAAGAGTTATTATTTATGAATTATGATCCTCTGATTTTCATAATCTCTTCTATTATATGATTTTTGTGATTTCTCTTAGTTGTCATAAGTATAAAGATAGCATAAGGAAGGAAAGAGTAATTTTTACCCATATTTAGAAAATTAAAGCAAGCAAAAAATATTTCATTGACGTAAAAGAAAACATCTGTTGATGGTCATTGTGAAGAAGGAGGTACTTTCAAGATCTCTCCAAGTGTCAGCACCTCTCCTTAAAGTCCAGGAGGTCAGAACATCATCCCTTATGGTAGCATACACACCATGCCAGTTTGAGTCTCCAGCTTTGGCGGAGGACACTGTGGTCAAGAAGGAGCTCTGATTTTGGCTTAGAGGGCTGAGTTTCCTTGATGCTTTTCAGTCTGAGTCAGGCACAGCAGTTGTACTGCTCTTATTCAGTTGTAAGCTTTTGACAGTGGGTGAGGATAATGTGTTCACGCTGGTCTACTTAGATTTGACATCATCCTTGAGGGGAACTGAGTAAAGTGGATTGAGGCATCTGCAGATCCTGTAAAACACAGAGATGTACTTAATTAGCTCAAACTAATTCAAAGAGACCTTTGTCATACCTGGTGCTCACTGAGCACACATGGTGGCATGGTGTAGTTTCTATGCTGTTGTCACTGATCTCTGTGTCCTTCTGGTTCTCCACTAACTGCAGACTCTGGAAGCATTGAATTATAGTAATCAGCATGGACATGGTTTTCCGTTTTCTTGGATGAAATATTGCTATTTTCTTTTTTCTGGGTGAAAATGTTGCACTTCAGTTTTTCTTAACTTTTTCTGCTGAAGATATGAAGTTTGTACTTCTCTACTGAAAAACACAACTACATACTTGCTTATAGAGGTGAATTTTTCATGCGTATCAGACTGATAAAATTTATAAGAGCTATCTTCTATCTACTCTGGGTGCTATTAACGCAGCATATTTTGCTTTGCAGATGTTCTACAGGGCTCTTGATCTTTCTTGAAGTCACATGTTTGTGTTTCCACCTCAAAGACTGAAATATCTTGCCAGCCTTTTCTGGAGTGGTAGATGATAAGAGCTGAATTTAAAAAGGAAAATTCCCATAGTGTTGGGCTTTGTTTTCATAATAGCCTAGCAGAAATTAAACATACAGACCTTTGGGATGTCTTGTAATTTGCTGAAAAATGCAATCTATTCTTTGACGATGCTTATGAATGGTGAAGAAAGTGCTTCTCTTGCAGTATGAGAATACCTCTAATTGTTTCCCCTTGATTTTCCGTTGAGGCATCTAGACCTAAGGGCAAGGAAGAGTATATTGTATCCACCACAAATAAATCAGTGCTATTAATTGCTGATATATGCAGTATGACCTTCAGAACTAATACACAGCTGCTTCTAATATCAGGAATACTGGTTTAGAATGGTATTAGTGCAGGGATCTGGCCCTAGATCAATGAAGGAAATGTCTTGAACAAATTGGGACCAGAGAGGTCAGTCTTCTAAAAAACATAATTAAATTGGGCCTGAACTGGAAGGCTCACACATCAAAGACCTTCAGTGATCAAATGATTAGGGAATGAAGGAAGAGGGGGAGCAGCAGAAAGGGAAAAAGAAACAGGCAAGAGTGTGTGAGACAGCAGCTTTAGATACTGTATCTGAGAAGCAGAGAGTGTTTAGAAGCAGAAAGAATGATATTTAGTCAAAGGCAGATTAAGCAAAAAAAAAAAAAATACATAAAATAGAAATGTTTGAAATAAATACCAGGATGTGTTGGCACACGCTAGAAAGCAAAGAGCAAATAAGAAAATGAAGAACAATAAAGCATGCAGGAAGACAGTATTAGGCATGCAATGAGAAAATCCATGGGTAATGGAGCCTGTTGTTTGCAATATAAATTTAAATGCAGCGTGTAGCATCTGGCCGCTCTCATCTGATAAGATCCTTGTTCTGTGAGTAGTTGGTAAGCAGAAACTGCAAAGTGAAGCAGAATACATATTTAAAATATTTGGGGTTGTATGTTTTATTTTATGGCATGTTTTCTCTTCATTTTAATTTTAAGAGACTTCTTGTTTTTCTTTGCTTCCTTAGCACCAGGGAAAGGTGCTATATGGAAAGCCTGGGGGATTGAAAGCTTTTGTTTACTCATAAACAAACACTGTAGGAATAGTAAAAAAAAAAAAAAAAAAAAAAAAAACAACCAACAAAACAGCTATCCTTGTCTTGCTTTCCACTCATCTTCCTTTACCCTTACCTAGAAGACTCCCCATCTTTCCTGGGACAAGATCTCCGCCGACCAGTCCATGACTGACAGAAAAATAGTAGTCTCTTCTACAGTTTTACATTCAAATCCTCCAGACAACCTCACCAATATGACTGAAATGTCACAATATGCTTATGTTATTGTTATTTGGAAAATAATAGACTATGAAGTCTTTTAAGTCTGTGTTCACCGTGCTGTTTGCCTTTATATTCCTTTGCACTGGTCAAGAGTTCTCCATAACCAGAAGAGTTAGAAATGCACTCTACTATTTATTTACTCATTGCTTGTGAAATTTGAGACTCTTCACTATGGTTAAACAGCCAAATTGTCAGGAAAAATATCAGGAAAGCAGGCAGCACTTCTTCCAATGTTGTCTGTGCTGCTGGTACTTGGAGCGGCAGAGGGAGTGCTGGGGACCACAGTAATTTCAGCCTTGCACAGCATCCACAGCTTCTGGCTCCTGGTCACATTGAGCCTTGGATAATAATGAACCAGTGACCATCCAGTGAAAGAGCTGTAAAAGCTGTCTCTTACCTGTAATATCCCTTTCTGTGCAATGACGTTCATATTAACAGCCTTTACATGCACACTGACTTCAGGTACGTTACAAACAACTGATTGTAGCAGTCAATTGGTATATTTATTTTATTGGAAATTAAAAAAAAAAGTGAATTTTACCACTTGATAGGTAGCTTAGGGCAAAGTCATCCAAGAGTTAGAGGCCAGATTTCTTCCCAAGAAGTGAAGCCCCACCATTTGTGTTGGCACAAATTTAACGTTATGCCAGATTTGTGTTAAAAAAGTGTAAAGTGACATAACTTGAGCATGGAAAGAAATCACTGCATGAGGAGAAGGTCTGAAAGTCAAGAGAGCTGGATTGTTTAGGAAGGACTCTGAGAGTGATATTGGGAGTGATATTTCAAGCTAGATTGTGTCTCCTCTCAGTCATCTGTAAAAACAAGGTAGGAAAGTTATCTTCTGTTAAATGCACGGAAGTACTGATATGAAAGAACAGGCACTGCTGCCAGAAGTTCAATTCTCCTTTCTCTTTCCTGTCCTGTGACATAACAATTTGGAAATATAAGTATACAAGCAGATGCGGCATCATTAAAGCCTATGAGTTTAAGTGCCCAACTTTCATGTGCTAGAAATAATGGGTGTAAAGACCTCCAAAGGAACAATTAATTATCCTCTTGCATAGGAATCAGTGACTAGACTAGAAAGAGAAAGTTTCACTGACAAATCTTGTTCCAGCCAAACCAAGTGAAAAGCCGGGCAAATACAGTTAACTTTGTCAGGATGAAGAAAGAGCCTGGAGGCCGTTCAGGATGTGTGTTGAGTCATGCAATGGGACAACAGGGATCCTGTTTTCTTCTCAGTTCTCTGCTGTTATTTTTCACCAAACCATAAGCCAACCACAGCTACAAACCAGTGGGGTGTACCTCCTGAAGCACAGGGCCTCTTACTGAATGTTCTTGCTAGCTTGTTTAGGAATCCTAACCTGGGTATTCAACAAAGAGACAAATGCAGCATCTTATGAGTGTGAACTTTTCCTGACGTGCTTCAATTGGGCTTGTCCATGCTTCATAGCATCTCTAAATCTAAAAGTAACTTTAGGTACTCAATTAAATTTATGAGAAACAACAAAAAAAGGTTTTTATATGTATGTTTTGTTTTGTTTTGTTTTCCCTAAGACTGACTCTGTATGTATAGTTTATACATGAAAGGAAAAATGCAACAGATATTGCAAATAGAGAATACTGGACAGAGCTTGTTTCCAGGGCTATATGTATGGTCGGAAAAAAAAAAAAGGCAACAAGCTCAGATTAAGGAGAGGATACCACTTTTAATTATCTCCCTTTTCCTTTGATGTGGAAGGAAATAAGATTCTATGAAGGTTTTTATAAGAATTAGAATAAGCTAGGGATAAAGAGCCACCTGTAGAGTTGGTGTTATGAGGAGCTTGGATTCAGATGATGAGAATAAACTTTGAATATTACATCTCACATCATAGGCAATATCTCTGAGAAGGTTGCTCCTTAGTACATACATTTGCAGTTCAAAATGAGTAAGAGACAGAATAAGTGATAACTTCTCTGCTGTGCTGATGAAGCAAAATTCAGGATTGCTCTAAAGAACCAGATAAATAAATGAACTAGATGGTTAAAAATAGAAAAGGGGCTCATCTTAGCTGACTCATGAGTTTGTAGATTGAATCTGATGGAGACTGACATAAAGCACTAAAAATAGGAGGTAAAGATAAACGCAGGGTGCATTAAATGAAAAGGAGAAAATAAATGGACCTGCAAATAGTCTGAGATAAAAATTAAATAGAAATTTCTAGTTAGTGCATTTGAAAATGGTTCTACATATTCTCTGCCCCTGTCACTGAGAAGTCACCACCCTCCACAGATGTGGATGCACTAGAAACCTGGGTAAGGAAAACAGTCTGAACTGCTGTTGGTGCAAATGTATTATTTTATCATCTGATCTGGAGCCACCAAGTAGCTGCTCTGCTGCTTCAGGCTTCTCTTACTGCCCACCCACTGCTCCTCATCAGCTGGCTTAGGCGTTTAAGGGAAAGTGTTTTGCCCTTGAAGAAAAGGGGCATTGCATATAACTGATGTTATAACATCAAACAATAACAAATAGATGCACAAGCATGTATCAAGTGGTACTACCTAAATCTCTCAAACACCTACACCCAGATTTTCTAAATAACTTCTTTCTTTGCATTTTGTTTTTTATATTCTTGTGTGCAACTGACTGCATATTTAAATTTTATATGTATTAAAAAACACTCTGGTTGCTAAGTGTTTTTTTTTGTCTCAACAAATTAGGCAGTAAAAGGCTATGATTTCCAGTCACTAAAGGCAGAATATGGCAAGTATGGTTAATTTCTCAGATAAAAACACCCTTGTCAACAAAGTCTAGCTATGATTTTTAAGGTTATAATGGGCCTTATAATGAGTTCTGCCTCAGTTGGGTAACTATTGTTTGACCAGAAGTTTTACCCACTGATACGTATTAATCCATATTGACCAAAAGTATTTGTGTGATTGTTATGGTTTTGTGAGACTACTTTAGGAATGCTATGAAATGAATCATTCTGAATATTTGTTTCCAGTGTTTCTGAAATGTGACATTTTCATTTTGAAATCATGTGTTTTATGTGTGTATTTTATCTGCAAGTAGCATAATTTTTAATGAATGAGTAAATCAATCCTGCCTATTGGATTTACAGTATAGGACTGAGTTAATTCAGTTACTGCAATCAGCATTCAGAGACTGAACCACAAGCTTCAAGACAGATACAAATGAAACTGACCTTAGCATTGAAGGTAAACATCTTTTCAGAGTAAAAAATTCCATCTTCTGTAGCACAAGAGATTTAGGCTAATTGCTAAGTAGCGTTTTAAGCCTGTACTTCTTTTATCCTGTTCTCTGTGTGCTCCCAGAATGAAATATTTTCAGACCGTGTTTCAAGTGCTGTGATACCAGATCAGTCAAGGTCTAGGGGTTAGGCATAATGGAGTGATGGTATCCTTTACGTAGAAACTCTCTTATTTTGTAAATTAGATCACAAAAAATGCTGAAATATGTGCAGCGTGGCTACAGAAGCAGTAGCCACCACTATAGCAGCAGTGTAGTAATTCTTAAGAGAGTGAGGTTAAGATTGTTTAAAAAAAAAAATCTCAGGACTTAAGACCCACTGAAACGAATTGGAGTGGGGCATCAAGGTTCTCTGGGTGTTTTTCCATATCTGGATTGCCATCAGCACTTGTCTCCCCAAGCTGCCTGGAACATACTTTTTTTGTGGAAACTAGTGGTAAATCTATCTTCCCAAGGATGTGTGTGCCTGAATAGACTACTGTTCAACTAAATTGTATTAGAACCATAGAATGAGATTGCTGCGTATTAGACACTAGAGAACCTATACAGTTCAGACCACCTTAAAAGCAAAAAGGCCTCTTCTCTAAAAATGATTAACTTCAGTTAAAGCCTTTTTGGTAATCAGGATTTTAAAAGCATCTCTCTTCTATGTGGCTCATGATACATTATTTCCTTTGTAAAACTCCAGTAAAGCCAGTAACGTCTCTACTCCCTTCCTGAAACTTAGCCTATATTATTGAAATTCATGAGTAGTAAATATTTCTGAGGTTCTATACTGCAAATTTTATCAGAAGTGATGAAAATGTCCCAGATGTATTGTGGGGAAGTGCCAGACAGGTTCAGAAGTACATGGAACATATTCACTAAATTTTATTTTCTCAGGAAATGAATCTCAAAAGCTTGACTAATTTTCCACATTTTTCAAAACTAAATGTATTATGAGGATGTCTGCATTTCAGCAAGGTGCTAGTAAAAGTTAGGTAGGATCTAGCAGTCTTGCACCTGGTTTTCTCTTGGCTTATGAACCCTAGGAATTTCCTAGGAATAGGAGATGTAAGTGCTGTAGGGTCACTAAGGCTGTTTAACATACAGACTATTCAGCAACCTGTGGTCTACATATTTGGCACATAAGCTACATATTTCTCCTTGATCTGAACCACCTCAAAAGAAAAACAAAATCCTCATGTAGACACACTTTTCCAAATGCCCTTTCCAGAGTGCTGCCTGTATACTACAAGAAGGTGACTCTAGGAAGAAAATTTTTAGCATGTATTTCAAGAGCTCAGCTAAGCAGTAAAAATGGATACAAAAAGCACTGATATTTTTAACTGATTCTGAATTTTGTTTGATAACAGTTGGGATTCCTGTTGTCCTTAAAAATTTACAATCTGTACACCTTCATGGTCAGGCTCACAATTGTTTTTTTGGCCTAAGTAACAAAAAATGTGAAGAAATGACTTGATTGAGGAGGTTAACCATGATGAAACAAGAGCAAATGGATTTGCTCTGCTCAAGTTTATGCAAAGTACTGCTTTCAGTGAAAGAAGTGCTATGCCTCAGTAAACTGGAAGTCCTGAAAAGATGAAGACTTTTATCTGCATTAAAGCACTGAGGCTTCTGTTCCAAATACTATCAGTGTTACTGTCTTGTACTTCAGCAGAAAAGCTGCTATGAGATTTGACCTTCCTCTACCAAACTCCTGCAGTGATTAGGGGTTTGTGGGTTAAAAAGTGCATTCCACCAAGATCATAGCCTAGTGCTGCATGGATGCTCATGTTGTAACTGAATTACATCTGGCCTGTCCCTGACCAGCCACACTGATTTTTTTGAGCTTTTGATAGATGGATAGTTGTAGTCTTGGGAAAGGTAAAGGAATGGGTAAAAAGAAAGAAAAGACTGGAGGCAGGAATAGATAAGTAATTATGAAAAGTGAGAACATTTTTCCAAGAAATGCAAACAAACAGACATAAGTTTTTTTTCAGTGCAAGATTGAAAGAGACCAATAAATTTCTCTGTGAGACAGGTCTGCAGAAGAAAATAGTGGGTTATTTCCTTAGGAATTTTTTGAGTGGATTAAATCAGACTTCATAAAGTGAACCCTCTTGAAAATTGCTTTTTTATGGATTATCCTTATCTCTGCTCCAGATCCAGTTTTTTGATATCCAGCCATAAAAGAAATGTTCTCACATTTAAGGCCATCCTATGAGTTGATTTCATTTGGAGGCATATGGCTCTTTAGAAGAACTCTTCCTGAACATGACCAAGCCTGGCAAGGACAGAGGAGATAGGATGGACCCTGAGCAGTTTGTAAAGGACAGAAATCCAATGAAATAAAATGCATAAATGAAACTTATTGTGATAGTCTTGAAGAATATGTTGTACAAAGGGCAGTAAGTCCACTAAAATTGACCAGGGGTGTGTTACTGTGTGTTGTGGTTTGACCTGCCAGGTGGCTGAGTACCATACAGTTGTTCGCTCACTCCCCCCCTTCCCAGTGGAATGGGGAAGAGAAGAAAACAACAAAAAAAAAAAAAATTAAAACATGTAATAGAACTTGTTGGTTGGGATAAAACTATTTACTAAGAGAAAAGGAAAATGATAATAGTTATTACCACCCTTCGATTGATGCCCCGCTAGCCTCCTGAACAGCAGGAGAGAGAGCAATTAACTCCTACCCCTACTTCAGAACTCCTTCTGCATGATGTCGTGTGGTATGGAAAATCCCTTTGCCCAGTTTAAGTCAGTTGTCCTAATTCCACTCCCTCCCAGCTTCTTGGGTCCTTCACTGAGAAGGTCTTTGGCTCTGTACCACACTGCTCAGCACCAAGCAGAAACATCGGTGTGTTATCAACATTGTTTTTTCCCCTAGAATCAAAACATGACATCACACCAGGCACTGCAAAGAAAACAATTCCATCCCAGCTGAAACTAAGACATTATGGAAGCAATGTTGATCAAATTAATGCAGGTCAACCTTACTAAGGATAGCCACGAATACCTGAAATAGTGTGTGTTTGTAAATGTTTCCTCTCTGTAAAAGGTAGGGTAGCTGGAGAAAGCAAGAATTTCACATGTTAATGCTACTAATTATTATAAATTATAATTATAAAGCCAGCTCCCAAAAAGGCATAGCTAAAATCTAAATGGCACTGTACATCTGTACAGCTGATGATATGCAGCTTTACCCCCAGAGGAATGCTAAAACGTAGGTGAGCACAGAAGACAAAAGATAAATAAAATTAGTATTAGTGTCCTGATTGTGAAACTGTGAGCACCTACGTACGACCAAGTTTCAACACCTAAACAGCTTCAGAGATGCTCATGAAACTAGCAGTGGCTGAACAACAAAACTGTTTCAATCTGTACAGTCCTGAGGACAGATTCTGATGCAGAGGTGTTATTCATCACTAGGTGAATCAGACATAAACAAACTGTATGTATCAGGGCATACTGAGACCTCTACCACATAGTTAATGGAAATGTAAAGGATTAAGGAATAATTTTTTTCCTGACATGACTCAATCCCCTCTTACAGGCTGTCAGTTGCTTCAGAGAATACCCAGAAAACTTTATCCATCACTGCAGTCCATCAAGCTTTGCAGCTACAGGGTAGACAGAGTGACAAGACATACAATGAATATAGAGATAAGAGATGAGAAGGTTAAGAGGAAAAGAGTAGCTCCTAGGAAAAAAAATAAATGCAATTCTTCCAAGAGCACCTACAAAACTGAAAAAAAGTGTAACTCATCCATACATTCCTGGGAAGCTGTATCCCTGTGTAACAGGAGATAGACGAATGAGAACCACTACCCATCCACCCTTCTTTGTATTTATTTTTTCTCCTAGTCTGCATACTGCAGTGGTACCTTTCTTGTCTGACAGCTGCCTTGTACTTGGTGCTATGGTATGCAAAGGTTATTGGAATTTATATGCAAAGCTCAATGAATACAGAATTAAAAAATGCCTCAGAGGCATTCTTGAAATGAGATGCCAAATCTCAGAAGTTGTATCTTTATGAGGAAAATTTGAATACAAAACACCAAGGTTTATGACTCTTGCACATATTAATTCATACCAATATATGTTATAAGAGGGCTAAAGAGACTATTTTTCATCTTGGGCTGAGAGAGAAACCCTGCCAGATTTACTGACTCGCTGTGAGAAATCTACTTTAGCTGGCTGATGGATACCTTTTAAATGTAAATCAGAATGGTTAGTTTATCACAGGGCTATCACTAACGGCCTGTAAAATGCTCGGTGTTGCAGGTCACAGGAGATTTGGGAATAAGGTGAACAAACCTCTTGGCAAAAACAGACCCTAAACTTAACAATTCATATTCTGCTTTGTATGAATGTTACCAGAATTGAAATCAAAACAATTTTTATTATACATCCATCTTCTTGGCAGCTACCAATTACTTTGACTCTGTTGTAGAGACTAGATTTTAGAAGACAGTCATATAATAGACTCCCATATTCTTTCCATGTCTGCTGAGTTGGTGTTTTGCCTTTCTGGAGGGGAAAGAGAAAAGCAGTTGTCCTGCAAAAGCCCCAGATGTTCTTTTTAAAGAGTCCTGCCCACAACAGTTCTTTCCAATCTGCTGTTTGTAAGCACTTGGGTGTGTATCCTGTTTGCTGTGTCATGATTTTGTCATGTCAGGACAGGCTCAGAAGCTTGAAGTACAGATGCTGGCGACAGATGATAAAGGCTAGAAATGTCCTCTTTGAACAAACAGTATTTACGTTAATATTTCCAAATGCATTCAACAACCAGAGAGACAATAGCAATGATATTTGCATCCTGGTACAGATGTTACTGATCTGTTCTGCTGGTAAAAGCAAATAATGTGCTCTCTGCCTCTTTTTCTTGTGCACATGCAAGCGCACACAGACAGATGACGAGCTTTCAATCCATCCACAGATGGTTTCCCCATCAGGGCTTACTTTGTCGTTTAGATCTCCTGTTTCATAGTCTCCTCTCGGTGTTGCAGTCCCTATTTTCTGTAATTAAATTCTGTTCCTCCCCCCAGTTTTTCTTTTATAAATGCTTTTCATTCTGATACTTAGAGTCAACTGTCTCCCCAAAGCTCTGTGATATTTAACAGCATCCGGAAAAAATGTGGTTAGAGAATTGGGACACTTAAAGGAGACACTGCTCTCCTAAGTGTGCATTCACATTTATGAATAGATATTTAGAGGGTGGGAATGTAGATAAAGGAGAAGCTATGAAAGGGCTTATTACTAATTAACTGTATCTATTTCTCCCCCTTTTAAACTGCTTTTTTTGTTTATAATTTCAGCTGGTAGGGTAATGTGCTGAATTAAAGTTGCAGAACACAATTATAATTAAGATTCAAAAAGCCAATTGCCTGTTAGTAAACTACTAATTGATAATATAAAGGATATTTACAGCATTTTGCTAAGTATGCTGCAGATTTGCATCAGTAACTTAGTTGCTAAGCTCCAAACATTTTATTCAGTAGCCTTTTATTTACTACTAAAAAATTAGTCTTCCCAAGCCATCCTTTCTAAAAGTACTTTGCTGTTATCTTGTTTGCGGAGTTCAGCAAACAGAGATGCTTTCTCTGTTCTGATCCTTTCCTCTCCTAAAGAACAGCGTTAGTGTTATATAACTACTAGCACTCGCCATGCAGAAAACCTTGGCATAACTGAACTAACATGCATAGTTCAGCAAACACAGTGTCTTGCATTTCTACAGCTCTGTGTTACTCCATGTTCTAGACTGGAGAAACCAAACCATCTTACCCATGAGAGGAAGCAGCTGCTTTTGTGTGCAGGCCCAAACACAGTGCTCATGTTATCGTTTCTTTCACAGGCAGGGGGAAAAAGTGGTTTTAAGAGTTAAAAAACAGTGACTGAGGTGATAGATTTTCTTCTCTGTTTGGTGTGTGCTACTACTGGATTAAAAACTGACCTTCATAACTTATTTCAATTTTACAGAACATCTGCATAACTGTCATTTCTGCAGTGGGATGAAACATAAATAATGGCACCGTGATTTTTTTGTGAGATGCATCTCTAGTGTCATATGTTTGTTAACATTTGAGTGGCCTCATATTAGTTAATTATTAAAGCTATTATGAGACTTTGCATGTTATCCTGTCACGTGTACAGCAGTAACAGAACCAGCTTAGGCACAGGTGACTATCCACCACCTACGGAATGCAAAGAACAGCATGACTTTACACTTCACGTGCCCACTCACAGACCATCACAAGCTGCTCCGCAGCAGGAGGCACAGAAGGTGGATAGTTGCTATTCAGCAGAAATGGCAGTGAGTTGTGAGGCATGGAGATCAGCTCTACATGTGTACTGAGTGCAGCCCTCTGTGTCATGCCTCCATGCATCCAGCAGTGGCATCTTGGAAGGTCAACACTGGAGAGGCAACTGAAAAAGCATGAGGATGCCTCACATCTTATTGTGTTGAGGGCTCCTCCCAGCCTCAGTCAGCCCTCACAGTCAGGCTGTAAATCACAGAATTGAAGGGGTTGGAAGAGATCTATGGAGATCATCTAGTCTAACCTCTCTGCCAAAGGTTCTCTATAATAGGTCACACAGGAAAGTGTCCAGACAGGTCCTGAGTAACTCCAGAGAAGGAAACTCCAATACTTTTTGTTTATTTTTCAAAGAAACATACTTTACAGTTCAAGCCAGAAAAGTGTATAAGAGCTGGGGGGGGGGGCGGCATAAAAACACAAATAAAAAATGGGTGGGAAACAAGGCACAGCTGTGGGCATCATGAGGAGCTCTGCTGTGATTACATTAGGAAGGGCTGTAGTGTGAGAGCATGCAGGAATCAAAAAGCTTGCAAGAAGCCCAAGGTAATGTGTTTTCCCTGCTTTTTTTTTTCTTTAAAGTTATTCAATGTCATCTTTCCTGTAGGATGGCTGAGCATAGGGTGATTCCAGGTGATGATTATGCAAGAGATTTCTGCTTCCTAAGCTGCCTATCATGAATTTTATTCGGGGTGGGCAAGTGAACTTGCTTGCCTCGGGACTTGCCCGATAATTATGTGGTCATTAAGAACTATATCACTAAAGGGTAAATATGTAGTTATTTTTATCCATAAAATCAGCTCTTTCAACTCTAAATTAATTCCACAACATTTTTATGCATCAATATGTAATTACTATAAGACAGATTCTACCCTCAAAGAAGCAGGCGCTATTCCAAGTGAAATCTTTCATAGTTTTAAATAAATCTTGCAACATGACAGCAAGATTTGTCCTCTACCTAGTGGGAATTATAAAATTGTAAAAAGAGAAAATATAGTTGTAATAATCTATTAGCTGGCAGAAGTTCCAAGAACTCCTATTCTGTTCAGTTGTGGAATCAAACATACATTTTTAAGAAACAAATGCGTGACTAGGGGAAATGCTACTGTAGCACTTAAATTTGCTATCTCAGAGTGTTGACTGCTGTGAAGATGACTCCTGAGAGAAGGCACTGGGTAATGTCTCTAGAAGTAGATATCAGATAAAATGTGGATGAAGGATACCTGTATTATAACTGCTGACGCTCCTTGTAACTGTTTCCATTTCTTGCAGGTACTGCTACGTGATTTACCATGGAAAAATTGCTCTGTGGCATCCTGGTGTTTGGAATGGCTGTCATGGTCAATGCTTGTCCCAAATATTGTGTCTGCCAGAACCTGTCTGAGTCGCTTGGGACTTTGTGTCCCTCGAAGGGTCTACTGTTTGTACCGCTAGACATAGATCGAAGGACTGTTGAGCTTCGACTTGGGGGAAACTTTATTATTAATATCAGCCGACAGGATTTTGCCAATATGTCTGGGCTCGTTGACCTCACATTGTCCAGAAACACCATCAGTTATATACAGCCGTACTCTTTCACTGACCTGGAGAGCCTTCGGTCTTTGCATCTGGACAGCAACAGGCTGCCTGACATTGGAGAAGATATTTTGAGAGGCTTAATTAACCTTCAGCACTTGATTTTAAACAACAACCAGCTAACCAGCATCTCTGATGAAGCCTTTGAGGATTTTTTGCTGACGTTGGAAGACTTAGACCTTTCCTACAATAACCTCCGAAGCATTCCCTGGGAATCTATAAGGAAGATGATAAACTTGCACCAGCTCAGTTTAGATCATAACCTGATAGACTATATTACGGAGGGGACGTTTGCAGATCTTCAGAAATTAGCCAGATTGGATCTAACATCCAACAGACTTCAGAAGCTTCCCCCTGACCCTATCTTTGCCAGATCTCAAGTAATTCCATTAGCTGTTACCCCGTTTTCTCCACCTTTGTCTCTCAGCTTTGGGGGTAACCCACTACATTGCAACTGTGAGCTGTTGTGGTTGAGGAGACTTGACAGGGATGACGATATGGAAACTTGTGCTTCTCCTCCGGGTCTAAAGGGAAGGTACTTCTGGTATGTACGGGAGGAAGAATTTGTTTGTGAGCCTCCTCTTATCACACAACATACTCACAAGTTGCTGGTTTTAGAAGGGCAAACTGCCACACTGAAATGCAAAGCCATTGGGGATCCCACACCCATCATTCATTGGGTGGCCCCTGACGACCGCCTCATCGGAAACTCTTCAAGGACATCTGTCTATGACAATGGCACCTTAGATATTCTCATCACTACATCCAAGGATTATGGGACTTTCACTTGCATAGCAGCCAATGCTGCTGGAGAATCGACTGCAACAATAGAGCTCTCAATTGTTCAGCTCCCTCATCTCAGCAATGGCACAGGCCGAGCTGCCCCACCAAAGTCCAGGCTTTCAGACATCACCAGCTCCAGCAAGTCTAATCGAGGGGAAACAAAAGGCCCACCAGAAAGAGCAGTCCTGGTGTCAGAAGTGACCACTACCTCAGCTTTGGTGAAGTGGACGGTGAGCAAGTCAGCCCCCCGAGTAAAAATGTATCAGTTGCAGTATAACTGTTCGGATGATGAAGTCCTGATCTACAGGTAAATGCAATTGCTATTTTGTCCTTTGATGGCAGGAGGAGGAAAGCAGGATATAAAGTCTTTTACTCTTTGGTCACTGATTTAAATTTGAGCTGAGATAGACATCAGTAGTACTGCTAATGGTATCTGGTAAGTCTATGTTGCATTTGTCAATCTGTTGGATTATCTGTTGGTCTGCTCATCACTTCTATATCTGTTTTGAACCATACATTACAAGTCTCTATAGTATTCTCTGACTACTGTTTTCAGCAACATTTCCAATTTAGGAAAAAATAATAGTACCTCAGTTGGTATCCTCGTTACAAGTCTTAACAAAGAAAGCAAAACTTGACAGACTGGTAGTCAGAAGTTTCCCTTTCCACCTCCTGTAGGTGGAATTGAAACATACTACTGTGAGAGGAAGCAATGTGGGAGGAAGTTTGTGCTGTCTACCCATAACACAGGCTCTAATTATTCAGCAATTCAAGATTCAGGGTTGTTAACAAGAGATTTTTCACCCATTTGAAATAGCTTGTTTCTAACTTCACTAACATCCATTTTGCACAACTGTAATTGCTGACAGCTTTGGAGCATTTAATGTTTTATGCCATATTAAATACAGGGAGAGAGATAATTTTGAAAGCAAGCCTCGAATTCATTAAGCTCTTCCAGTTCTGCTACTTCTTCGACTTCTACTGATGTAAAACAAGTGTTCCTCTTGCAGTGAACCTGACTATGAAAAAGAAAGAAGTAATAAATTTTCAGGATTAAAAGTGGGTAGGAAGCAGCTTAACAAAACAGAAAAACAGTGTTACTGCTTATTCCTTCTGTCTGGGAGGAATGATTGATGTAGCATACTCGTGCTAATGACAATTCCCTAGAATCCAACCTTGTCTGCTTTTCTATTTCTCTTTCCAGCTTTTCTATTTTTGTACACACACATCACGTGCATTGAGCTAAAGTTTGTCTTTGGATATATATTAGCTACCAACAGAAGTCAGAATCAAAGGGTGAAATAGAACCAAACGCATAAATTCGTATAGCTTTGAAAGATTTCTGGAGCCAGTGAAGAAAAACTGGATCTGTCATAAGAACACTGGTGTTTGGGTTTTGATTCTAATTGAGAGCAAACTTTGTCAGAGGAGTATTTATTCAAATATTGAAAATAATATGAGGAAAGTGCGTAGAAGCATTTAAGTTCCTGAGCCCAGTGCAGGTCAGCAAAAAGTACTCTGAATGATGTGTATAGTCATGTGAAAATGTATAGTCAATTTGGTGCAGTGAACAAGAATATCCCTGCAACAGAAAAAAGAAGCTTGTGGAGGTTGTCAGGCATTGGAAGTAATTGGATTTGCTGTGAAGTGGGTAGCCAGGGTAAATAAAGCAATGCAGAAGTGAAGTCATGCAGAGGTGAGAGAGTTGATGAGGGTGATTGGATGCCATGGGCAGAAGCAGATGCCATCTTGCTTGCCAGATCTGGTGGAATAAAGGTGTGTCTCAGTGAGTTTTTCACCCTGTTGCATTACTTGGTTATAGCTCGGTTTTCCAGAAGCACAGTGAGGACATTTCTATTTTCATAAATCTCCCATGGGGGCTTTATGAGGATTCATTGATAATGTGTAGCGCTTTTCATTCACAGCTCTCAAAAGTGCTTCAACAAAGAAAACAAATTTTATTTCCCTATATTTTGCACTCGGGGAAAATGAAGCATAGAAAGATGAAATGAATTGTCCAGCATCTGAGAGCTAACCAGTGGCACTCATATGCATCAAAACCAGCTCTTATGACTTGCAGCCAGGGAATCACATTGTCCCTTAGTGTTAATTAACTAAAATTATTTTGCTTTAATTGGTCAGATGCATGTCACTGCAATGTGTGTGTAGAAAAACACAAGGGAAAAAGATTTCTACTGCTCTATAAAGTGTTGTGCATGTGCCAAATGGGATGTGATACTCCTTAGCTACTAAAATGATGGCATTCAATATATGTTCAAACACAGTGGTGTGCCAGGACTGAGGGCCACTAGCTGTGCTCACTTAAGAGCAATTCTGCCTTGCTAGTAAGAAATGTCTTATGCATAAGACAAAAGTTTGCTTTATTCTCCACTCAGCATTTTCATGGGCGTTGTACTCATGGGTAAGGATTAAAAATCAGTTCTTCCTACCCATTAGTATTAACCTGCTTCTTGGTCATCATGTTCTCACCAGTCCCATCTCTGCTTCCGTCCCAGCTTTGGATTTCCTTTTGCAGGAGCTGCAGATGGTTCAAAGGGGACCACAATAGAATGTAGTGGCCCCATGAAAATTCAGCAGTATGGGAAATGGTGACAGTGATTTTCTGTTGGGCCCCCTGATTTCACTGCTGGACTGGTATCAGAATCTTAAGTTTAGCTCTTGAGACACCAGTGCCATCATACTATGTATTAATGGAAGGAACACTGCTTACTTGTTTCCTCCATCTGACTGTCCTTTGTATTTGCCATCTCAGGACCGCTGCTGAATCTAGCAGCAGGATTTTTTCTGTTTCAGTGAATGCTGGATGCATGTTTCTGATTCTGATCTAATGAGCACAGCACAGCACTCAATCAGTGCTTTGTTCCACGTGGCTTCCCAGTGAGAAGGATAAACCCAAAGGGAAGGAAGCAGCAGCTTGTGCAAATGTCTGAAAGGCAGTTCAGTCCATATTAACTTGCAATGACAACTACTGCCTCTAGTGTCACGAAATAAATAACTTAGGGTGCTATATATTATTTTTTCATTACCGTTGGCAAAAGGGAACGTGCCTTCTTTTATAGAACATGCACACAGCTATGTGTGGAATCTCAGTGCTTTTGTGCTTTGATCTGTGTCTTTATGGGTAGAAATCCTACAGGAGGGGTTGCTGGAGTTGTATCTCATACACAGGTAAACACCATTGCTTTTATGATCTATATGTGGTCTCATATAGCTTTTCCTCTAACGTGTACTTGCACTGCTTCTACTAATCCTGTCATCAAGACAATTAGTTTAATCTAGAACTGAACTAAGATTCCTCTCTCTAGGAGAGTGGGTGCAAAGGAAAAATATCTTGGTATTCTTGAGGGTCATGCTGCCATCCAGAGGGACCTCATCAGGATGAATATACAGGCTGACAGGAACCTCATGAAATTCAACAAAGGGAAATTCAACAAAGGGAAATTCAAAGTTTTTCCCTTGAGGAGGAATCTACCCCGTGCACCAGTATGGGCTAGGGGTCACCAGGCTGGAAAGTAATTTTGCAGGAAGAGATTTGAGGGCCACAGTGGACACCAGCTGACCATAAGCCAGCAGTGTGCCCTTGCCAAAAATAGGCTAATGGTATTCTGGACTGTGCTAGGGAGGGTATTGCCAGAAGGTCCAGGGAGGTGATCATTTCCCTCTGCTCGGCACCAGTGATACAATAGTTGGAGTGTTGGGTCCAGTCTCCTCAGGGCAAAAGGCAAATGGATGCAGTGGAGTGAGTCCAGCAAAAGGCCTTGTCTAAGAGAGTGGAGCACCTGACAAATAAGGACAGGTTGAGAGAGCTGGAACTGTTCAGTCCAGAGAACAGAAGGCTCAGGAATGATCTCATCAGTGTTTATAAATACCTGAAGGGAGGGTGAAAAAAAGAAAAGTCAGGCTCTTCTCCATGGTGTCCAGTGACAGGACAAGAGGCAGTAGGCACAAACTGAAACACGAGGCTCCATCTGAACATCAGGAAACGCTTTTTGCTGTGAGCAAGCACTGGCACAGGTTGCCCAGAGAGTTTGAGTATCCATCCCTGAAGATATTTAAAAGCTATCTGCTTTTGTTACATGATCCTGGACAGTCTGCAGGAGATAACAGTGCCTGAGCAGTGGGTTTGGACCAAATGGCCACCAAAGGTACCTTCCATCTCATCCATTCTCTGATTCTATGAACTGTAAGATTAGTCACATTTGTCATTATCTTTGTTTTCTCAAAACCTTTCCCCACCCGTACCAGTGCCTCCTGTTAGAAATCTTAAAGACTGAAACTTGCTAGGAGATTGTGAGATGCAAACAACAGATGGTTCAGTGAACTTCTAGCCTCCTTCCCCCCCGCCCAGAGCAAAGGAAGATGTTCTCACCACAGCCAGCGGTACAGCACAACAGGTAGTTGTATCTGTTGACACTGTGAACTAATCACTGAAGAAAAGATTTGTTAGATTTCCTTCCAGAAAAGCACAATACAATTTGCAAAGCTCAGAGCCAAGTGACTATGGGTATGCTTGGAGATTTATGTGCTTTTAAATGCAGCAGCTTTTCCATTCTTTCATCATTTTTTTTGTAATATAAATCACTCTTACGCAGGCACGACTGACAGTAAATGTATTGTTCTCATCCATTTTAGCCAACACCAGAAGTCTGTTCCAAAATACACTAAATCACTTCTTATTTGATGGAAACAACAAGTAATTGCCATGAATTTAGGAAGAGTAACCCATGTCCAAGAGAGAAAGGGAATGGGAGAAAACCAGATGCCTCTCCTTAGGCTTAGGCATGACACTGGGAGCCTTGCTCTACCACAGAAAGCCTCTTCTGGGAATGTTAGGAGTACAATCTTGCTCAGTTTGGATTCCCCTTTAAAAATCACTGTAGATATTTAGGAGCATCAGATTAATCATCAGTAGAACTCAGGCATGTGTATGCTTAACATATTTTAATATGGGATTGAACTAAGATATGAACATTTGGAAAACAGACTCTTTGGGCCCGAGTTTCCCATCTGTAATGGGTGACAGCGCTATCTTGACTCATAGGGATGAGCACTTTAGAAAATATTGTGCTAAAGGAGTCCACATAAATTAATAGGAAGACTTCCTTTGAAGACATTGTGTGGCAGCATCAGGGATAGGCATAAATGATTAAGACACAGCATTACATAACCATAACACTTGAATTAAGTAAGGCATCTGGGGATGGAGATTGTGTCTTTTTTATGTGTGGTGCGCTCTACATGATTTGAGATTGCTTCTCAGTATTGGCCACCAGGCATTGGTGTAATTAATAAATGCACCATAATTTAAAAGATGAATAAATCTGCAAGTGTTCTGTAGAACTTCCTAGGTTGTAGTGAGCCTGCCGGCTGTGTTTTGAATTAAAGCACTGATGTAGCCACTTTAAAATGTGTATCTGAATTGTGACAGCTGTTAGATTTATAAGAGATTTAGGTTGGTTTTACTTTGTGCTATTTCATACTAAGAGTAATAAAAACATCTGCACAAATTAAGAATTACTATAGCACTACATGCTTTCTAGCTTATAAATTCACCACTGGAAGAAAAAAAAACAAAACAAATTTTATATATTTCTGAAAGCTTACTTTTTCCATATATATTTTATGTAGCAGGCAATTTAAGCAGTAAAATATGAATAAACATCTCTGCAGCTCCAGCCTATTTAAACAATGGTTCCATGGGTTTGATTACTTTAAACAATATAATATTGATTTACATTTACACAGTGCCTTTCACTGCAGGTGCTTTATAGACTAAGTGAACAGAGATCACTCCACTAACCACTGCTATCATGTCACCTTCTGTTAAACATTAGCTGCAGTTTGGCAGTCAGGTGATAGTGCAACTGCATTTTATGAGCAAATAATAACTTTAGTGTTTGCACTTATGAATACTCTTACCTAGGGTAGGAAGAAACTAATCGAATTCAAATTTCCCACAGCTTAGTATAAATAATATATACATATTATATACATAAATATACATATACGTTCTTCTATTCCATTGTGTTTACTCAGAGGGCAGGGATGGTGCTGGCACAGGCTGCCCAGAGAGTCTGTGGGTATCCCATTCCTGGAGGTGTCAAGGCCAGGCTGGATGTAGCCCTGGGCAGCCTGAGCTGGTGGGGGGGGCAGCCCTGCCCACAGCAGGAGGTTGGAAATGGGTGGGCTTTGAAGCCCCCTCCAACCTAAACTCTTCTGTGATTTTATGACTCTGAGACATACTTAATGGCTAAGGTGCTGCAAACTTCAGAAATATCTCAGGTGTGTAAGGGAGTTATGTCCAACAGTACGACATTGAACACCACACTGCATCAGAGGATGTTCCACTGTTTAACTGCTGACAGTGAAAGCCTGCTGTGAGGAGGCCTATCAGCTAACGTCTGAAAAAAGGGAAGTCCTGTTGCTTAGTTAGGGCAAACCTCAACAGCCTGATACTGTCGTAAAGCATGATTACATTATTTTTGCTCTGACAAAAGTTGAAAATACATAATTCTGGCAATTTTAGAGAAGACAGAGATTTAATTTCTTCTGAAAGTCCTGATTGTCTGCCTTTACTCATGATTTGGACAGTGGGTTCATAAAGATGAAGGCATATAAATGACTTTCCCCCTTTACCCTCCTTTTCTGTTGCATCGCTGTCTCAAACCTGGCTAGGCATTGAACTGTCTTTCCAAGTTCGGAGATGATAAAAAGCCAACTCCTCAGCCTCAACATGTGAGCTGAGCTATTCCAGTAGCGTTGTATCCAGGATACAAGCCTTTATTTGGTCAAAGTATTTATATATTTGAACACCGGATAATAAAACAACTGTTGGTATAGAGGACATCACATGAAGATATTAATCATCATGTATTAATCATTTGCATTTGACAGGCTGAGACAGCAACTATATAAAAATAAAAAAGTGAAGTCACAGTTCCAAAGGGAAGAAATCCCTCTAAGCAGAGCAAGAGAAAGTCTGACACGGTTGCTTCAAGCGCTTCAGGTCCTTTGAGAGTGGTTTGCTGCAGTAGTGTGCATTGACTTCTAGAGGATCTGCAGCACGTACAGACTTCCTGAGTGGCTTCAAACATAAAGGAGAAGCTGTTTCACAGATGCATGTGTTCTGGCACTGTGCAGTTTTGTTGACTTTTACTGAAAAAATTCCATCTAGTTCTTTAATATCTTTTTTCTTGCTGGGAGAAATACAGTGACAGAGCTTTTTCTTTCTTTCTTTTATTCTCTGTTTTATTTTGTTTTATTTTGTAATTCTTTCCCTTGAAATATAAAATGCCTTTGAGGAACAGCAAATAAAATGCAGTGAAAATGGCAAAAATTACATTTATTACCAGATTATAAAATGAGAAATAAAAATATAAAATAAGAAATAAATATTAGTAGGATGCAAGTACAAAATATAAAATTAAACAAAAATTAAATGAAAATACATGTACATCTTAAAATTGTCCCTGAAGTTGTCCTAGATTATTGTGATGAACTGCCATCCATCTGATACTCATACAGCAACTAATAAAAAAAAAAAACACTGGCCAGAAGCAATCCACTTCATCATGAGCAGAAGCTGACCATGCAAATACTACCTAGGCCAATATTTTGCTTGATAAATGACACATGAAGTCAAAATACTGAGTAGTCATTATCCTCAAGGGACATAAGTCCTTTTGTGTGTGCATGAGGAGTATATGAGGGCATGTGAAGAAGGAGTTTGTGACTCTAGACCACAGGGACTGGTGGGACAGCACCTTTCACTAATTTCAAAGTATTCCCATTTCCTTTGAAGCTTAACAAGTCATATAACATTTAGTGAGGTATATGGGTAGTTTGTATTTTATACCTCTGGCCCTGAGCTCTGCATCAGGAGTTGAATACAAAGGCAAAGAGTCCAATTCTCACCTCAGCCCTGCGGCGCTGCTGGGAAGTATCCCTGCTGCAGCCAGGACTGTTGCACAGGGTGAGAGTGAATTCAGAACCCATTTTCAGCATGAGGCATCAGTACTCTTGTTTTATCTCTGCTGCTAATTATTTATTAGAGCTCATCAAAGGCTTAGCATTTTTTCTTGAGGGGAATTCACAATGAGCTAGTGCTTGCCCATAACATCTGCCACATCCCCTCTCTTAGCTGCTCTGAACCCAAATGCCAGGAGCTGTCCCCACCCATCACTGCAATAGTGAGCTACACATTTGATGCCAAAATGAACCATAGAAAAAAAAAATTATTAAGATTCAGGTGAGTCAACATTTTGATGTCTAAATGAAAAGTTTTAATGTATTCAAATTCATACAATTCGTGAATATTAACAAGCCAGAACACAGCTGCACAGCTACCACTATTTTTGCTATTTTAAATTTGGGGCAGGTTTATAGCAGTTCATGCGCTGCTCAATGCAAAAAATAAAATAAAATAAAAAATCCACTTATGTCCATTGCTGCTTACCTAACAGTAACAACCTCCTATGTCATTTATAGTCATACAGAGTAATAACAGCACTGATAGTTACAAACATTAACTAGTTAAAATATTTGACTGAAGGCTGGAGTCAAGACCCTTAGAAATGAGTAACCATCATTCATTCTGCTGGGCTTTAGATCAGCTTGAAAAGCTTGTGTTTTAGGAATTATTTTTGTTTTCTAGAGAGATAGATGTAGAAAGAAGGAGGTTAAATATCTTGCTCAAGGTGATTCAGTAAGGTAGTGGAATAAACATGCCTCCGGAAACACAGCTGGGAGCAGTCCTGATTTAGCTTTCAGTGCATTCTCACAGAGTCCTTCCTTGCATTTCAAATATGATAATTTCCCCTCTTCATGTCACGATTTGGGAAAATACAGCAATCTTAATGTTGTTACTGTAGCTAAATGTGTGTTATAAAACTGTTTGACTTGGGAAAGACATCTTCAGTAGCACCGATCTTAGATCAGAGCTCTAACAGTACAGCATGTACCTATACAACTGAGGACTGTCCCCTCCTTAAAGGAACAGTGCAAATAACAAGGCTGTATTTTCTCCACAGTTTGTATAAAAAATGCACATTTAAGGATGCAGGATGCCCCACTTGGTGTCTAACTTCTACAGGTGGTGTCTGCAGCAGATTCACAGTGCTCCTGTCTTTGCACTGCTTCATTGACTACCAGGTGGTGCACCACTCTGATTCCTCATCTTGCTGACATCTGAGTCCTTTCAGGAGATGTTAAAAAACTATCAGTGATCTCAGAGTGTGACCACTACAGCTCTCCACTGAGGCCATCAGAAGGCTTTTTACCCATTTCAAAGCAGTCTTTGATTTAGATTTTGATACTGGAGGTATTTGGAGAGGTTACTTTCTTCTGCAGCCGATTCCTAACATTCCTGGTCTTCCAGTCCTGAGCAGTTGAGGCCAATATTGTTTTGCATTGCACGCAATACCTTGTGTATAGAATTTTATGTAGGACTCTCTTAAAATTCATGAGACAGATGTAGAGTTAACCAGGATTCATGAAGATAGCACAGGTATCTCCCTTATTCTTCTCAAGTTCTGATGTGAAAACAGGACCTAAAAACAAGAAAAGATTCAATGAAAACAGTGGAGTCTGATAACAGCATGGGGCTCCCAGCCCACAAAAGGATAATGAAAATGAAATTCTGAGAGGGTTTGGACTGTAGAGCCATTCTGTAAAAAGGAAAAATGTTGCAATATCAGAAAACTCAAGAGTGAAAACAAATAGGATAAGCGGCGTTTCATTGTCACTGTGACAAGGAGAAAGTTGCCCAGATGTCACTATTATGTCCTTTAATCATATTCAGAAATACTTTTTTCTAAGAATATGAAGCCTTTAGAAGAATGCAGTGTGACTGCACGACTTGCCCTGCCATCCCATTCTCATAAGTGCATCCTGAGAGGAAGACTGACCCCCCAGGACAGTCTTACAAAAAAGGAATTCAGCTTTACGAATTTTGTTTCTGGCAAGTCTGTCTTTGAAAAGGATAAAAATAGGACCAGCACCTTGTTATTTGCTTTGTCTTCCCATCATTAACTGATAGAAAATGCCACTTCCAGTAAGGATAAGTTTTGCTTTGAAGAAAGGAACACAGTGAACAAATGAACAGGTTTCATGAAAAGTGAAGGTGCAAGAAAACATTTTGGGTAGACCCAGGATTCATCACACAAATCAAAACACTACATAGTAACTGACAGCCAGCACGCAAGCTGCCTTTTAGCCAAGGGGTAGTAAGGCTTTCTTGGGTGTCATGACCCATAATTAATTACAGGATTGCATCAAGACCAGATGCTTATGGCAATAGATATCCTAAATAAGAGACATGCCTTTCCTTAGTGAGCTTGTAGCCAGCAGAAGAGAGAGGATTCCTCAGCCCATGTCAGATATCTTCAGAGTATATACATGTAAAATATTGTGCACAGAGCAGCCCAACCTTATTGCACTGCTATATCTACTCAGCTACCTAATTCTTTGTTCTGAATTTCCTGTTATATCTTCTCTCTCTCATACCAGGCTTTCAGCTTGTGTGCCAAGGTTGTTTCAGAGAGAGTATATCTTTTTGTATGAAGATTGCACTGGTTAACTTATGATAGCAATGATTCAGCTTACTTCCATAGAGAAATTATTTCAGACTCATTTTTTGAAAAGCCAAGAACTCAAAAAGATACGGCACTGGAAAAATAAAAGAAAGTAGGAATGCACTAGATTGAATAAGCTATATAGTAACACTTCATTACCTTTAGTTCGTATGATTATAGCTATTTTTGGATTTACCTCTAGTAGGAAAATGCACTCCAGGTGAGGAAAAATCACTCCAGTCACGCAGTACAAAGTGATTCGATGTTTGTTTCTAATTTAAATAAGTTCTGAGGCTTAAATTGGGATGGTGGTGGTGAGCAACCTTTGTGCTCTGGTCAGGGAAGGATGAAAGAGGAGGATTTCAGAAAGCTGAGGATTGTAAGACTTGAGGCAGAAAGCAGGTTCATATTCCATGTAATGTTTTGAGTATGGTACTTGTAGATATTAATGAAGGCCTGTGCTACAAGGAAGTCGTTTATTCCTTTTTGTTCTTAAAAGCACACAGCAAAAAGGTGGCTCAAATTTCTGGTGGTGAAGAAAGAAAATGTGAGGTAATGGATGTCTTTGAAAAGTGATATGGGCTATTTCACTGTCATATTACCCTTTTCCCCTAGTCATGTCTTGTTTCAAAGTCTGATAAGAGGGCAGTACAGGCATCAACCCTGTAATCTATAATGATCTGTAACAGTGCCAAACACAACGGTACTCCAGTCCTGTCTGAGGGTAACAGGCTGCTGCTGCAATCTAAAGGAACCTTCAAACTATCATGAAACTAAAATGAAATGTTCTGATTTTCATAGTCAGAGATGAAGTCCAAGAGCAGGCTGATCTGCCCTATTGTCACAGCCCTGCTGTTGTCCCAGAGCTACAGTATGATTATGCTAGATCCCAGAGTATTTGACAATACCACAAAGCGACACTGCCTAGAAAAGAAGTCAGAATTTGCTTTAGTTTTTGGCAGATCTTGTTGCAGAATAGAAGCAAGATAAGTGCTGTGCCAGAACAACGAAGTGGACTATGTGAGTGCTGGGCAAGAAGGAAAGAAGCATACCTAGCCTCGTGCCTCTGATAGGAAAATTCTTACCCACTGCTTTGCTTTGGGTAGGCTGGAAATTCCCTGTATGGTGAGGCTGTGTTATAACCTCCCTCTGCTCAGCTGCTCTTAGTTTACAGATCACTTTATTTGCAGAGATGAACAGTTCAAGTCAGCCAGCACTAGGTGTTAACTTGTGCTGAATCCACCCGCCTGCCCTCTCTCTCCTACCATTCCTATCATTTTGAATTTGCCCAGGTTTAAATTTTGTAATATATTTACTATGTCATAGTTTAGTTCATGTTGACAAGAAAGTAAATAGATGAGCTGTTTTTTCAGTGACAAACTTTTTTTTTTTTTTTAATTCTTTATTTGTTTATTTAATTGGCTTGGGTGATGGAATTGGTTCACATGTAGATATACCCAACCATGCTCTAAATTTTTCTGAGTAGGGATTGCACAGGCAGTAGCTGTCCAATAGACATATGGATAGCTGACAGCATCAAGGCACCCCACCAGCAGCTCTGTCGTCTGGCAGATTGCCTCAGAGAGATTGGTTTGATGATTCAGTCCTTCTGCCGGTGCTGGGAGGGTGGGGATGTCTGCGTCTCTTCTCCAGAAGGCTGCTGCAGAATGAGAAGGATGCCTGGCAGCAATGGTTGTGCTCTGAGCCTCCCAGCATACTGTACTGAAAACAAGGTTGGGGCAGCAGCATCCAAGAGAGTTTGAGTCCTGCCAACTTATGTGGAGAAAGAATTTCAGCTTAGTTACTCCAGGGGAAGGACTTATGTGGAGAAAGAATTTCAGCTTAGTTACTCCAGGGGAAGGACATATCATTACCTTCTGCCCACCCTCGTTGCTTCTGTGGGATGAAGACTGCTGTGGGGAGGAATTTGCTGCTTCTGCCAAAGTTTGGCTATAGCAGTGGGGAGGAGGAGTGAAATGGGCTCACCTCTCTGTGCCTCCTCTTTTGCATGCTCTCTTGCAGCTCTATGGCATCCTCAGTGGCCCTAGTAAAGCTGCAATCTCCTTGCTAGAAGAAAACAGTGCAGAAGCACCTCACATGCATGCTTGGAACTTGTGATTTGCTTAGGGGGACAAAGCATGCTAAGGACACAAGACTAAATGTGTATCTAGTTGTTTACATTCTTTCCCTTTCAATACTAAGACCTTTTGAGGTGAAGGACAGCTTGCAAGGGAGGGGATGGAATAAACTCTATGAGCAGGATTTGTGCCTGGGAAAAAGCAACAATAGAGATAAGTCCCATTTCAGGGTGAACAGCACCAGTCTGGAGTGGGGTGAAGAGAAAGCTAGAATTTGTGCTATACAAATTCTGTCTAATGGAAGCATCTAAGGTTATAGTAATGGTTTTGTTTTGCTTTGTTTTATTATGGTTTGGCTTGGTTTGTTGTTTTTTTTTACACTAAAATGCAATATTGTTTGTTTCACCTTAATGCTTTGCTTTTCTCATACACTCTCTCTAAAAGTAGATAATTATACTGGCTGTGGCTTAATTAGCTAATTATGCCAAAGCTGGAGTATTTTTCAGAGTAAATATTTTTATTTGGTCATTCTTAAGCAGCTTCATTTCAGGTTTTCTCTCAGATTTTTCTTCATATTTCGTTGTGTGGCAACGCAAGTGTTGATAACAGTCAACCATTAGGTTTTATGATTATGCTGGCAATTCATGTGGAAAAAGAGGAATAGCACATTGGAGGGCAGAGGTGCCAAGCTGCTGGGAGTATCAGAGAGGCAGACAAATTCCTGCAGAAGTTGATATTTTGGCTTTAGTGTAGAAAATAACTGTGATACAGCTTTCCTCCTTCCCCAAAAAATGATTTTAATCTTTATATTAACATCTTTAAAGGATACATATCTAACAAGTATCAAGCTTATTGAATTTGGCCTTTAAATCTCAAAACTAAAAAAATATTTCACTTTTCCCTAGTAGGGTTAGTTCATCAGTAATGTTCATCAGTAAAGCATCCTGGTTCTGTTGCTAGCTGTGTTTAGACCCTTACTTAGATGCAGGGCTGGCGGTGAATGGAATCAAATCTGTATTTATATACCCTATGAAGAACACAACAAATAGCACGTTGAAGTTGGTAAAAAGAGCTGCTCCTTAGCCTGATTAGCATGTAGCATGCTTGTTTGTGTTACTGCAACATATGTAATTGTTACACATGTGGGGTTTGTTTTGTTTTTGTTTGTTTGTTCTCTAATGGTGCCTACCACCAGCAAATTCCTCCAGCTTCCTCTTAAAAAAACCTCATAACTCTGCAGTGATGATGGCTGATCATACATACCTATTTCAAATTATTCTATACCTGTCCATTTAGAGAACCTAAAAATGTTACTGTGCAAAGTCTTAGTAAGCTTTTCACTGTGCATATTTGGGATTGTGTTATAGACAATGTTCCTCTTTCCTCTTTCTTGGCAGCACCTGGATGCGACTAGTCACAGTAACAGTGGCAGAGTTGTAGTAAAACTTCAGAAAATTGCATTTGCCATGGACCTAGTCAAGCTGTCAGCTGTGCCCTTATGGCTGCATGATGCTGAGGAGCTTTGATAATCATCATGGCGCCCAACCTCCTGACAGATTCCCAGCACTCAAGCTCTGATAGCTAGGATTGGATTAAGGTGTTTGCCAAGCTTTGTGTCCATCAGTGAAACTGTATATGCCTGAGCTAGGTTACAATCTGTTTCCTACCCCTCTTTACAAGATTTCAGTTTTAAAGCTGTTTCCTCAGTTTACACAAAGCAAACTTTCACTGCCTGTATGAATCACAATGTGGTAGATTTTTTCCTTGTGTTGGACAAGAAGCAAATTTAAAAACTAATTTAGGAAGAAAAAAAAAGAAAAGATCCACACTAGTTAGTCTCACAGTTACTGCAGCAGTGTGCAACATCTGTCCGGCACACCCTCTAACCACCTGCCTCTGCAACGGCTATGAAGAAGTAAACCATATATCAACCCAGTTTTATTTTCTAGTCATGTTTAAAATTGAACAAGCCCTGGAATATCTGTCCCAAGGGAAATTCCAATATTGCAACATCTGTTTCTGTCAAGAAGCAAGGTGAAAATTCTCCATAACAGTTGTTTTCTTTGCTTATGGGGGAAAAAAAAAAATCTTTTAAAAATGTTTCATTCAGAAATCTGGAAATGTTGCTATCAATCTCTTTGCAGCTTTGGGATTGATATCCTCACCCCAAATGTACATTATGTCAAGGGGGTTGTTGTTTTCTAAAATGGGTCATATTCACTTTGCTCTGTGGTCAGGGGCGAGAGAGCAAAGTGAATATGATCCATTTTCTTCTCCCTCCCTGCGTGTTCTCCCTCCTTTCAGCCCTTGCAGCGGTGAAGGGATGGCCAGGGTATAGAAGGGGGAAGGACAGCTTTTTGTTGGGGACTGTGAAAGGAGGGGAAGATGCAGTGAAGGAGCAGAGCAAGGACTGGAAGCAGAGCACCCCTCACAGATGCCAGGGGAAGAAGAGTACTGGGGCTCACCACAGCTATAGCTTTCATTTTAGTCTTCCCAACAGGAGACAATAAAAACCTGTATCTAGCAGAAACTTCTATTTTAATGCTAAAAATTTGTTTCAATCGAGGTATTTGAGCAGCTTTGCCCTCAGGATACCAAGGTTTTGTGAGATGCTTCTAATGTTAGTGTGTGTAGGAGTTTTGAGCACACAGTCCAAGAGACATCAAACTTGTGTAAGATAGTTGTGCAGTTTTCACAAGCTCCCTGAGCGACAAGATGATTTGGTGTGAGTAATGAATCCCTCTACTGGGCAAAACCTGAACGGCTCTGCCTTAAACAGCTACAGGAGCCTATTTCCTGCTGCTATTCATGGCTGGGGAGCCTTCACATTTTCCAGCTGTTCTACCAGCAGCAGATTCCTACCCCACTGCCACCACTCTCACTAAGGTTGGCCCCTCACTTTTTCATGTTTGGCTTAATTCTGAGCACACATTTTGTCTTTTTTCCTTTGCAAACCCAGCGTAACTTAACCAGGTGACATTCGTTGCCATTTACCGGCAGTGCTGTCTCATATGTGATGTTTTAGTGAAAGTTCAAAAACGTGGAGAGCTGCAGAACATTCACCTAAAGGCAGAGAATTTAAGATGGAAAACACAATACCAAAATGGGGGATATATGTGAGCACATGAATGGTATATGAAGGCAGAGAGACATATTGTGGGAAACATATCTTTATTTTTCCTCCTCTTCCCCTTCCCAGATATGAACTAAATGTAACTTTGATTAAAGCAACGCCTGCATCTTTTCATCTTGCTCTCCTATGAACTTTGGCTACAAATCAAGAGCTGAGTAGAACTAAGCTAATAAGTGACAACAGGCCATATGTCAGGACTGGATCATCTTTTCCGACTTGTGATTTAAACCGGGATCAGACAGATTTCTTCAGCTTTGTTTTCTGTTCAGAATTATCAATATGATTTTGTGAGACTTCTTGCTAATTAGTGTAATTATGTCAGCTATGACTTGACATTTCTGTGCAGTTTTTGTTGTTGTTGTTTTTTAAAGTCTCTATTAGATAAATCATTTATGACTGTGTTTTATGACAGGCTGTTTCGTTTATTCTTCTCTATCTCACCCCATTATTTTGAGATTCACTTTATACTAATCATTATTTTACTGAGAATAGGTAAATTAGTGTATACTTAGGACATAGTTTTGTCAGCCAACATGGGAATGTCCTATGTATCACATATGTCCTATGTATCTGTGATCATCTACATAAGAGTAACTACCATGAGATTATCAGGAAGTAAAGGCAACTTGCCATTAGGACTCAGATATAAGAAATGCAATATTGCTTCTCAGGGTGGTATAACACACAGTTCTCTAAGAATTCATTATTTTCTCTACTTCAGCAAGGGAATAATATGAGGTGCTTTCATTTGCAGTAGAACAGGCCAGGAATGGAAGCAGAAAAACAACTTTTTTGGTGGGTTCCAGTCCTATTTTGCATCTGCAGAAGCTACGGAAATTTCCCTGTTGTTCAGTCAAATTTGGATAAACAGCAAACCTTTGCAGAGTCTGACTGTTCAAAGCAATATTCAAGCTTTTCTTCATTAAGCTGTTGCTAATCCTAAGTACCTATAGGAAGAGCAACTCAAAAAATTGTAAATCTTTTTTAGACCAAATCGGAAGTAAGATTATACAACATGCAGGAAAAAATATGTAGGAAATAATATCATATTCTCTGAAAAATTTAAAGGTTTTCACTGCAAAACGAGTAGTTATAAAAATCTTCTTAAATTCTGCTTTTGAAAATGGAGAACTGAAAAGGCTAGTGCTCACATAAAAAATAAAAGATGTAAATGAAACTATTTAACTTTAATTACCTTCTTTTATTTTCTTTTCTGGAAATTAATCACAGCTTCTCAGAACTACAGGAGACTTTTCTGTTACGAGTTTGGAAAAGCTCCACGTTAATCTTTGAAGCAGAACTCTATAGTGTGCAACTCATTGTTTCCACATTTAGCATTCTGGCAATTTCACGCACTTTGTGTTTTGTTTATAAAGAAGTTGAGTGCTGTTGACCACCATGCAGACACACCGTTTGGCTCCCCAGGAGAGGTTTCTGTATTACCTAGCTTCAGCATCCAGTTTAGGTGGTGATTAGAAGGGCTGCCCTCAGTTTCCATCATCAGATACAGCTGCCTGAGTGGAGTGACAGCTGTTCTGCCTTTCCTATGACTTGTGTCTCAGCAAGACACATTGGCTGGGGTTACTATAGCCCAGGGATAGCAGGGCTGGCACCTGGTGTAGCCAGGATGGGAGCAAGATTTCTCTTAGATAAAGTATATTTTGGTGGCTAAAGTCAACTGTGAATGATATGGCTGGTATACCACTTCCATGGCAGTCCTTTTGAAGGCTATTTTGTGATATTATTATACAGATGCTTCTGGGATAAGTTCCGTGCTTCAGAATGTGCTTCCTAGCACAACAGCAAATGAAGAGACTGCAGGAGATAATTGATATTGACAGACTGTGGACACTAAGTGATGTCCGCCTGCCTCACGTTTTCTTCCTGCAAAGTGAACAACAATGAATGGAGTATAGAAAGTGACAATTACTAAGCCTTAAATTACTTATTTTTTTCCTACTGGTGATCTGTTTTTCCCCCTCTTGTGTTACATGCACATATTAATCTGAAAACTGCAGCCTAACTTGTGAACAAACTTCTAGAGAGTTGACATTTTTTTGTTGGATTGGAGGGATTTATGGATTTATCTGTTCCAGAGATGTTCCATCATTCTCAAATGCTGAAGCTTTGAGTGAGTTATGGCCCTGAGGAGAGTGAAATGCAACTATTAATCACTGACAGCAGTGGGATATCCCTTCCTCCATTGGCAGCTTATGCCACTGTCAGTAGATCACAGAGCTGCTGTTGACCGTGAACAGAGAAAAGTAAAATATAAAGGTCATTTTTATTTCATCTACATGAAAAAGTTTTGAAAATAGTTTATCATGAAAATATTGAAAACATACTGCACAAAACCCTTGGGGTGAATGATAATGGCATCTTCCACAGGCTATGAAAAACAAAGTGATAGAAGCGCATCAGCATTGAGTGATACTGTAGAAACTGGAATGAACACGTTGAGCTGGAAAGACACTGGTTTTATGCTGTTCTTCAGCTAAAGCTTCTAAGTATTTTATTCTTTGTCACTTTTAACAGTGATGGTAACATACAGAAGTACTTCACAAACACAGGGATGTTTCAGGAGTTTGGGTACAAAACAAATGACCCGTCTCTGGACAGTCCAGACTAGTTGCAAATACCTGGGACCACTTTCTCTTTCTTCTTATACATGGAATGTTTTAGTCTTCCTTTTACCATGGTCTCTGCATTCTCTTCAATATCAACCGATCATCCTAGCTATTTTTCCATAGACAAGTTCTGCATGCTCATCTTCATATTTATAACAGCATTGGGCAGGTTGCTTATTTCTAATTGGGCTTTTGCAAGCCCAATTAAATCAGTTTATGAGGAAACACTGACTATTTAGCAGTCATCTTGGCCATTAGCAGACCATCCAATACCCATGGCATTATTCTTTCTATTCCAAATCTCAGTTAGCCCTCCCTTCTCTCCCAGGTACAGAAACCCATGCCGTCCTCTCAATCTTTTAAAAGAAAAAATCAAAAAAATTGGCTTTAAATAGGCTGACTTTGTCCCCTTCTCACTACAAAGTATACATACAAAGTATAGCTATTGGTTCAGCTCTTATGCATATGAGTAAACTGCTCTTTACATTTCTTGGAAGCTAAGACCTATACATACAAACTGGAAAAGACTTCTGGCATTTTAACTTATGGTGTGAATGGAGGTGGGGTTGTCAACTACTCATACCCTTAGAAAGCCTTAAGATAATGTGTCTATTAAAACACTGTGCTGTGGTTCAGTGAAAGAATCCCCTGATAAAATCCCCAGCCTGTGCTGGACTCTGCTGTACAGAAGATCAGACTGGATATGCATAATGCTCTTAGCATTTGTGACCCAGCCACGTATAAAAGTAAGAATGTAAAAGCAGTCAAGCTGTTAATCAAGGTCTTCTGGTAAAGTTAGCAGGTTGAGTAAATCTCAGTGTCTCCATGTATATTAATGCTATAACAAATTTCAATTGCTTTAACTTTTGTGAGTGTGAATACTCATTACTTTAACTGACAGTTATGTGATAGCAGTCATATGCTGAATGGATTTTCTTAGGCCTTATCAAAAAATAGATATCACATGGTCTCTCCTTCCTTGAGAACTAAGCAGACTGTATTTAAATGACGTGGTAGAAGGATGTCAAGCTTTCAGTCAGTGAATGTCTACAAATACAAGACCTCTCCTTACAATCCTGAAAGTAAGGCTAATGAAAACAGGCACTGATCATTTCAGCGACTCTGGTCGAGGACTCTGATAGGAATGATCCTACCAAACCTTAACAGATCCACAGGTGTAGAATGTAAATGTCAGAATCAGTCTCTCTATATATCATGTATTCACTGGCCAGGCAATTACATTATGATCCATTAACCTCTCCTAGTCTCTTCTTCTGTAATACTTACAACAGATGTTGTCTCTATTAGAGCCAGGTTGCATGGAATATTTGTACTTCTGAGTAAACTGAGAAAAAGCAATTATGATGCTTTGCTTTGGGCTGTAGCTGAGAGGGAAAATATGAAAATGTCTAATTCTTCCTTGTGTGAGTCTAGTGATGCTCTTAGCTAACTGTCCCTTGGACAAATACATCTAAAGAACTTCTGAGCACTACACACACATTTCTCTGCCTTTCAGTTCGCCTTCTGCGCTGTAAGTCATTTGTGAAAGGAACGTGGACTAGATCTGTCTGTTTTGGTGTATTGTTGCCTGCAATGGTTAGAGGTTACTCGAGTCATTCCTCAGTGTCTTTCTCTTTGCTGCTTCCGCTTGTGTTACTGACATGTCAACATCAAGGTCTCAAGTACTGGAATATTAGCAGGGCTGCAGTTGACAGACTGCAGTATCAAGAGTTCTCTTAAGAAACAATAATAGACTCAGCCCAGTGGTATAGGTCTGGTCAGGTATAGTGAGTAGAAGCACACCTGTAAAACACTTCTGTGGATATGCACTGAAGAAAGCAGTCAAGCATTGCATGTTGCTGCTTCTGTGACTTGTCTCAGTACTTTTCTGTTTCAACTTTTATGGCCGTGCTGTCCTACTTACTTTTGATTCACCCTTCTCTGAGTCACACTGCAAACATGCTAAACTTTTCCTCTGTCCACCCTGAAAATGATGCATTTCTGACTCCAGCCACCACCAAGCTTGTAATTTCAACTTAGGTAAGAGATCTGCATTTCAGTCAGGTTTGATAGCTAGATCCACTTCGGTTATGCTTGAGTAAGCTTTTATGTGGGCAAATGCAATATCAATTGTTCTATCCTGAAAAGCCTGAAAATTATCAAGGCTGAAATCTATTTCAGTCAGTGCATAGAAGCATCCTAGGAGTTGAACCTACTTGTCTAGGATTGTCTCATATACAAGAACAGAGGCAGGAGTTACCTCAATTCAGGATAGCTCTCTCTTGATTTTTACAGAGCTTTTCCATTACAGACTATTCTACAGACTTCTAGACTATTGTGCAGACTCTTCTAGCTAGTCACTTTTGAACAGTGGTTAAAATATTTGGAAGACCTAAAATTATGTGCCTAAAACTGTAGTGAATTCCTGTGAAATATTGATCCTTTGCTTTCTTCATGTGAAAAAACATCTTCTCTCTGAAGATGTTTATAAGTTCTTAAGGGGGACAAGCCTTTTAATCCTGAGAAGATGGGATAAAAGATCATGCTACCAACTCTTTCAAACTGAGAGCACCGTAGGAATTTGTAATGCTGAAAATCTCTCTTCTCAGGTGATTGCAGGCTGCTCCCTTCAGAGGCAAAAAATTGTAGCATAATTTCACCAAATACTCCAGAATCTGGATTTAATTCTTATGGAGAAAGAATCTAGATAAATCTATAACAATGAACTCAGAAAGAAGAAAAACTTGTGTAGGTTTCTTCTGCAGCTTATGCAACTAGTTTCTGGCAGTAGAATGGATCCAAGTTTGCTGAGCAATACACAAAAGGCCAGCTGTAATGAGAGTGAGCTTTCATCTCTCGAGGAATCATGAGCATGTTGGAAAGCAGTAGGCAAAAAAAAAAAAACAACCAAAAAACTAGAGCAGTTTGAGGAGACAAAAAAAAGAACCTCCTAATTCTTCCCCAGGGGACTATGTAATAAGGGATCCATACAGATATACTCCTACAAGATAACCCTTTTTTAGGCTACACCATATGCTTGGGAGCAGCAAGCACGATTGTCTTCGTGCCAGAGGGAGGGCAGGATGATTCACTCCATAGCAAGGTTGAAAAAAAGAGATTTAAAAAAAAAAAAAAAAAATCAATCCACAAATAACACTGGATTCACAAGTATGAATGTTCTGGGACACTTAAAAGAATAAATTGGCCAGTATCTACAGGCAAACCCAGAGAGCACAAGGGAAAACAAGACCTAAGTGAAACTTGTGGCAGGCCACAGTGTATTCACATTATGGAGAAGGGAACTGTACTGGTAGTTACAAGAACACTTTCATCCATTCTCCTTTTCCATGGTGATGCAAAAAGTTGCCACTGTGGTCATTAGAAAGGAACTAATTTTCTGAAATGCAGTTATGAAGTTTATTCATGACAGAATAAATTCTTTTATACTGCTGAGGTACTAAAACCAATTAAGCATCTTTTAATATTTCACTAAAATTTAATCACTGTGAGTCAGAATTATACCTTCATTAGGTACATAGCTACCAGGAATTTAGGACCAGACTCTATGTTTGTCTTGTTGCTTATAGTCAGGCTAATGTGAAAAAGAGAAATACATGCATTGTGGCGAATCATTTGTCTTTCTCTGTGGTTTCCGTTGACTGTGATAAATTAATTTTAATCTGCCCATGAGACACATTAGATAGTAACTTCTTCAGGTTATATAAAAGACAGTGGCTTGCAGGCTTATTGCAGTGCCACAGCTATCTTCTTTACAGCACTTTCTAAACACCAAATCTGTGGCTGTGCCATAGTAGAGACAGCGTTTCCCAGATCAGGTCTAGGATAAACTTTCTCACTGAGTGGGGGCATAGCACAAATACACACCTGCAAAGATAACGTGTGCGTGTCCAGGAAAAAACTGCACCATAGACCTCTCATATGAAAATAATCCTGAATTCTAAAATGGATAGAAAAGTTTTGTAGTGGTTGGACAAAAGATTTTCACACCTGTGTGATCTACCAGAACAGCATCAGGAAAAAAACAGGCGTATGTTCTGTTTGAGCTGTCTCCAGAGACTGCTGGAACAACAAGCAGTCTTAAAGGAGACCATTTTCATTTTACTTCTTTTGCCACACTTCCTGGGGGAAGCATGGATATTTGTTTTATAGGCACATGGAAACAGGCCACATCTTCCCCTCTTGTGTAGCCAGAGTCCAGAAGCTTTATAGCTTCACTTCTTCCACTGGGGACTTGTCATACTTCTGGAATTTAGGTGAGGTAGAGAAATAAGAAAGGAAATCAAACATTTCCAAAAGTAAATCACTACACTCCAGAGCTGCAGGACTTTCCCAGCAAGAAAGAAGGACAGGACATCTCATTGGTCACAGTGATAGGCTCTGCTCAAGTTTAGTTTAGCCCTAGTTCCCTCATGAAGCAAAAAAGGCTTATACTGTGCCTTGCTGAATTCCTACCACAAGCTGAGGTCAGTGCCTATCCCACCTTCGCACACTATGCAGAAAGCACTATCTGGATGTGATCTAGAAAGAGGGCTCAAAAATGATATAGGTAACTAAGAGCCAGGGAGCTGCATATTAAGTGGTGCAGAGGCAAGCTGAAGATTTCTTCCACCCCATCCCAAAGCAGGGAAGCCAAAATCAGATCTGCAATGTGAAGCACAGCTTGACAGGCCTTCACAAGAGAATGAATTTCCTGTCTACTTTGTTTCCCTGCTCACACATTCTGAGCTGCACTCTGATACTTCTGGAGTGATTGTTTGTTGAGAAAAAAAAGCAAACAAACAGAAAATGCTTTAGTAAGGGCAACAGAAGGTCATTCCCTCTTGACTGCAGAGGTAACGAACCCTCTCAGCACTGGTAGCTGTTAAAGAAGGACATGTTCAATTTTACTCTGAAAGATTACACGAGCTATTAGAAATGATGAGTCAAATGCACATACTGATAACATGACAAGTGTGTGCATGGAAGTAGTGTACCCTAAAACACAATGCTGGATGTGCTTTCCAAGAAGCTGTAAATCTTACATTTCTATGTAATCATTTTTTTAGAGTATTTTACCCTCCATTCTATGAATAGTTCTAGAGGGGTCACACTGAGGTTTTGCTGCTGCTTAATGCTCTCTCTCTCTTCTTTTTTTTTAAGCTCTCAGGATCATTTTTTGTACATCCTACTTACACTATCTGTAGTTTACAGAAGGAGTTTTGCAGATTTTACAGCAACAGACCTCAGAGAACCTCTTTGGATTTTACAGAGTGAAGAGGACTTTTTTTCAAGCTTTGCAACTGAAAATCTACAGAGCAGAGAAATCTGCCAGTCTCTTCCTTCATTACTCACTGCTGTGGAAGTTTTTCAAGGAAAGATTAAAAACAACAAAAAAAAAATCCATAATTTCATTTCAAATACAACAATATGTGGAGTTATTACACATTTGATTCTGATGTATTCAAACTTATTTTTTTCAGTGAAATTATTCAAAAGCTCGTTTCTCATATCAGTACTGACTTTAAAAGGAGACCTGCAGTGTATAGAAGCTCCTTTGACTTTAATTCTAGTAGTGGATAATGAAATATCTGTGACTGCAAAAACCTTCAGATATGATGACTAATAATCAGTCACTGGAGATGAGTAATAATGATAGCAGATCTGTATATAGCCATATAAACAGACTAATGGCAAACTTAGCATTTTTTCTAGTTAGTTTTCTTGTAAAAGCTTATTTACTTGTCGAGCAGCTGTTTGCTGTCTCAGTCCAGTTGATCCTAAAACCATATTCATCAAAACTGCACAACTAAAGCTGTAAATGACTAAATCTTAGGGTTCCTGTAAAACTTTAGACAGTTGGAGAACTTGAACCATGATAAGAAATTCTAGTTTTTTCTTAATTTTACACCATCAAACCCTCCACAGATTAGTTGTGTTACTCTGTAATAAAGGAGAGATATCCCATTTGACCAGTCTTCAGTTTGTAAACTTCTCTTTTAATAGATCACCTTGCTTAATATTAGGATTTAGTTCCTTTCCTAGTACTTCCAAACTCTCTGTGTACTTCCTGTGAAGGAGAAGTAACACGAGGAGGGTCAAATATATATCTGCAGAAGTATATGGCTAATATCTGGAAGAAGGTAATCCAGTAATAACTGGATAACTGCTCATCCTTACCTCTTTGTGATGGATTCACAACTGGCAACCATGACCTGGGATTTCGAACTGCCGTCATTCAGTTTTGAGTCATGCCATTACCCTATCAGATGACCCATGTTGCTTTCCTTCTGTTCTGTGCCTCTTTGTAACATGGAAGCAACACTACCAGACTACTTTTTAGTACATTTTGTTCATGTATTAAAAATCCGTGACACTTACCTATGACCCTTAAAGAGAGAAGTTTATTTCAAGGGGAGAATACACTGCTACTATTGGAACCTATCACTGACTTCTCCTTTTCTTTCCACTGGAATCATTCCAAATGAAAACTTGATTTCTGACTTGATGGATTTTACTTCCACTTTCAGTAATGTATTTGCCACTCTTCACACAGTTTGCTTTTGGCTCAGGCTCAGTCTTGAAAAAAGCAGCGTATCTCTTCTTGCAGAGAAATGCTTTTATCTAATTTTGGCATCACAAACTCAAAGGATGCAACGGTATTCTTGTCTCTTGTGGAAAATTCCTTAACTCAATATCTCCCTGTCTTCTAGCCTTCCTTTACCTTTGCTTTATATGCAATACCCAGAAACTGGCACAATATCAAACCTCTGCTTCAGGAATATTTTCATTATGTATGTATGCTTTTCTTTTTTTTTTTTAATATGTTATATATATATATATTTACATAGGAGACAATACTTTTGACCATCAGTGACTTTTGTACTCTTTGTTCTCCTTTTTTGCAAAAGTCATTCTGACTTGTCTTGGTTCTTTTTACCTTATCCATTCTTGCATCTTTCATAGAGAATTTCATCACAAAAGGCTTTCCTCTAATGCAGTGACTAAAATCTTGATGGCTGATATAAAAAGTTTGTTGCTCAAACTTTCCTCTATTGTTTTTCATTAAGTTTTTTTTTTCCTTTTTTTAAATGTACAGAAACCAAGCAATTCTACTGTTGATATTGAAAAAATATATTTCCATTGTTTGCTGAGAGATTAGATACTTGGATCCTCAGTCTTCAGTTTTCCTGCACTCTCTCCTTGCTTTTCAAGCAGCCTGTGATTATTAAAATCTCTTCAAATAACTCTTGTCATGTTTCAAAACTATGCCTATGTACTTCTCCAAATACAGATATACTCTGACTGTATCTTTGTGAGTAGATTTAGCTAATTATAGAATATAGATTAATATAGATATAAAATATAGATAAATATAGATTAGAATTATAGATTTGCTAACAAGCAAATGTAGTTCTCTCATCCTTTCAATTAGCAATTAAACTATCTTTTTTTTTTTTTTTTTTTTTTTTTTTTCCAGTGAGACTTGAGATTCTGGAAGGTGACCATTTCCAGTCTCTTGAGTTTAACCACAAGTATAGTCACAGGAATGTTAGTAGGGAATTTTATGGGAAAACTGAAATGATATATGATTAAACTGTATCTCAAACAGATGTCAAAACAAATTTTTAATATAAAACAACAGTCTGTTTATAGACTTACTATGGGTAGTGAGACCTCCGATTCACACTTTGAGACTCTTTCCGTTGACTGGAATGGTTAGAATTGGCTATGAGCTGGCACCACATTTCTCTGGCTAGAGCGTGGATTTTGTGACAGAATAGCCTGAAACAGCATGTTGGTGTTTGCTTTGATCAGTCAGTTACAAAGAACACAAGAGCATGACTTTGAGCAGTATATGGCATTTTTGCCATTCCAGCATAACCTTACAGAAATAAAATTTGCTTGTGCTTTAGGGCAGAGTCTGCAGGACACATGAGTTGCAGCCCAGCGTAAGTTCTCTGCATAGTAAGCAAGAAAGAAGTCACTGAAAATTGCTCTCCTCCCCTTCACCTCAGCTCACACAAACTCTTACAGACAAAGGGGATGGGCAGCTGTCCATAAAATTATTATAATTTGCACTGATTTCATTGCCTGAAAATAAGTAGGAAGACTTAGGTGTAACTCACAAGAAAGGGCAGCGTGTGCCTGAATCACATGGCAGTGTGCTGACAGGAAAACGGCAAAATCCCTTTAGTAAATGAATTTCCTATGAGTTTCTAAATGTACTCATTACTTAAAGTGTTGTTTCTATTCTGTGAACTTCTCCAAATATGGTAGGATGACCTTTTCTGGTATAACTATCCAGTTCTGTATTATAGATTTCTAAGTTGTTTGAGTCAGAGGGAATAAGCATGAGACCTCAGCCAAGTGGATGGGTCATTTGTTGACAAAAATCTGGGAAGAGACTATCCCAGGTGCCACACTCTGCTTGAAGGCACCTTCCATGGATAACTCTTACCTCTTCTCATTAGTTGCAATGGTGTTGTGACTATCAGTAGAGCAGCCTGGTGACTTTATATATATATTTATTAATCTCTAATTTAAAGTCTGGCTTTTTGAAACATTGCTGTGAATTATGATAGCTCTGTATTAACATGATAAAGAGTGAATTTATGGCTATACTTTGTTTCCATAAATACTTCACATTTACCAACAGAAATACTGTGCAGGCTTTCAATTACTCTGTTAATGAGCTTAAATATGTTTTAGTTGGATTTGAATTAGTGTGAGGATTTTTTTTTCCAAGGCAGTTAATATCCCGGACATATTGAGGTGAAAGGTGCTTTATCTGCAACTGAGTAACTTGGGTGTGTCTGGATTTATCTTTTGTGCTCTCAAATGTTCCTGGGGTATATCTCTAGTTTCTTAGAAGATGAAGGGCACTAAATGTCTGCTCTTGTCACATCTATATGAAAGAAATGAATAGTATAGAACAAGTAGTTTAAAAGTCTCATTTTGTTCCATTATGAAACATTAAGCAACAAGGTTTTTACACTACACTAACTTGAACCTAGAGGATTGAACTCAGTGACCTCATTGGTTCAGGGCATAACAGGGTGATTCTGTAGAATCACAGAAGGAACCTAAAAGGGTAATCGAGTCCAACCCCTGGCTTCACACAGCACCACCCAACATCCAAACCCTGTATTTGAGAGCAGTGTCCAAACGCTTCCTGAACTCTTACAGCTCAGGGCTGTGCCTCCTGCCCTGGGCAGCCTGTTCCACGTCCACTGCTCTTTGGAGCAGACCCTTTCCCTAACCCCCACTTGACTCTCCCTGACATAGCTCCTTGCTGTTGTTCCCTTGTGCCCTGATGCTGATACCAGACAGCAGAGCTCAGCACTGCCTTTCCGCTCCCTGTGAGGCACTGTAAAGCATGATGTGTGGTCTTTATTCACCCTCATGAAATCTTCCTGCTTGTAGATCCCTATTATATGGAAGAAGTTGTCTGGGAATAATAATGAGAGGAACATTTTCTCCTAAAGTAATGGCTAGGGGAGGGGAGCAGAATACCTTGTACCACAGCACTCCCTTCTCAGCCTTGTGCATAAGTTTCCCTCTCACCTGTTAAATGACGTCTCTACATCCTCAGTAGACAATGTTCAGCAACATTTCAGATCTCACGAGAAATTTATATTCTCCAAGCTAGAAGTTTAATTTTTGTGTGTGTGTGTTGTTTGCTTGTTCATTCATTTTTCTTTTTTCTTTTTTCCCCCCCTCTCACTTTGCTCTCTGTAGCACCAGGAGTACATTCATTATTGGTATCTCCCTGGCTCACCATGTCATGACAGACTTATCTAATGCTTTTGGCTCTGTCCTCACTTTCTCACTTTTCCAAATGAGCAGAAAAAAAGCATAATGCAATTAGGAAATAATAATGAAATGATGTATACTACATGTATCATTTGGCATCTCTGCCCATCTCTGATGGGCAGCTGGATGCACAAGTGATGAGGAGACAAGATTCATAAAAGCAGGTAGGGATTTGTGTTTAATAATACATGCTCCACCTGAAAGAAAAATTAAGAATGCATATCATAAGCCTCCCCCCAAAAGCTAATGAAATAAAAAATGCAGGAATTTTTTTTCATGCTGGGTTGAGCTAGTGTTTACTGAATGCATGTGGCTATCTTCTAGAATTATCTGACATTTTCTTCTGTTGACATGCCTGACAGAGAAATTACATCCCTAACACTAACAACTATCGTTTTCCCTAGACACCAGGAGAAAGCAGATGCAACTGTCTTTTTTTTTTTTCTAGATGCAAGTCACAGTAGGCCTTGGTCTTTCTCAAATTCTTAGACTCAAAAACCTTGATTAAGGTACCAAATGACTGTGACATTTCACACTGTAATGTGACTGGATCTCTGTATTTGCTTCCTGGTTCTTCAGGCTTTAGGAGGAAAGGCTGCTTTTAAAAAGTTTTAGTTTTGCATCTATAAAGCTTATAAATCAATTTTCAATGTTAACTTCATTAATTTTTATTAAGATTTCAGGCCCTTTATTCATTCCATAACGCCAGAAGTTGGGGCTTTCAGGTGGAAAAAAAGCACAGCAAAAATGGCAACAGTATACATATCAAACTTTGAAGAAATCACAAAACAGTGCCAACTATGCAATCTGTATTAATCAACTAATTGCTCCCTCTTCCAGGTAATCAATCACATGTGAAATTTCACTGCTATTTAGATCCTTCAGGTCTTCCTCTCAATATCTGCCCACTATTTGACCTCTTTCCCCTCTCCTAATTCACCTTACTATTTTTCTGATTGTTTTTGTTTTGCTGAAAGATCTTTGCTAATGAAAATTAGTCAGATTCCAATATTAACCTTTTCTGGATCAATTTATTGTTCTTAGAGTAATCAAAGCAGCATTTTGCACTTATTATGAAAATTCAACTCTATGTTCAAGGAACTTTAAGAACAAAAAGTTAACTAGGGAAAGATTTTACAGGACCCAAGCTATTTCACCTTACCACCTTTCTCCCTCTGCCTACTTTCTTCTTCATTACTTGCTTACAGAGCATGGTGACAATGTTAAACACTGTAGTTACTTCATAATTAGTGTATGGGGTCACATTTATCTTGGCAAATTAATGAGTTCATAGAAACATTCCTCATGTATGCTGACAAAGTCTTTATATGATTGCTGGAATGATTTTTACAGCATTGCTTGGGAGTTAAAATATTCCAAAAATCATTCAGAATGTGCAGCTTTCTGGAGCTACTCTGAAGGCAAATAGAATGTGCCAGCAGAAACATGAACCATTCCTAAGGTATCTGTCCTGGGACACATTTCATATCAGCATGGCATGACTTGCAGAGGTAAAATCATGCAGGAAGAGGTTGTGTCAAGCAGCAAAGGCGCAGCAAAACCATTTCTAAGCAAATTCACATGACCTTCCGTTTCAAATGCCAACTATTCAGTTAAAACGAAAAGGATTAATTGTATTGCAGTGTAGATAATGAAAAGCCCAGGACAATACAAAAATAGGACTTCAAGAAAAGCAGTGTAGTCTAGCAGGTCAGCATAAAACTGAGTCTTGGGAGTTGCAAATGCCTCCTCAAAGGAGCTACCTTGACTTCTTTCTGCAAGGTCTGTGACTAAAGCAGTTTCAGGCTAAAACTAGATGGTATCACACCTTTCATGGATGGAGAAAAGGAATGGAATTGCCTAGCCAATTAGCCTAATCTATCTTTTCTCTACTTTCTCTGTTTTGCATAGCCACAGTATTAACCAGCAGTTCACTGCTAATCCCCAGTGCTACAAAGAAGAAAAGAATCCATTTGTGTATTACAGTGTAATCATAATATCTGCTAATTTCCTCCCATACACCATAGGCTTCTTTTGAAAGTAGATTGCTGGCATTATCCCCATTTTATAAATGAAGAGATTTACAGTACAGCAAAATGGTTTCTCAGGAACTGAAAGTTTCTGATAAAGTAGAGCCTGATATCAATGTAAGTGATAAAGTAGAGCATAAAATGCAGATCTCTTAAATTCTCAGACCAGTTCACTGCCTGCAAGCTTCAGTGCTCGCTCAGATCTGGGATTATGTATGAAGTTTGCAGCAACTCTTTTTCTCCTGCATTTCTAAGTCATTTATTTTTGGATTTTCTTAATAACACCACACAGTACAGAGAGTAATTATAAATTTCTTTTAAGGACGCAATAAGGACATTTTAGCAAAGGTATAAAATAAGGTTGAATGCAAAGAAAGTGGTAACACTGTGCTTTTTTTTGTCATGGTCTCAATTTTGTGCTTTCAGAAAGTGAGACATGAAGTCTCCATGAATTTGTAAAAGGTTCAAAAACTTTCCTCTAACCTTCCTAACTCTTCATAACACATGGGTGCATGTATCTGTTGATAGTCTATTTCACACAAATGCCATGCCCCAGTGCTGGCCATATCTCCCCTCCTCTTCCAATAAGTGACAATACTGTGGCAAAAGGTGAGAGAATAGGGCTTTTTGTTCCTTATGAAGGTCAACTGTAAGACCTCCTTGCTTGTTTCATTCCTTACAGGCAAGGTTTTCTGAGAGATTGGAACAAAGTTCTTATAAGAGGATTTTTAATCTTCACTGGTATGATTCAGAATCTACCTTAAAAGACAGATAACAAATTCAAGTGCTAATGTGGAACACATTTACCTGCTGTTCCCACCACAAAGAAAGTAAACTGGAGGAGAAAGACTGAAATTATTGTCTTATAAACAGTGAAATTTCATAAGGAGAAAATAAAAATTTGAAAATATTTCCAAATTTCTTCTTCTTTCACTTAGATTTTAAATGCCTTTTGTTAAGTGGATTCTCTATCCAAAGCTTGTTGGTTTTAGATCCTTTCCTGGGAACTCTTATCTCCCTATGCATATTTTGTTAACACAGTTGAGGACACTGCTTTCCCAGGCCTCAGTATTCTTGGGCTTCTTAAACTGTACACCTATCAAAACTTAGGATTAGTTTAAAATTAAGCAGGTGTTTTTCTAGTAGATTTTCTCTTGCAGTTACTCAGCAGTTATTTTTTTTTCTTCCCTAAAGAAAGGCTAATATCAAAGTTAGATCTTTACTCCCACTCTGTGATAAGAAGTAGCTCTGCAAGATTGCACTGTCCTGCAAAGGTGGTGAACAATATCAAGCTCATTGCCTCAAGATATAAAGCTGTTTTTTTAAAATGTCCTCTGGAGACCCAGGCAATAGAATACCTGAAACCATCTTTCTGTGTTTAGTTGCCCTGAGTTGACTGAGCAAAGCCTTTCAGCAGCTCTGCCTGGCCCACAGATTTAAAGAGCCCTTTTGTTTTTGTGGCAGCTCCTGACTATTGAGTCCCAACTGCTGGGCATGATGATCCGTGACTAACAGTGCTGGATGTGTATAGCAGCCACAAAGAGAATACCCTTGTCATGCAGCAAAGCATATACTGAAGTGACATCTTGCAGCTATGCTGCCTTGGACAATCGAATGGTCATTGGTATCCTAGGGTGAAAATGTGTCCCTATGCATTTGAGGTGTGGGAAACATTAAGACATGTCATCTATCAAAGCTGTCTAGTAGGCAAGCTGACTGAGAAGGCCTAGGTAAGGCACACAAGGAATATCGAAATACTTTCTCAATTTGGCAGCTTCATGAACATGAGACCTTCCCTACAAGCTTGAAAACTGAGATTAATTACTTAACTCTTAGTAGACTTAAATTTGGTGCCTACTCCTATGCTCAGCTGTTCTCATGCAATAATGTTAATTTGAACATTTTACAAGAACATTTAGTTTATTTACAGAAACATCCAGAAATCTTCATTTTAGATGTACATGGAGAGTTGATTGCTTTTTCCATAACTGGGATTACAACTATGTTCTTTTATAAAGCTATTATTAGTAGCAATATTATCACAGCCGTAGCTCCCAGGACTGACTGAGCTTAGAAATGACTCCATTTCTTTCAAAGACTAAGAGGAGCATTTATGACAAGTTTCAAGGCAACTAACCTATCCATGTTTTAGGCCTGGTTTTGGCCTCACTGTTGCTCTTTTTTCACATGGACTGGCTCCATCATGGCCACTATCACCCACTTCCACCCTTTGAAATGTTCCAAGTAGCTACATTTCCTTGAAAGCTTGCATGTAATCAGATATGAAGAAAACAAGTTGTAAATGATTAAGGTTACTAGTGTTCATTCTGTATAAATTAGCATGGAGTGTTAAGCTGAAATACTATATTTCTATTCGTGTAAGATATGTGCAAGTGTATATGCTATGTAAACTCAGTTGTTTGCTGTTTGCTCAAAGAGAATAAAAAGATCTCTCTGTGTTTAATCAGTGTAAAGCAAAAGGAAGCACTCTAGCAGATGGTGCTATAACTCTGTTTCTTGTGAGTTATGATCCAAGACTGAGACTCAGTTTTACAGGGCTGTCTATTCTTTCTGCTAACAGTGCTATTTTTCTTTGCAGTGATCTTTCATAATGAAAATATTTCTGAAGGCCTTATGCCCTGCAGATTTTTTGTAAGCATGTAGCTGACAGAGTGGAAAGTGGACTATAGCACACTAATACAGGAGAGATGAAGCAACTGGTGAAACTGCTCATGAGCTTGAAGATCTTGTAATTGAAGCTTGATTCTTTTATTCTGTGTACCATCCTTGGTTTGTGTATATGACATTCCCTTAGCAGGATTGGGACTATGAAATCTATGGAAGACAAATAAGAATGGAGCAGAGCAAAGTGTGAGATAGATGACATCCCCCTGTAGGAGAGTTTCTGAGTTTGTGGGACCTGGGACAGATGAAGAAAAGAGCTGGTTGCAGGGTCTGCATTGACAATAAATGCAGAGGCATTATAATCAGCAGCAGCAGACCTTCCATGAAGATTTTCAGTATGTCTCCACTTGCAGATCATCTGGAAAATGTGAGAATATGTGTCAGATAGAAATAGATGAAATAGGTGTCCTACTGTTACACTTATTCCCAGGCCTGATAATACTATGGTGAACTATAATAATAACTGAAGGTAGAAGGGAGAAATAGAGTAACACACAGGAACAATAAGTGCTGTGGTCTGTGGATTTTAGTTATGAAGATGGTACAAAACTGTTCCTTGAACAATTCAGTAGTGTGCAGGCGTGGCCCCCATGCTGTTGTGCCAGCTGTGTGTTGTTGTCAGAGCCACACAGAGAGGAGGACAATTAGAAATGACTCGAGACCAGCCACTGTGGCTATTAGTAGTCATTTTAGCTATAGTTCCCAGCAGTTTCCAAGAGGGCTGCTTTATGTCCTCTCATCTCATACTGAATAGTTCATCCGTGTTTGAGCAGAACATCTCTATTATGATGATAAATGTGACAGGGATCTCAAATATAACATTGAGTAAATCTGCCAGGTTATCCTCCAAGTTTTTCTCATCGATATTACTTTTACCTGCAGAATTTTTTTGTTTGTTTCTGTGTTTGCTTTTTAAAATTGAAATAGAATGTTGCCTGTGGCCAGGCGGGTGTGATTTTAAGTGCAGTCTAAGTAAGTCTAAGTGCAGGAATGCACAGATGCAGAGATGATCAGATACTCACCTTTGTAGTGCCCTGATGCTGCTTCTCTGTGCAGGTCTATTCCCTCCCACTGCACTGAGAGGTCCCTGGAGTGTTGTAATGTGTGCTGTCTGTGAAGGTTGTTTGAGGCTAGGAAATCCTGGCACACCCAGGAGTATGCCTTTTTCCTATGGCCATGCCTTACCATCCCAGTTACACTCATGCCAGCTTGCTCTGTGTTGCACATTGTTGCCTGTGCTAAAGATCTGCATCTCTAAGTCAGAATGGACTGTTTCTAATTTCAGCTATTTTCTCTCCCTCGAGCCTGTAATTATGTGGCAGTAAAGAGAAAAAAAAGGCAAGGGGCACCTCTGGTTTTATTCTCAGCCACTGAGAATGCCAATATTTCTTTTTCTCCGAAGCAGGAGAGGCTGCCTGCCCTGCATTCTCAAGGAACGCTAAAACTAAATGTAGCCTCTTGTCCTCACAAGGTAAGCAACCTACCAGAGTTATACAGTACACATTCAGGCACCCATGAAGCGCTGTCACGACTGCCAGGTTCAGACTTAGGAAATGCAATGGTCATTTGCACACTCAGAAAGAACCGCTCTTGGTAGGCATGTACTTTTATTCTGAATTATTTGTTCAGGTTTAAATGTATTTAAGATCAGTACAAGAAAGGAGAGAAAAGGAGCAGACTGCTTTGCTTTGGTTTTCCTTACTCCCTTTGTTGTACATTTGAGAGTTGGCCTTCAAAACTTCTGTATTCCTGAATACTGGGTTGTTGGACCCACAAGAACCAGGAAGTTTGAATGCTTGTTTGAATTTTATGGCTCTGAGTCCTTCCTGCCAGCTCACACACTGTTCCCATGACTGTTCTCTTGTTTCCTCATTTTCCTCAGTAACATATTTTTTCTTTTATCTTCTTTTTTTTTTTTTCTTTTCTTCTTAAAGGATGATTCCTGCTACAAACAAAGCATTTGTCGTAAACAACCTTGTTTCTGGAACAGGCTATGACCTCTGTGTTCTGGCAATGTGGGATGACACCGCCACTACTCTTACTGCCACCAATATTGTAGGGTGCGCCCAGTTCTTCACCAAAGAAGACTACCCTCAGTGCCAGTCGATGCACAGCCATTTCCTGGGTGGGACCATGATTCTGATCATTGGGGGCATCATTGTGGCAACTCTGTTGGTGTTCATTGTAATACTGATGGTCCGCTACAAGGTCTGCAACAACTCCCAAGGGAAGATGTCCAACGTCAGCAACGTCTACTCACAGACAAATGGAGCACAACCGGTTCAAAATGGAGTCCTGCCCCAAGTCAACCCCAAAGTGGTGGTGAGAAACGAACTTATGGAGTTTAACTCTGGGTCTGTGAGAAGCAGCATCTCCTCTTCTTCCAGCTCTATGAATAGCCGTGACTGTGATAACTATAGCCTCCAAAGTGAACAGGGCACATTGTCCAGTAAGTGGAGGCCCCCCTCGAGGTCAAAACACAACATTGACCGTCTAATGGGAGCTTTTGCCTCCCTGGAACTGAAATGTCAGAAAAAGGAGGAGACGACAGACTCCAGAACTTCCACGGCGGCCCGCCATTCAGACAAAGAACCACTGCTGGGCCAGCCGGAGTCCAAATTTCGCAGCCTCCTCATGTTACCTCTGGAGGGCAAAACTAAACGTAGCCATTCTTTTGACATGGGGGACTTTGCTACATCTCAGTGTTGTACCTACCCAAAAAAGATAACGAACATTTGGACAAAGAGGAGCCTCTCGGTGAATGGCATGCTTTTACAGTACGATGACAATGACCTAACAGGGGCAAAAGGGACTTACGGGAGTTCAGAGTGGGTAATGGAAAGCACAGTGTAAATATCAAAGTCTCCCCCCATCTTCTCCACTCATGTGTTATATATTGTGGTTTGCTGCAGTAGCATGCTGCTGCTGCATTTGGAAAGAGAGGGGAGGAAATGTTTTCAGTTGTACTGGCAAAACGGATAGGTAAATAAATAAGTAATTGGGATGCTGAAAGAGAAAGAAGGTCTTGTAATGTGAATAGGCACATATGGTACTGTTCCTGTTGGTCCCCAGCTGAAACGTGTGAATGTTTCAAGAAATTTACTGTTGTATTTATCATTGCTTTCCAAAAGTTTTTCAAATTCTTGGTGAACTGTCAAACAAGATTAAACAGAGGATGAAAAGGGGTTTAAGAGCATAAATTTAAAGGTTTTCTTTTTTTATATAAGGGCAACTCTTTTATCCACAGAAATGCACTTCTGTGGATGTAAGACTGGTGCTAGGATGCATCTGGTTATTATTGCGAATGACTTTCTCAGATGCACAGGCAGGGCATCTGCAGGGACAGATTAAAGCAAATTGTTTATCTTGTAGCGTTAACTGTGACATCTGGGAAAATAACAATACCTGTCGAATGGGCTTTTGGTTTGGGATTTGCTGATTTTTTGTTTTGTTTTGCCTTGTGAGTGCTTCTGGGCTGTTTTGTTTTGATGGTTTCTGTTTTTTCTTTCCCAGCAGAAAGTCTGTTTCCATGTTTTCCATTTTTTGTTTAGTTTTCAGTCTCCCAGTAAATCCCCTGGATGGAAAGGAGGATCCGTAAAAAGGTCAAATTTCTGAAGTTCTGTGTAACCCACCTCTGATACTACCACTTCATGTCCTAGAAAAATTAAAATCCAGGGCCTGATAAGTTTTTAAAAAGTCCTCCTCTTCTATCTTCTTCATATTCTCTGCTTGTCAGGGCTTAAGGCAGATTGCAGCAACTATTGGTATCTCTGGGGGTTTTGCTAACAAAGATGCAAAAAGTTGTTATCAAGACTTCATAGTAAAGGAAAAAGAAAGGGAAAACCAAAGTGTCTCCCATGAACAGTCTACATTATGAATGCCAGTTGCTTCTGGCAAAGGTCACGCTGTCACTCTCTACTCAACTGACGAAGAGAACACAGTTTTCCACCCTAATGTGACAAAAGCTCCTTCTACAGTCTCCATGACACAGCTTGACTGTACCACTAGCATCACATGAAATGTAAGTTTTTATGTGTTTTAGGGGATTGGATATGTTCCCAATTAGCCACATAAAAAGAGTTAAATTTGAGTGTCAGGACAAGGATCCCACGTGTCCCCTGCACACAAACAGCCTTTCCTACGTACCCAAGCGCCCCTGTCCCTCACCCTAACCTATTTGTTAACTAAGAACATAAGCTCTTCAGTGCTTGTAAACTGATTCTCAGATTCCTTGTTGGGGAGCATTTCTGTGGTTTTGGAAATGCACATGGTCCATTGCCGTCGGTGACTTTATTGTCCTCGGTGACTAGACTGTGATTTCCAGCATTCTGGTGGCTACTGCAACTGTCCTTGTTTATTAATTTGTTGGCTGCCAATGATCAGCTGCTGGGAACCATTCTGAAATTGCACATAGTTCCTATGATTTTGTAAAAGATGTGGGGAAAGGGTCAGGGCACAGAGCAAATAACACATGAAAAAAACTCTATGTATATTTTTTTTAAAGGTGCAGAGATATATTGTGACATGGCTGTGTACTTGATCTTGTATTTGTCATGTTTCCTACTTGGAGTTTTAGAAATGACATCCCTGTGATCGGAATATTTTTTCCTTTTTCCTTTTTCTTTTTCTTTTTTTTTTTTTTTTGCTACAAAATGTACAGTAAAAATATTCTTGGGGAAAAGTACCTGCTTTTCATTTATTTGCTGTTCTGCGGTCTTCTATGAAACCTAAACAAGGAGCGGTGATCGTTTAAAAAAAGGTCTTAAAAATATGTTTGCTTTCTCTCTCCTGTAAACTATCTTTGACTTCAGGGTTTTACATATATGAAGTAGGAATCCCATAATACAGACTCTTTTGGAATACAATCTCCTTTTTAGAGAAAAGATCTTTTAAAAAGGCATCTCACCTTTTTTTTTTTTTTCCTGTGGTCATATTTGTACACATTTATATCGCTAATATAGAGAACAGTGATCTCTGCCCTGATCCAAAACATGAAGAAGAGGAAACCTTTTTGATGGCTTTGCAAGCTTTTTCTCATAGCCAACTTTAATATATTCAAAAGAGATTCAGTAAAACTTTGTTTGCAACATCTTTCAAAGTCTGATTTTCTTGTGCTTTCCAAGAGGAATGGCACCTCTATTGCCAGAATCTACATTATCCAACTGTCCAGATGGCAGCTTCCTATTAACGACATTTACATTTATGTTGCACTGAAGACTCTTAAAGAGGTTCATGTATTGATTTTTCTTTTCCTTATTACGCTGTGGTGTGGTTCAACTACAGTTTATCATGATGCTGTTTCCCTTTGGGCATGATGTTTGGGTTGTTTTTAATTTAGCTGTTGAGTTCATCATCAGGATTAGTAGCATATGCAGTCATGAATTTTCAAAAGCAGTATCTTACACTCTTTATTAAAAAGCAAAGCATCTATTTCACTTTCTCACATAGGATTAGAGTATGTCAACAGATGCTGCTTTAAAATAATGGATAGCTGCCAAAGAACCCAGGTAATAAAGTGCACAATCTAACAGCTGTATTTATTACTGTTAATCATGATTTCAATTCATTTAGTTTTAATGGATGAGGCTTGATCCACATCAGCATATTTGCACATTGTGAGCAAAATGAAATGAATGCCCAACAATTGTTGCCTTTGGTACTCACAACATTTGGGACGAACACGACCAAGGAAGTTGTACATGGGGCAGGGAGCCACACAACAAATCAGCAAGTGAACAGCCCTGGGAGAAGGTTAGAACCAACCTGGCGTGATGGCGCCAGCGCTGAAGCACCTGATAGGGTAACAGTGTCCATGCGCAACCAGCCATGGCCCTGCTCTCACAGCCATCAAGTCCTCTCAAATTAGTCTGCAGCTTCCCCTGTACAACTCTGAGTGTTTCAGCACTGCCAAAAACAATGCTTTTTGATTACATCCTGTAACCATGCCCTAATTGCTAGTGCAGGACTGTAACCCCCAAGTTCCTCCCCCTCACATTCTTAGCAAGCTCTTTCTCTTGGTACATTTGCCTCTGTTTCCACAGGTGCATCTCATTCAGCATCTCTGGATTTGATTATTTCTCTATATTGCTGTTGCATGGCAGAGATATTTCTTGCTCCATTTCTGAGGGCAACTACACATCAGTGGCTAGTAAAATTATATATATACACATACTCATTTTCTGAGCGCAATACATGTTTTCCATACCTGGTTGAGAAGCTGAGCTTCCTGTATCATAGTGAAAATATCATCCTAGTAAAAAAGATGACAAAACGGAAATTTCTGAAACATGATGAGATGGAGTGCACGTGACATGGCGTTTGTTAGGAACCAAATGGTCAATTTGAGCATGAAATCTATGTGTGTATGTGTCTGTCTGTGTACATATAGAATTGTAGCAAAGCAGACCATATTATTTGTGTCCTCCTTACAAATTTCATAACTTGGACTGTATTCCTTGTTTCAAATGTCTTTTCTGACTGCCAGCTCTACAGGACAGCAACTGATATGCTTTTCCCTTCCCCTTTGGGGAAGATGATCTATGTTTCCAATCTCCACCCAATTCCTGGCTACAATTTTGATTAATTCATTCAAAAATCAATGTATAACAACAAAGCAATGAAAAGTATCTAGGCTTTACATGATATAATATTGAAAGGTTGTACCATTCCCTTAGCTGAAGCTGTTCAAATCCCACAGTATAAGATTGATTTGCTCTGGAAACAGAAGGAAATAGCGTTCCAAGAGACAGCTTGTTTCATTCACACACTACACCCAGCAAAGGGTTGCAAAGACATATGACCAAAAAGAGCCCTTGGAGGTGTCTGAATAAGTGCAGTAAATGCAGCAGTGATTTAAACACTTTTGAACCTGGAAACCAATGAATAATTCCATCTGATAAGGAAGAAAACATTTTAGCCTTTGAATAGCTCAAATGTCACATCTGTTTCCAGTGCTCTGTAACCATTAACCCATGGGTAACACATAGCATACCATATGGTTCATGCAGCACACATCTTCTTGCAGTTTATTTCCAGAGAAATAAACTCAATGATTCTCTCTGCACTGTTTTCAGTGTTTACAGTTAACTACCTGGGCAATTGTGGAGTTGTAATAATAATGTAGATGCAAAATTAACAAGTAACATTATTAACATATTTTATGGTTCACTTTTAACAAAAATTGCCCTAAACACAGTCAGGGCATCTCGCCAAAAAGCATTAAATCTGATGTTAGGCTGTATGCCAGATGAAAAATAAATCTAAGAGTACCTTGACATTCTTGCTTTCAGTATAGGAATTTTGTGTTCTGCAGTATGTTTACCTACTCCTAATTAATTATTTGGTAATCCCCAAAGATACAGCATTCCCTAGCATCAGCTGTCAAAAGGCCCTACTATATGAAACAGTGCCAGATGCTTATTTCCAGTATTACACTGCTAACAGATGGCAAATGCCACAGATATAAATATATAGAGAGATATAGATATAACAGCATGTTTTTGCATTTGTATTCATGCATACATGTTTATGTAAACACAAGCACACATGTCTATGTTTTGCTCTTTAACTTTATGGTTAGTTATACACAGATTTTCCTGTTTGGTAATGATGGAATTTCTTTTTTTTTTTTTCTTTTAAAATGAAATACTAATGAGATGAAAAAGAGACCAAAAGCCTCCTATTTTAGGAAAATTAACTGATAATTTACATCTCATCCCAGCTGGTGGAGTTCAGTGCTTCAAAAGAACTTAACTCAAGGTGAGGGGTTTCACGTGACTGCAGCAGAGACTCCTATGTTAGGGCACTTATTCACCCAGTTCTTCCAACACATGCTATAAAAAGTGAGAATTTTTGTTTTGCAGTGAGACATAGGCAGCAACTGTTTTGTACTGTTCCTGGTTATGCTGACAAACTGATTCTTTTGTTGGCTGGCTTGGATTTTGGGAGGACGAGTCAGCTGCATCAGATGTTAAACTCAGTCATAAAAGGAGCCTGAACACAGAAACAGTGATATTCCACACCCTCCACTAGGAGAAAGTGCATTCTGGATTTACAATCCATGAACTTCAGTCTGCAAACACAAGAGGAGTGCTCCATTAATTACTTGTCAGATTGCAGGGTTGGTCATCACAGTCTGATTGTTCTTGATGCTGTGCAGATCAGTAAAATAGGAGTCAGCCCCTGGCCGTGCCAGTACAGAAACAGGCATCAGACAATCTGCAGGGAAGGACAAGACCTGCAGCAGATGAGGATTTGTGCAAAAGTACATTTAACCTTAGGAGTAGAGACTTCCTGCACACTTGCCCACAAGATTCACATTACACCTGGAATTTACTGAATGGTCAGCCTTTGTAACACTGATTTTAAAAAAAAAATTTTTCCACATTTGTGCAGGCAATTTTGATGGGAGAATGTATGGTAACTGCTGAATCATGGCCTGAACCTCTGATTGATCACCTGGGGCAAGCAATGAGTCAGCACAGGAGCACAGGTGAAGGCAATTCACCTGTACTGCCGGAAGGGGTGGAGCCTGGCTCCACCTCTCTTAGACCCATTTAAGAGCTGACTATCAGTGGGAAAGGATCTCATCTGGAGATCCCTCCTCTGGAGTTTTGCAGCAAGCCTGGGATGCAGGTAAGCTTTCTATCTATTCTCTTTTTGTTATTAGTATCTGCTTTGCTAAACTCTTTGGTTTATTTCATAGTTATAGCATCTATATATTCATTTACTATACAGAGGGGAAAAAACAAACAAACAAAAAAACCAGAAAAACATCATCACTGATAATGCCACCGAAGACGTAGGGCTCATTTAGTCTTTCCAAACAAGTGCGTTTCAGTACTCCTCATCTTTATTGCTTGAAACCTCTTACACTCACAAACCCCAAGAGTGCATCTAATTTTTATTACCTAGAGTTTTATCACATTCTTGGTTTTAGTCTAATCTCTTTTTCTACTGCCGTATCCTTTTTTTTCCCCACTCCTTCCATGGTTCCTGGTAGTTCTCCATGTAGAGCTCCCATGAGAGGTAAGCCCTCAGCTCCAGTGCTATTGTAGTATCAAGCTACCATGGGCAGGGGAAACCCATAGCTCTTAACTGTAGGCAGTTCAGTTGCTCCGTTACAAGGGTGATGCATGTGTACTGAAAACACATGCAGGAGCTGTGAGGAGATGAAGAATGTATAATCTCCATGAATTTTTACTAACAAATTTAATGAGGTCTTTGTGGTGCATGTTTTCTGCAGGCTTTTGGCTAGAGCAGGTCTCTGTAACGTTCTTGAAGAATAACACAAGGCACATCCAAGAGAGTGTCCCACCACTTGCAAATTATCTAGGTTGAACTTCAAAGTACAAACACCACAAGAACATTTCATAAAGTGTCTTATGCTTGCTCTCTCTGGTTTTGTTTTTTAATATAAGAAAAAGGAATTTTTTTTTTTTTTTATTTTTTTATTTTTTTTTTTTTTTCTCCTTCTTTTTCTCTTACAAACAGCAGAATCATTTTGGCTGAAATTTTCCAAATAAAAGTTTGGCTATAGAAAGACAGAGCTCCAAGGGAATGTGCCAGACAATTCTAACAATGCTATACTGCCATGTTTGCCAATAATATTTGTCAAGCAATGATAAATTGAATGGATGCCTCTAATGATACATCTCAGGTTTCTTTCAATGGAACTAATTTATTTTTAAAGTGTTAATACTCCTATCCTCTTCTCAGCAATTAACAATTCAGAAATATTTTAATAACAAGCTGTTAATCACAAGATACTTGTCTGCACAGATTTAAAAAATAGACTCTGTTGTTTCAAGGATGTTGGCTGTCTTTGCTGATGTTATTGGTACATTGGTATGAAATGTAGCATTTGATAAGACATAGGCAAGGCTGCATGCTGTGAAACATCTACTTTTTACCCTATGGTAATGAGGATGAAACAAATCCAGAGAGAGGATGTGTTAATCTTGCTTCCTTTGAACATGACTCAGAGATGTGAAACTACAAATAACTAGGCCTGCATATCTGATATAAAATGGCAGTCAGTGGGCTGAAATGATCCAGATGTTATTGCAGCAGACAGATGCATGCTGGTCACTGCTGGAATAGGTGTCATACACAAAGGCTGGCCTAGATGAAGTGGGATCTCCAGAAAGGGACCACTGCACAGATCACAGCATGAACAGGAGGCATGGTCATGTAAGAACACATACCTCACTAGTGTAATAGATTTCTCTATTTGAGTATCCTGTGATAGAATTTGGCACTGGTCACTTCAGGAAAACTCCCTAAATCTTTGCCTCAGAGCCCGAGAGACTAAGCCTTTATCCTAATCTCCATAAGGAAGCAAAGAACTTCTTCTGAAATTCATACCCTGACAATCAAAACTGGAACAAAAGCGATTTTTGAATTACTCTTCTTGTTTCAGAGCTTCTGCCTCTGAGCCTGTCAAACCTGACTTTGAGGAAAAATCTCTTGTCAACTGGGAGGGCATTGTAGAGGAGTGTGGAAATGCACAGACGTGTGTTTGTGGAGATGATGGCAGAAGTCCTCATCTGCAAGAAGGCCAAAGTGCACCTCCTGTCTGTCTTAATATTTCACTGGAGACCAAATATACAGCAACAACAGAATCAGTAGCAACTATATCAAAGCAGAAACTGTGCCATAAAACAGAAACAAATTAAAAACAAAGAAACAAAAGAAACCAAACCAACAGAAACCACCATCACCTCAAGAAGTACCTTTCTCATTTCATTTTGAGAAACAGAAGACCAACCATTCTCTTTTCCATTCAAATACTGCTCTGGATATAACGCGAAATTTGAATAGAAGAACAATTTCACCTTCCAGGATACTTCATTGCACTGTGCCAGATTGTATAGTGATATCTGGAGAAGACACACAGAAAACACTCAGTATAGTACTGATTCTGTCCAGGTAAGCTGCTGTCCCTAGAAGACTGTCTTCTTGTTAATAGAGGATATAAGATGACAGATTTCTGTCAAAGAAAGCTCAATGGGATTGTGGATCTTTACAGCTGGGTTGCAAGGCCAGTGCAAAGCTCAGTAGGCACATGAAAATGCGGTCTGTCTGTGAGTCGTTAGTACAAATGCTTTCAACAGCTGCCAGAGAGCCTCAGCTTGCTATTTGGTTGGGTTGCTACACAAACAGATCCAAAATGACTACACAGATTCAAATGATTGAAATGTAACTGTCTGCGATATGCTGAGTGTTGGCTAATGGTTAGCATTGGTTAGAAGTCATGAATACAGATGAGAGCAAGGCAGCTTTGGCTGCAGCTCCTGGGCTACAGCTGTCTGCAACCTGCTGGGCACCCAGATCAGTGTGCTGCTGGCAACCAAAGGCTGGCTGGAGTCTGCGGGTCAGAGCCACCTCAGCTGGACTTCCTCCAGGAAAGACCACCAAGCATAAGGCTGAATGTGATTGAGGAACTTATCTTTCCTTGATAAGAGTAATTTACAGAAGCTGGAGGACCCTGCTTCTGCTATCTTTATTTAGCCTTCTGGGAATCAGAACCTCCTCCTCACCACGTTCCTTACCTCTTCCATTCCCTTTCTTCACTAATTTATCACTTGATTTCAGGAGAGAGGATACTTTTTTATTTGCTATACACCTAAGCCCAACTGACAGTTGGCTGATAATTAACAAATAATTAGCTAATTTGATTAAAAAAACAAAGAATTAGCTGAATGGAGCTCCTTCATCGTTCTCAAACTGAGGACTCAAGTTTTCTGAGAAGCATTTGTTACCACTCAGTGCTCTTCCAAGAGATGGGATGAATGTATTTCAATACTTAGGGCCTTGCTAGCTCTTCACTCTTGATTAGTTCAGCAATGGCTCTTTCTGGACAATTTTAGGAAAAAAAAAAAAAACCAAAAAAAAAAAAAACAACAAAAAAACACAACACCAAAGCTTAAAACAAACAGTGAAAACACTGACCCATTGTTTTGTTATTGTTTCATATAGAAAACAAGCTATAGGTTTTTTGTTCTCCCTTGGGAACATCAAATTGGTGACCTAGATTTCAAACAGCTGAAAGGTATTACTATGTCAGGTATGTTAGATTTACTGTTAATGACACTACGGTTAAATTGCATATGGCATTAATATGGATTACACCTAGTGATGAGCTCCACAATTAATCTCTAGGACAGGTGACCTGGATCTCATTTTAGTCAGGAGAAGTTCCCATACCCTTTTGGCTATTTTTGAGACTAGTTCTAATGAGCTAATCATTATATATCCAGTTCATATATGTATACATAAATTCATTTCTGTAAATACAAAGCAGTGTGAAGTGTTCCCCTTATCCATATTACTTGTGGTGATTACAAGCAACTATACTTCTTGTTTGGCATGAAATCCTGTTTGGCCAAATCCTCTCCAGAACGCACCAAGAAAAATCTACAATTTGCAGTGGGATAATTTTTGAAGTGCTTTTAGAGGAGGGCTACAAAAATGATCCAAGGGAGGAAATAGGAGGAAATATCTCCCCTACGAGGCAAAGATGAGAGTTGTGAGGCTTTTCTGCCTGGAGCGAAGGCAGCTCCAGGGAGACCTGAGAGCAGCCTTTCAATATCTAAAGGGAGGCTATAAGAAAGAATGGGACAGACTGTTTAACTGGGTATGCTGTGATTGGACACGAGGAAGTGTTTTCAAACTAAAGGAGAAGAGATTTATATTGGATATTTAAAAAAAAAAAAAAAGTTTATGACAAGAAGTCAAGAACTGGAATAGGTTACCCAGAAAGGTAGTGGATATCCCTCATCCCTGGAGACATTCAAGGCCAGGTTGGACTGGGCTTTGAGCAACGTGATCTAGCTGTATGTATCCCTTTCATTGCAGAGAAGTTACACCAGATGACTTTCAAAGCTCCTTTCCAACTCAAGCTATTCTATGGTTCTATTTCATAAAGCTAAATATGAAATAACCCTTCACAGAAATGTTAATATGTGCTTTCTGCACAAAATTTCAGCCCCAAATGTGCTGAACAGAGATAGAGCTGCATTTTTCTGACCTTAGCCAGCCTCATAACCTCCCAAGTAATATAATCAATGCTAGAGACCTATATAGATTGCAGCAGCTTTACAGGTTGCAACAGTGCTTCCTTAGGTCCACATTTTTGTCTCCTTTTCTGTCATCCTGTCATCTTTAGCACACTCAAAGAGATTTGTTGAGTAGACCTCCCCAAAACAGTTGGGGTATGGTCTTTTCCTGTGCTGGTAGAAGTCTGTTTTTAACTATTTTTATCCCTGATACTTTTTACTTGTTGAAAAGTAGATGATGAGGAAATCAGGCTCTCTTTATCACCTGCAGTGGTGAAAACCCAGCCAGACTCATAACGTGTTTGGTTCCAGCATGGCTTGCCCATCCTGTGTTGTCTCCAATTAATGTATGTTCATGTCACTTATTTTTCATTCATATGATTATGTGGGGAATGGTCCTTTTACCACTGCCTGTATTAGCATACAGAACTCCCACATGAGTACAAGTACTCTCCATTCATTATTTGCTGTTCATCATGTCTTCATTACTTGGCCACATAAAAAGTTATTCCCATCCAGCAAGGGAGTAGCAGTAATAACACAGTAATAACATTTGATCTATCACAAATGGCTACATGGGGAATGTAATAGCTGAAATTAGCAATATAAGCATAAATCCTAGAATAACATCTTTTCTTCCAAAACGATGTGCAAATTAGACAAATATTTGCTAAAATTAGGGTAGTTCAGAAGTAATTCATGAATGAAAACAAAACAAGAACAGAACAAATCAAGTTCATTGAATGATTTACTTGGAAAATGTAATTCTAAGAGCTTTAATGGTCAGTTAAAATGAAAATAATGATGTTTCCTGAACTGCACAACATCTGCTGCATGCATAGGGAAAGAAAATCAACTGTGAGGGTAGCATATATTGCAAACATGCAGTTTGTAGCCTAACAGCATATAATTTCCAAAAGGGCTATGAAGAAGGAATGCAATTACTGGAACTGAGATTAATAATAATTAATGTAATTTGAATGTTAATTGGAAAGGCACTTCCTTAATGTCCCTTGTTGAAGAGAAAGGGACTATATTTAAAAGACTTCCGAAATTAAAAAAAAAAAAAAAAAAAGAGAGAGTAAGAAAGTGGATTTACAATCCAGGCCTAGTGCTGAGTTTGCTCCTAGACTTCAGATTATAGGAGATTATCACAGATCAACTCTTTTCACAGAAAAGAACCTTTTAAATCCATCTCAGCATTGTCCTTATTAGGAATGAAGGAGAAAGGCTCCTTCCACGGGGACAAGAGAAGCTCTTAATTCATAGCTTGTCAGAGGAAAGGCGTTTGCTTCAGCACTGAAACAGGTTAGTTATGGCTCTAATTTACACAGCAGTGTGTCATCCTGGTGCAAGGGACAACACCTTTAAGTAATAATGAACAAGTGTGCGTTGACAGAATAATAATCAGGGACTGAAAAGGTTACAGTACAGTGCACGGTAAAGTTAAGTGCCTACTTTCATCCCATTGGGTGCCATAATATCAGGAGTTAGGAACTGCAGTTACTATATAAAATAACATTAGTGAGGCAATTACGACCTAATGGTTTGTGGAGAGAAGTCTACAAGACTTTATAAAAACATCTGAACTAGACTGTATTCAAGTTTTACCTCACTCCTATTTTTTTTATTTTTTTAGACTATATTGCCTTCTCAAGGGTAGAATCCTCTTAAAATATAGTGAAGAAACACCAGAGGCATCAGAGAAACTTCTCAGTATATATGGGTAAAATCTCATGGAAACTTCTGCCAATTAATCCCAAATCCATAATCTGATCTCGGGTACCTAATAATGAAATTACTGACTGCAAAGGAAATGCTAAGTCGGCTTGAA